>NC_137326.1:3158034-3728034 GCF_965287045.1 Carcharhinus amblyrhynchos | reverse complement strand
ATCTCCCTCTCAGACACACATACTCATGCACACAGCTCGCTCTCTCTCACACACACTTACCCCTATCTTGATTTGATTTGATTTATTTATTGTCACATGTATTAACATACAGTGAAAAGTATTGATTCTTGCGCACTATACAGACAAAGCATACCATTCATAAAGGAGGAAAGGAGAGGGTGCAGAATGTAGTGTTACAGTCATAGCTAGGGTGTAAAGAAAGATCAGCTTAATGCGAGGTAGGTCCATTCAAAAGTCTGACAGCAGCAGGGAAGAAGCTGTTCTTGAGTTGGTCGGTACGTGACCTCAGACTTTTGTATCTTTTACCCGAAGGAAGAAGGTGGAAGACAGAATGTCCGGGGTGTGTGAGATCCTTAATCATGCTGGTGCTTTGCCACCTGTAAAAGTTAGTAAGAGTCGTAGCTGACATGCCAAATTTCCTTAGTCTTCTGAGAAAGTAGAAGTTGGTGAGCTTTCTTAACTGTAGTGTCAGCATGGGGAGACCAGGACAGGTTGTCAGTGATCTGGACACCTAAAAACTTGAAGCTCTCGACCCTTTCTACTTCATTCCTGTTAATGTAGACAGGGGCGTGTTCTCCACTACACTTCCTGAAGTCGATGACAATCTCCTTTTTCTTGTTGATATTGAAGGAGAGATTGTTGTTGCTGCACCAGTTCACCAGATTCTCTCTCTCATTCCTGTACTCTGTCTCATCATTGTTTGAGATCCAACCCACTGCAGTGGTGTCGGCAAACTTGAAAATCAAATTAGAGGGGAATTTGGCTGCACAGTCATTGGTGTATAAGGAGTATAGCAGGGGGCTGAGACCACAGCCTTGTGGGGCACCGGTGTTGAGGATGATTGTGAAGGAGGTGTTGGTGTCTATCCTTACTGATTGTGGTCTGTGAGTTAGGAAGTTCAGGATCCAGTCACAGAGGGAGGTGCCGAGGCCCAGGCCACAGAGTTTGTAGATGAGTTTTGTGGGAATAATGGTGTTGAAGGCTGAGCTGTAGTCAATAAATAGGAGTCTGATATTGGTGTCCTTGTTATCTAGGTGTTCCAGGGTTGAGTGCAGGGCCAGGGAGATGGCGTCTGCTGTGAACCTGTTACGATGGTAGGCAAACTGTGTCTCTCACAAATGTGTCTCCAAGACACAAACACCCCCTCTATCACACATACCTCTTCAAGGTCTGGACCCTTCCCTCTCTCGTACATCTCTCCGAAGCTCAAATTTCTTTTGCCTGCGATGCTGTGGTGTTCAAGGAAGGCTGCTGCTGTCTCCGGACCGTAACAATTAAAGGGTTAATGTTGGGCGTGCAGAGTGGAGGGGTGGAGGGAGGGGTGGAGGGGAGAGGAGGAGTGGAGTGGGGTGGAGAGAAGTGGAGGGGGGGGGGGGCAGAGGGGTGGAGGGGAGTGGAGGGGGGGTGTGGGGGCCAGCGAGGGGGGGGTGGAAGAGAAAGAGAATTGTGGTCTAAGAAAAAAAGTGAAGGCACTGACCAGTGGTGCTGGCTGCCACTGTGGTCACTCCAGCACCTGTCAGAGTGGGGGGAGGGAGTTCCCAGTACACAACACCACTGTCGAGATAATACTTATTAAATTACAATAAAGGGAAGTGCTTTTGGGGTGAATTAGGAGCTAAATGGAGTAAATTAGGAAAAATTGGGAGATGGGCTATTGCAGCTAAAAGCTTTTCCTCTCCGTACTGCAGAGATAAGGAATGAGCTGTGTTCAGCTGCATAGGAAATGATGATATTTATTTATCATTCACAGTAATTAAATGTCTGTTTGCAGGGATCTCCTATATTTCACTCCTCTCATCTCCCTGACGTTGCTGAATTCTCTCTACGCGTGACTCTGAGTCGCCAGATTCCTCGCCGGGCTGTGTGTGGCATCCGGCTGGTGGGCTGTGGAGGGCGTCGCCATCTTTCTCCACGGCGGGGGGACCCTGACACGGGGAACCTGGCGGATGAATTTCGAGTTCTGCTTCATCTCCAGTCCAATCACAGGACGCGAGGAAAGAATGAATCAAAAACACCTGAAACAAGAGCGACCAAACCAGTTCACCGACCCCAGGCCCAGTGCTCCACGTGGCATTGTAGCCCAGGGAACCAGAGATCAACAACAACACTGTGCATTTATATAACACCATTAACCTAGTGCAAAAATCCCACACAGGGTTTCAGAGGAGCGTCGTTGGACAAAGGTTTTTACGCCAGGTCAAACAAAGAGATATTATCCAAAAATAGGGTTTAATCAGATAATTATCTTCTCTTATTTATTTGTTCATAAGATGTGGGTGTCGTTGGCTGGGCCAGTATTTATTGCCCATCCTTAATTGCCCCTTGAGAAGATGGTGATGAGTTGCCTGTTTGAGTCGCTGCAGTCTGGGATTGGTCCGGCACAGTGGGTTAGCACTGCTGCCTCACAGTGCCAGGGACCCAGCTTCGATTCCCGGCTCAGGTCACTGTCTGTGTGGAGTCTGCACATTCTCCCCGTGTCTCCGTGGGTTTCCTCCGGGTGCTCCGGTTTCCTCCCACAGTCCAAAGATATGCAGGTTAGGTTGAATGGCCTTGCTAAATTGACCCTAGTGGATTAGAAGGGTAAATATGTGGGGTTATGGGAATAGGCCCTGGGTGGGATTGTGAGACTTGATGGGCCAAATGGCCTTCTACTGCATTTTAGGGGTTCTTCAATTCTAAGAAAACTCCCTATGGTGTAGGTACACCCACCGTGCTGTTAGAGAGGGTGTTCCAGCGACAGTGAATGAACGATGATATATTTCAGGATGTTGAGTGACTCGGGGGGATCTTGCAGAAGGTCTCTGCCCCCCCCCCATGTGTCTGCTACTGTCCTTTCAGGTGGTAGGGTACACGTGTTTGGAAGGTGCTGTCAATCGATATAAATGTGCTATCACTGATATGAATCATTATAGAATGAAACAGTTCACAAGGAGGCTATTGAGCCCATCATATCTGTGTCAGCCCTTTGAAAGGACTTTCCAATCAATCCCACTCCCCTGTTCTTTTCCCTACAATTATTTTCCCCTCCTGTATTTATCCAATTCCTGTTTGAAAGTTCCTATTGAATCTGGTTCCACTGCTCTGTTAGGCAATGCCTTCCAACTCACTGCCTGGAAAACACGCCTTATCTTCATCTCTGATCCCTGAACCAATGATCTTATATCTGAATCTTTTGGCTAAGCTAAGAGAAGCTGAGAAACTTCAAGGGAGGATTTTTCGTTCCTGGGATTGGGCACCGCTGGCTGGGCCATTCCTCATCCCTAATTGCCCCTTGAGGAGGTGGCGGTGAGCTGCCTTCTTGAACCACTGCAATCCATGTGGTTTATGTGCACCCAGTACTGATTGGGAGTTCCAGAGCCCAATGACAGTGAAGGAACGGCGATATATTTCCAAGTCAGGATGGGGAACGGCTTAGAGGGGAATTTGGAAATGGTGGTGAGGGTTTTCCAACCCTCCAGGATTGGCCTGGGGTCTCCAGAGATTGAAGACCAGTCTCCAGGACATGGCCTGTGTGTGACCCTGGGGGAAAGAGCATCGGGACATTGAAAAAGCTGGGGGCGGGGTTTGCCATTTTCTTTTTACCGGATAAGGATGATGGTTAAACATCATCCAGTCGGGTAAATGAGTCTTTGTGCTTTCTGATTGGTGTAGGAAGGCAGTGTGTCACACGGATGGGAGTGTTGGCCAACCAATGGCTGGAGCGTGGGAGCAAGTCACGTGATAAAACCTCCAGGAATACATTTAACTGGAGCTGGTAACCCCACGGTGATCCCATACACCCGCTGCCCTTCTCCTTCTCACTGGGACAGGTTAGGAGTTTGGAAGTTGCTGTTGAAGGAGCCATAGGTGCAGAGTAATGGAATTCACGCTCTGTTCTCACTGGATTGAACTGTTTGCAAAGATCCTTATCCCTGCACATTGTTACAAATGTCCTAAAAATCTTGCCAATCGTTGAAGAAGAGTAAGGGGGGGGGTGGTCTCCCTGGGGACCTGGTTAATATTTATCTCTCACCAATGTCACAGGAATCAAAGATTCCTGGAGTTTAATGCAGAAGTTTTAAGATGAAGTTTAATGCGGAAAAGTGTGAGGTAATTCACTTTGGCAGGAATAACAGATGTGTAGAGTATAGGGCTAACGGTAGGACTCTGAATAGTGTGGATGAACAGAGGGATCTAGGTGTATGTGTACATAGATCCCTGAAAGTTGGGAATCAAGTAGATAGGGTTGTTAGGAAGGCATACGGTGTCTTGGCGTTTATTGGTAGGGGGATTGAATTTAGGAGCCGCAGCGTCATGTTGCAACTGTACAAAACTCTGGTGCGGCCGCACTTGGGGTATTGTGTACAGTTCTGGTCCCCACATTACAGGAAGGATGTGGAGGCATTGGAGAGGGTGCAGAGGAGGTTTACCAGGATGTTGCCTGGTATGGAGGGGAGGTCCTATGAGGAGAGACTGAGGGATTTGAGGTTGTTTTTGTTGGAAAGAAGGCAGCTAAGAGGAGACCTTATTGAAACATACAAGATGATTAGAGGTTTAGATAGGGTGGATAGTGATAGCCTTTTTCCTCGGATGGAGAAAGCTAGCACGAGGGGACATAGCTTTAAATTAAGGGGTGATAGTTATAGGACGGATGTCAGGGGTAAGTTCTTTACCCAGAGGGTGGTGAGGGATTGGAATGCCCTGCCTGCTGCAGTTGTAAATGCGCCTAGTTTGGGGGCGTTTAAGAGATCCGTGGATAGGTTTATGGATGGAAAGGGATTGGTTTAGGTTAGAGGGTCATTGCTTTTTTAATTGGTCGGCGCAACATCGTGGGCCGAAGGGCCTGTTCTGCGCTGTAATGTTCTATGTTCTGTGTTCTATTGGGGGTTGTTGAGAATGTGGAACTTAACGTAAGCAGATCATAGAGGAACTATAGAGTGATATGGACCAAATGCGGGCAACTGGGACTAGCTTCATGGTTTAAGATAAAAGGGCAGCATGGACAAGTTGGGCTGAAGGGCCTGTTTCCATTCTGTTAACCTCTATGACTCTATGAACTGTGACCTTATCCATAAAATCCCTACTGTGCAGGAGGAGGCCATTCCGACCATCGAACCTGCACCGACAACAATCCCACCCAGGCCCCATCCCCATAACCCCATGTATTTGCCCTGCTAACCTCCCCCAGACACTAAGGGGCAATTTAGCACGGCCAATCAACCTAATCCGCACTTCTTTCAGAAACTGGAGCACCCAGAGGAAACCCATGCAGACACGGGGAGGATGTGCAGACTCCCAGCAGACAGTGGCCCGAGCCGGGAATCGAACCCGGATCCCTGGCACTGTGAGGCAGCAGGGCTAACCCACTGCGCCGCTGTAACCATCTGTGCCACTGTGCCGCCCGTTATTGAATGGTGGAGCAGGCGTGATGGGCCAAATGGCCTACTTCTGCTAATTCACACCTTTGCACACTTGTTCATTAAAACCCACCTCTTTGGCCACGCTCCGGGTCAGTGTCCCGGATAGCTCCTTCCTCGGCTTAAACAGCCGTTTGTTATTGAATGACAACTCAGCCCGGTGCCTTCAGGATGAAGTTTATTAACATTTACATGGATGTAAGTTGTTGTTGTGCAGCAGGACAGATAAACAGGACCACTGGAGGAGCCAAACTCTAACACAGACTCATCAAGATAAAGAAAGCTGGAAGGTTTCAGCATCTGTTAACATCTCTGGCCTGACCATAAAAGACCAACAAACAACTGATTTCATTTTTCCTTTGAGTGACGGCCAAGAAAGCACTCACCACGGCCCATTAGTGTGTCACTGCGCTCATCTGTCACATAATGCTCCCTCCTGGCAACTAATTTGTACCTTTCCCTTGCATCCTGTTTCATTCACCGGTGTCTGTTTAATGAGGAAGTGTCCCCAAGCCACAGGCTCTGGGGAACTGGCAGCAACACGCTGTGTGAGAGCAGTCCCAGCACTCACACACAGACTCACAGAGTCGTAGAGGTTTACAGCGAGGAAACAGGCCCTTCGGCCCAACTTGTCCTTTTTTTTTAAACTTCTAAGCTGGTCCTAATTGCCCCCATTTGGCCCACGTCCCTGTATACCCATCGTACTCATGTAACTGTTTAAATGCTTTTTAAAAGACAAAGTTGTACCCGCCTCTACTACTGCCTCTGGCAGCTCGTTCCAGACACTCACCACCCTCTGTGTGAAAAAAAGTGCCCCTCTGGACCCTTTCGTATCTCTCCCCTCTCACCTTAAACCTATTCCCTCTAGTTTTAGACTCCCCTATCTTTGGGAAAAGATGTTGGTTATCTATCTGATCTGTGCTCCTCATTATTTTACAGACCTCTATAAGATCACCCCTCAACCTCCTACGCTCCAGGGAAAAAAGTCCCAGTCTATCCAGCCTCTCCTTATAACTCAATCCATCAAGTCCTGGTAGCATCCTGGTAAATCTTTTCTGCACTCTTTCTAGTTTAATAATATCCTTTCTATAATAGGGTGACCAGAACTGCACACAGTATTCCAAGTGTGGCCTTACCAATGTCTTGTACAACTTCAACAAGACATCCCAACTCCTGTATTCAATGTTCTGACTAATGAAATGAATACCTTCTTCACCACACTGTCCACCTGTGACTCCACTTTCAAGGAGCTATGGACATGTACCCCTAGATCTCTTTGTTCTGTAACTCACCCTTATGCCTTACCATTAACTGAGTAAGTCCTGCCCTGGTTCGATCTACCAAAATGCATTTATCTAAATTAAACCTCACATTTGTCTAAATTAAACTCTATCTGTCATTTGTCAGCCCAATTGATCAAGATCCTGCTGCATCGGAGATAACCTTCCTCACTGTCCACTCTGCCACCAGCCTTCTTCAAGAAACATGCCATGGTGTCTCTGAACATCCATCTGAAGTGCCTCGATTTGAATTCTCATCCAAAACGTGGAACTTCTGACATGACAACAGGCAGTCCCACGTTGGGAGATTCAAACCGGAGTGTGCTCAGATCTTGTAGAATTTAAGTTGAAACCATACCCTCTGGCTCATAGAAGCCTACAGTGCAGAAAGAGGCCCTTCGGCCCATCGAGTCTGCACTGAACACAATCCCACCCAGGCCCTACCCCCATGTCCCTACATATTATACCCACTAATCCCTCTAACCTACACATCCCTGGACACTAAGGGGCAATTTCTTAGCATGGCCAATCAACCTAACCCACACATCTTTGGACTGTGGGAGGAAACCAGAGTACCCGGAGGAAACCCACGCAGACACGAGGAGAATGTGCAATCTCCACACAGACAGTGGCCCGAGTTGGGAATCAAACCCAGGACCCTGGAGCTGTGAAGCAGCAGTGCTAACCCACTGTGCCACCATGCCACCCATCTGACTCGCATGTCTGAGAGTACAGGCCACTGAGTTACTGACAGTGTAAGACCAGCATTAACTATCCATCCCTAATTGCCCTTGAGAAGGTGGTGATGAGTTGCCTTCCCTGAGGCACCACGGTCTATGCACTGTAGATACACCCACCATGCTATAAGGGAGGGAGTTCCAACATTTTGAACCAGTGAAGGAACAGTGATATATTTCCAAGTCAGGATAGTGAGTTGTTTGAAGGAGAACCTCCAGGTGGTGGTGTACCCAGGTACCTGCTGCCCTTGTCCTTCCAGATGGTAGTGATCGTGGCTTTGGAATGTGCTGCCTGAGTTGGTGAATTCCTGCAGAACATCTTGTAGATGTTACACACGGCTGCCATTGTATATCAGTGGTGGGGGGGAGTAGATGTTTAAGGTGATCAATGGGGTGCCAATCAATGGGAGCTGCTTTGTCCTGGATGGTATAGAGCTTCTTAAGTGTTGTTGGAACTGCACCCATCCAGTCCAGGCTTTTCTATCACACTCCTGATCTGTGCATTAGATGGTGGGCAGGTTTTGGGGAGTCAGGAAGTGAGTTGTTTATCATAGACTCCTCACCTTTGACAGGCTGTGGTACCACAGTGTTTATATAGGAAGTTAAATTCCATTTCAGTGGAAATCTCCAGGGCATTAATCATGGACAATTAGCAACAGTAATGCCACTGAATGTCAAAGATAGATGGTTAGATCAATTCTTGTTAGACCCCAGTGAGTGTCAGCGTGTGTGGGAGCTGTACCCCAGTGAGAGTCTGTGTGTGTGGGACCCGTACCCCAGTGAGAGTCAGTGTGTGTGGGACCCGTACCCCAGTGAGGGTCAGTGTGTGTGGGACCCGTACCCCAGTGAGGGTCAGTGTGTGTGGGACCCATACCCCAGTGAGAGTCAGTGTGTGTGGGACCCGTACCCCAGTGAGGGTCAGTGTGTGTGGGACCCGTACCCCAGTGAGAGTCAGTGTGTGTGGGACCCGTACCCCAGTGAGAGTCAGTGTGTGTGGGACCCGTACCCCAGTGAGAGTCAGTGTGTGTGGGACCCGTACCCCAGTGAGAGTCAGTGTGTGTGGGACCCGTACCCCAGTGAGAGTCAGTGTGTGTGGGACCCGTACCCCAGTGAGAGTCAGTGTGTGTGGGACCCGTACCCCAGTGAGAGTCAGTGTGTGTGGGACCCGTACCCCAGTGAGCGTCAGTGTGTGTGGGACCCGTACCCCAGTGAGAGTCAGTGTGTGTGGGACCCGTACCCCAGTGAGCGTCAGTGTATGTGGAACCCGTACCCCAGTGAGAGTCAGTGTGTGTGGGACCCCAGTGAGAGTCAGTGTGTGTGGGAGCCGTACCCCAGTGAGAGTCAGTGTGTGTGGGACCCCGTACCCCAGTGAGAGTCAGTGTGTGTGGGACCCGTACCCCAGTGAGAGTCAGTGTGTGTGGTCTTGCTGCAGCTGTATAGGGCATTGGTGAGGCCGCAGCTGGAGTACTGTGTGCAGTTTTGGGCGCCACACCTGCGCAAGGATATTTTGGCCCTGGAGGGAGTGCAGAGGAGGTTTACTAGGCTGATACCGGAGTTGAAGGGATTGAGCTATGAGGAGAGGCTGAATAAACTAGGCTTGTACTCGTTAGAGTTGAGAAGAATGAGGGGAGATCTCATTGAGACGTATAAGATGATGAATGGGATGGATAGGATAGAGGTGGAGAGACTCTTCCCGCTCAAAAAAGACAGTAGGACTAGGGGGCACAGCCTCAAGATAAAGGGGAGGCGGTTTAGAACGGAGTTGAGGAGGAACTTCTTCACTCAAAGGGTGGTGAATCTCTGGAATTCTCTGCCCGTTGAAGTGGTGGAGGCTGCCTCGCTAAATATTTTTAAGAAGCGGGTTGATGGGTTCTTGATAAGAGAGGGGATTAAGGGTTATGGGGAGAGGGCGGGAAAGTGGAACTGAGCCACAACAGATCAGCCATGATCTTACTGAATGGCGGGGCAGGCTCGAAGGGCTAGATGGCCTACTCCTGCTCCTATTTCTTATGTTCTTATGAACCCATACCCCAGTGAGAGTCAGTGTGTGTGGGACCCGTACCCCAATGAGAGTCAGTGTGTGTGGGACCCGTACCCCAGTGAGAGTCAGTGTGTGTGGGACCCATACCCCAGTGAGAGTCAGTGTGTGTGGGACCCGTACCCCAGTGAGAGTCAGTGTGTGTGGGACCCGTACCCCAGTGAGAGTCAGTGTGTGTGGGACCCGTACCCCAGTGAGAGTCAGTGTGTGTGGGACCCGTACCCCAGTGAGAGTCAGTGTGTGTGGGACCCGTACCCCAGTGAGAGTCAGTGTGTGGGACCCCAGTGAGAGTCAGTGTGTGTGGGACCCGTACCCCAGTGAGAGTCAGTGTGTGTGGGACCCGTACCCCAGTGAGAGTCAGTGTGTGTGGGACCCGTACCCCAGTGAGAGTCAGTGTGTGTGGGACCCGTACCCCAGTGAGAGTCAGTGTGTGTGGGACCCGTACCCCAGTGAGAGTCAGTGTGTGTGGGACCCGTACCCCAGTGAGAGTCAGTGTGTGTGGGACCCGTACCCCAGTGAGAGTCAGTTTGTGTGGGACCCGTACCCCAGTGAGAGTCAGTGTGTGTGGGACCCGTAACCCAGTGAGAGTCAGTGTGTGTGGGAGCCGTACCCCAGTGAGAGTCAGTGTGTGTGGAACCCGTACCCCAGTGAGAGTCAGTGTGTGTGGGACCCGTACCCCAGTGAGAGTCAGTGTGTGTGGGACCCGTACCCCAGTGAGAGTCAGTGTGTGTGGGACCCGTACCCCAGTGAGAGTCAGTGTGCGGCACCCGTACCCCAGTGAGAGTCAGTGTGTGTGGGACCCCAGTGAGAGTCAGTGTGTGCGGGACCCCAGTGAGAGTCAGTGTGTGTGGGACCCGTACCCCAGTGAGAGTCAGTGTGTGTGGGACCCGTACCCCAGTGAGAGTCAGTGTGTGTGGGACCCATACCCCAGTGAGAGTCAGTGTGTGTGGGAGCCGTACCCCAGTGAGAGTCAGTGTGTGTGGGACCCGTACCCCAGTGAGAGTCAGTGTGTGTGGGACCCGTACCCCAGTGAGAGTCAGTGTGTGTGGGACCCGTACCCCAGTGAGAGTCAGTGTGTGTGGGGCCCGTACCCCAGTGAGAGTCAGTGTATGTGGGGCCCGTATCCCAGTGAGAGTCAGTGTGTGTGGAACTGTACTCATTGAGAATCAATGCCTTCCGAAAAAGAAGAGTTAAACCTTGGTGCAAAAAGAGCAAAATACCACTCTGAGAGTCTGGGATGCAGTAAACAAATCTCTGTGTTTTTTTTAATCGAACAATCTCAGCGTCAATCCTGTTTCGTGTTTTTCCTGATATCAAAACAAATGCCTGTTTAGCATCCAGCAGGCCCCCCACGCAGGGGTCATCTCTGAGCAAGGTCAGATACATAATGTGCATTAGACAAGAGACATTACCCAATGAAAACTGACCCGTGGCACATTTCCCAGTTGAGTGATGATCTAGCGCCACTCTGATCCGACTCAAACTTAATTTAAACATATTTGTTTGGCAACACATGAAATGTGACACTTTCTAACACAATTACAGGGGCACAATATGAACTAGCAACTAGGCTTGATGTTTCAGGACAGTCTATAGACGTACTGACTGCCAGAGCTCAGTGAAAATTATATTACCCATAAATCACATTGCGGATAGGTCCTTCCTTTGTGAATGTTAAAACACCACAGCTTTAGCAGAGAAATTTGAAAAGTATGATATTGCTCCTTTTGCTGTTTTGCGGAACCGTTTCATTTGAAGAATTAATGTCATCGCAAATTGCTATAAAATGTTGATACAAATTAATTGAATGTTGCACAATTGTTGGCTTTGGTTAAAAGTTTTTTGCGAGCGTTTGACCCGTCTCAGAGTTACTGTCATTAACAAGAAATACAGGACCCTCTGATGATGAGAAACTTACAGGTCGTGGGAAGATATTGTTCGATGAAACTGGAGGCAATGAAGTCATTTTAAAAGGAAAGAGAAGATCATTGTTGAGACTGTGAATGTTATTTGTGACACAATAATGGTATAATTGCAGAGTAGAAGTGAATCTCTGAAGAAAACTGTTGATTTATTTTGCACGCTTTTGACAAAGATTTGGATGAAAATGCTAAAAGCCAATGCAGTAAGAAATTAAGTGGATGATACCGGGCAGACGTAGACATAAATCTGTTTAATGATGAAGTGAAACAATTCGTTCATTCCATCAATAATGATGATCTCTGTCCTTCAAGATCACCAGCTGATTTTTACAGACTTGTACACAATTGTGTACAGACTAGTACACAAAGGGTAGGTAAATTTTTGAATTAAGGGTTTATGGTGAGTGGGTGGGTAAGTGGAGCTGAGTCCACGAAGAGATCAGCTATGATCTTATTGAATGGCGGAGCAGGCTCGAGGGACCAGATGGCCGACTCCTGCTCCTAGTTCTTATGTTCTTATGAAACAGAACTGATGCCAGGACTAATTGTACACTGCCTCATACTGTGACCAGAGCCTGTTCTGACAATAAATATGAGACAACTTTCTTACAGACGCAAAGAATTACATTGGAATCCAGATCTCAGAAACCAGCCATTCCATCAATTGAATCCATACTGGTTTTGTGATACACACACCTTCCTCTGTACCATGCACCGTGTATATCCCCGTATACTGTTCACCCAATAAATCTATGTATATCCCCGTATGCTGTTCACCCAATTAATCCGTGTGTATCCCCCTATACCGTTCACCCAATTTATCCATGTATATCTCCATATACTGTTCACCCAATTACTCCATGTATATTCCCATATACCATTCACCCAATTAATCCGTGTATATCCCCGTATCCCATTCGCCCAATTAATCCAGTTTCCCCTTAAAACAGCAACACAACTCACCTCAACCCAGCTCAGGGGGAGCGAGTCCCACACTCTCCCCACTCCCAGTGGGAGTAAATCCTGTATTCTTCCCATTCCCTGTGGGAGTGAGTCCCACATTTTCCCCACTCTGTGGGCAAAGTAAGTTCTCCCAAACTCCCTTTTTGATTTATTATTTTGAACCTCTTACTCTGGCCTCTTTCCAACTGGAAACGAATAAAACAACATCGATATTCCAGCATTACCCAATGATTCAGGCGAATGTTTCAGAGAAGGTTCCAGTAAACAAGTACGAGGGAGCTAAAATTGTCCTGCCACATTTAGCGCATGTTGATTGGTTTATCTCTCTTCATCACAAACTCCTAATGGACTGCAGATAATTGCCTTTCCTCAGTCACTCACAAATCCAAACTGACCCCTATCCCCCACTCAATCTCAACACCCAGAAAACAAAACGGCATCACCCCATTTCATAACAACTATACAGATTCAGCAAACAGCTCACACGATGGAATTCACATATTTATCAACATTCTTTCACTTTCCCTGTTATCCCATTTATTCCAATCCCCCCCTTACTGGGATACAGTTCCACACACACTGACTCTCACTGGGGTACGGGTCCCACACACACTGACTCTCACTGGGGTACGGGTCCCACACACACTGACTCTCACTGGGGTACGGGTCCCACACACACTGACACTCACTGGGGTACGGGTCCCACACACACTGACTCTCACTGGGGTACGGGTCCCACACACACTGACTCTCACTGGGGTACGGGTCCCACACACACTGACTCTCACTGGGGTACGGCTCCCACACACACTGACTCTCACTGGGGTATGACTCCCACACACACTGACTCTCACTGGGGTATGGGTCCCGCACACACTGACTCTCACTGGGGTACGGCTCCCACACACACTGACTCTCACTGGGGTACGGGTCCCACACACACTGACTCTCGCTGGGGTACGGGTCCCACACACACTGACTCTCACTGGGGTACGGGTCCCACACACACTGACCATCACTGGGGTACAGGTCCCACACACACTGACTCTCACTGGGGTACGGGTCCCACACACACTGACTCTCACTGGGGTACGGGTCCCACACACACTGACTCTCACTGGGGTACGGGTCCCACACACACTGACTCTCACTGGGGTACGGGTCCCACACACACTGACTCTCATTGGGGTACGGGTCCCACACACACTGACTCTCACTGGGGTACGGGTCCCACACACTGACTCTCACTGGGGTACGGGTCCCACACACACTGACTCTCACTGGGGTACAGTATATGGTTCATGCCTTTTCCGTGTAAATTGATATATTTTAATTTCCACCTAACATCTTGCTCTGAAATCCATAAATTCAACGAGAATGTACTTTGTGATCTTGCTTAACCAGCTGTGTCCCACAAGAAACATAAAGTTGTCTCTTGATGGGCTGTCCTTGTTAAACCAATTCATATTTCCTTCTTTGTAGATTTTGTTTGACAATTGACCCAGGCAAACCTGCAAAGGGTCACAACCTTTGTCTTCCTGCCCAGACTCAACATTGTAATCACGAAGCAGTTTCGCCCGAGACCTCTCTGGTTGTGCTGGGAAGTTTCTGTTTTGTAGACATTCCACAATGGGTTTATTGGGGAGTGAGACAGCATTCCACAGAAAGATGACTCACTAAATCCCAAGCTGTGTGCGCTCGGTGTGACTATTTTGTCATCGCCTGCCCTCACTGGGCACTGGGAAAGGCCTTTCTCAGACAAAATAAATGCCCTGTTGCCCTGTTGCAGTGTGAAAAAGCACCTGTAGCATCCAAACTAAACCCCAGGGAACTACTGAGATGCAGGAGGCGGAAATGTTTACGTTTAGTTATTAATGTCACAAGTAGGCTTATACTAACACTGCAATGAAGTTACTGTGAAAATCCCCTAGTCACCACACTCTGGCACCTGTTCGGGTACTTTGAGGGAGAACTTAGCATGGCCAATGCACCTAACCAGCACACCTTTCGGACTGTGGGAGGAAACTGGAGCACCCAGAGGAAACCCCATGTAGACACGGGAGATTAAGGAAACTCGGTTACGACTCTCATCAACTTTTGCAGATGCACCATGGAAAGCATTCTCTCTGGTTGTTTCACAGCTTGCTATGGGCTCCTGCTGTGCCCAAAACCGCAAGGAACTACACAGGGTCATGAACACAGCCCAGTCCATCACTCAAAATAGCCTTCCATCCATTGACTCTGTCTACACTTCCCACTGTCTCGGCAAAATTATTCAAAAAGGAAGACAGAAAGCAGGAAACTACACGTCAGTGAGCTCAACATCCGCTATAAGGAAAATGTTAGATGCCATTATTGAAAGGTAAAGTTGCCATTCTCCCAGATGGCCATAGGCTGCTCTCCCTTTTGGGGGCGGAGAACTGATTTTACACTTTTTTTCCCTTAAAGGTGATCTTGCCCTGAGTATCATCACACCTCAGGTGAGGGGAAGTTGAGAAGGCAAGGCCTTCATGAATAACCTCCAGCCAGTATTCAAATTGAACCCACGGTGTGGGCATCACTCTGCATCATGAACCAGCTGTCCATCCAACTAAACAAATCAACCCTCCCATAGCTTACTACATATGGTATTCCCACACAGTCTCCCACGTAAGTACTGGAGTCTGCTTAGCCTCCAAGATCAGAAAAGATCAGGTGTTTTCAGACTAGTACGGCCAAGCCCACTGCATTTGGTATTTCCAGGCTGTCTCCCATCCAAATATTAGCCAGGTCTGACTCTGCTTAGCTTCTGAGATCAGACTTTCAGATGAGTGTAGCCATAGGCATTGTTTTCCAATCTAATTTTTTTTATATAAAAGTGTCCAGAGTCCAAAGATGTGTGGGTTAGGTTGATTGGTCATGCTAAAATTACCCCTTAGTATCCAGGGATGCGTAGGTTAGCGGGATTAGTGGGTATAATATGTAGGGATATAGGGGTTGGGCCTGGGTGGGATTGTATTCGGTGCAGACTTGACGGGCCGAAAGGCCTCTTTCTGCACTGTAGGGTTCTATAATTAAGGACCTTATGCCGACATTCTCTCTTCCACCTTCTTCCATGGGGAAAGAGATACAAAAGTCTGAGGTCACGTACCAACCAACTCAAGAACAGCTTCTTTCCCGCTGCTGTCAGACTTTTGAATGGACCTACCTCGCATTGAGTTGATCTTTCTCTGCACCCTAGCTATGACTGTAACACTACATTCTGCACTCTCTCCTTTTCTTCTCTATGAATGGTATGCTTTGTCTGTATAGCGCGCAACAATCAATACTTCTCACTGTATGTTAATACATGTGACAATAATAAATCAAATCAAATCTGTGCAGACTCCACACAATAAGGAGTCTCAGAACATCAGGTTAAAGTCCAACAGGTTTGTTTGGTAACAAAATCCACTAGCTTTCAGAGTGCTGCTCCTTCGTCAGGTGAGTGGGAGTTCTGATCACAAATCGGGCATATAAAGACACAAACTCAATTTACAAAATAATGGTTGGAATGCGAGTCTTTACAGGTAATCAAATCTTAAAGATACAGACAGTGTGAGTGGAGAGAGGGTTAAGCACAGGTTAAAGAGATGTGTATTATTTCTCTGCATTGTCATGTGTCATGAAGGCTGCTTTGGAGAGTGACTGAGAAGAGACTGATAGCCAAGTTCCGCAAACACGAGGATGGCCTCAACCGGGATCTTGGGTCCATGTCACGCTATTTGTAACCCCCGTGACTTGCCTGGGTTTGCAAAATCTCACTAACTGTCCTGTCTGGAGACAATACACATCTCTTTAACCTGTGCTTAACCCTCTTTCCCCTCTGTATCTTTAAGACTTGATTACCTGTAAAAACTCACATTCCAACCATTATTTTGTAAATTGAGTTTGTGTCTTTATACGCCCTGTTTGTGAACAGAACTCCCACTCACCTGATGAAGGGGCAGCGCTCATAAAGCTAGTGGCTTGTGCTACCAAATAAACCTGTTGGATTTTAACCTGGTGTTGTGAGACTTCTTATTGTGTTCACCCCAGTCCAATGCAGTCATCTCCACATCAGAGTCCACACAGATAGTGACCCAAGCTGGGAATTGAACCCAGCTCGCTGGCAATGTGAGGCAGCAGTGCTAACCATTGGGCCACCGTGCAGCAGGGAAGGTGAGGCTCGGAGGAGTGACGAGTAAGTCGGACAAAGAGGAAGAACATGGAGTTGGGTCTTAAAGGAGGAGAGAGTTAGAGGGAGAGAGAGGGATGAATTTAGGGAAGGTAAGCACAGCTCTTAGTAAACGGGGGAGGGAGTGAGGTCAGCAAGAGATTGGAGTCAGGGAAATATGGAAAGGAGCGGTGAATGGGAAATTATTAGGAGAGAAAACTTTTGACTCTTCAGTTTGTTAGATTATAATTTACAGGAGTATTTGCTGAACACAGCAAGATCCCACACACAGTGAAGTGTCGATGACCAGGTAAACGACTCTCTCATGCTGCTCCTTTGAAGAATAAATATTAGCCCCGAAACACTGGGGAAAAATGCTCCATTTTTGTCTGAGACGGGTTGGTGTGAGCGGAGGCGGAAGTGTTGGTTTTTGACATTGTTAATGATGGCACCTCGCACAGTGCCACTCTCTCAGGGCCAACCTGCCCCCCGTCCCTTTCTCCTCAGGTTATCTGTAAATTTTTAGCAGAGAGTGCATTTATTTGCCGAGTTATTCCCATGGCAACGGGACCAGATGGTGACTTCTGATTAGGTTTCTGATGGCCAGATCCTATTGAGTCTCTGGAATTAAATCAGCGCAGCGATACTATCAGCTATTGTGCTGTGAGCTGGGGAGGGGGGGCGGAACGGGAGTGTTCATAACCCGGCACATGATGGAAACTCACTATAAAACACCCAGAAAAGCACAAATTCAGGACACCAGAAAATTAATTGACTGTAAGGGAAACAAAAGGAAAGAAAGTTTGTGTTGCTGCCCCGTTCTCCTGACAACGTTGGGTGTAACGAGCTGTGACCCGTACCCCGGTGAGGGTTCACGTCCAGCTCAGTTACTGCACGCCTCACGCTCCCCTCCCTCCCCCCCCATCACCCCCCCTGCCTGCTGCACCCCCACCTCCATCACCCACCATCACCCACCACCCCCCTTATATCCTCTCCACACCCCCCCACAATCAGCCGCTCGTCCCCCCCCACCTTTATCACCCACCATGCCCCCCCACACTCTCCCACAATCACTCCCTCACCCCCCCCACCGCTATCACCCCCCACACCCCCCCATCACCCACCACGCCCCCCCACATCCTCCCCACACCCCCACACAATCAGTCCCTCGCCCCCCCCACCTCCATCACCCACCACGCCCCCCCACATCCCCCCCACAATCACCTCCCTCACCCCCCCCACCTAAATCACTCCCCACACCCCCATCACCCACCACGCCCCCCCAAATCCTCCCCACAGCCCCCCCACAATCAACCCCTCACCCCCCCCCACCTCCATCACCCCCACAACCTCCATTGCCCACCACACCCCTCACGTCCCCCCCCACACCCCCCAGAATCACCCCCCCACCTCCATCACCCCCTACACATCCCATCACCCCCCCAAATCTCCCACATCCCCCCCACACCCCCCACAATCACCCCCCACCTCTATCACCCCCACACCACTCCATCACTCACCATGCCCCCCACTCTCCCACAATCACCCCCCTTCACCCCCCCACTTCTATCACCCACCCCGCATCCCCCCCATTACCCACCATGCCCCCACATCCTCCCCACAGACCCCCACAATCACCCCCCTCGCCCCCCACCCCCGATCTCCATCAACCCCCCCATCACCCACCACACCCCCCCCCCCCCCCCCACCTCCATTCTAAAACATTTCTGCCGCGCTTACAGATTACTCCTTGGCCATCACTATCTTTGTAACTTCCTCCAGTCCCAAACAGCCCCAGGATATGTGAGCTCCTGAAGTTATCTGTGTTTACCGAGACGCGGAGGAATTTCTTCAGCCAGAGAGTGGGGAACCTGTGGGACTCTTTGCCGCAGAAGGCTGTGGGGGGGCCGGGTCATTGAGTGTCTTTAAGACAGAGACAGATAGGTTTGAGATTAATAAGGGGATCGGGGGGTTATGGGGGAAAGGCAGGGGAATGGGGGGGTGAGAAAAATATCAGCCATGATTGAATAGCGGAGCAGACTCGATGGGCCGAGTGGCCTAATTCTTCCCCTATATCTTATGGCCTCCTTTACCTCTGACCTTTTATGTATCTCCCACTCCCTTCGCCAGCGATATTGCGAGCCATGTTCTCAGCTACCCAGGCTCTGCTCTCAGGAACTCCCTCGCTGCTACTTTTCTCCTTAAATACTGGCCTTTTGACCAAACCTTTCATCACCTCTCCTGTTGCCACCTTATCTGGCCAGGTTCGATTTTCCTTTTGTCCACTTTTCTGCTCCTGGCACTAGGTTGCCCCTGCCCCTCCAGCACAGCGCTGAGGGAGTGCCGCACTGTCAGACATGCAGTGCTGAGGGAGTGCTGCACTGTCAGGCATGCAGTGCTGAGGGAGTGCCGCACTGTCAGACATGCAGTGCTGAGGGAGTGCCGCACTGTCAGACATGCAGTGCTGAGGGAGTGCTACACTGTCAGACATGCAGTGCTGAGGGAGTGCTACACTGTCAGACATGCAGTGCTGAGGGAGTGCTACACTGTCAGACATGCAGTGCTGTGGGAGTGCTGCACTGTCAGACATGCAGTGCTGTGGGAGTGCCGCACTGTCAGACATGCAGTGCTGAGGGAGTGCTGCACTGTCAGACATGCAGTGCTGAGGGAGTGCTGCACTGTCAGACATGCAGTGCTGTGGGAGTGCCGCACTGTCAGACATGCAGTGCTGAGGGAGTGCTGCACTGTCAGACATGCAGTGCTGAGGGAGTGCCGCACTGTCAGACATGCAGTGCTGTGGGAGTGCCGCACTGTCAGACATGCAGTGCTGAGGGAGTGCCGCACTGTCAGACATGCAGTGCTGTGGGAGTGCCGCACTGTCAGACATGCAGTGCTGTGGGAGTGCCGCACTGTCAGACATGCAGTGCTGTGGGAGTGCCGCACTGTCAGACATGCAGTGATGTGGGAGTGCCGCACTGTCAGACATGCAGTGCTGAGGGAGTGCCGCACTGTCAGACATGCAGTGCTGAGGGAGTGCCGCACTGTCAGACATGCAGTGCTGTGGGAGTGCCGCACTGTCAGACATGCAGTGCTGTGGGAGTGCCGCACTGTCAGACATGCAGTGCTGAGGGAGTGCCGCACTGTCAGACATGCAGTGCTGTGGGAGTGCCGCACTGTCAGACATGCAGTGCTGAGGGAGTGCCGCACTGTCAGACATGCAGTGCTGTGGGAGTGCCGCACTGTCAGGCATGCAGTGCTGTGGGAGTGCCGCACTGTCAGACATGCAGTGCTGTGGGAGTGCCGCACTGTCAGACATGCAGTGCTGAGGGAGTGCCGCACTGTCAGACATGCAGTGCTGTGGGAGTGCCGCACTGTCAGACATGCAGTGCTGTGGGAGTGCCGCACTGTCAGACATGCAGTGCTGTGGGAGTGCCGCACTGTCAGACATGCAGTGCTGAGGGAGTGCCGCACTGTCAGACATGCAGTGCTGTGGGAGTGCCGCACTGTCAGACATGCAGTGCTGAGGGAGTGCCGCACTGTCAGACATGCAGTGCTGTGGGAGTGCCGCACTGTCAGACATGCAGTGCTGTGGGAGTGCCGCACTGTCAGACATGCAGTGCTGTGGGAGTGCCGCACTGTCAGACATGCAGTGCTGTGGGAGTGCCGCACTGTCAGACATGCAGTGCTGAGGGAGTGCCGCACTGTCAGACATGCAGTGCTGTGGGAGTGCCGCACTGTCAGACATGCAGTGCTGTGGGAGTGCCGCACTGTCAGACATGCAGTGCTATGGGAGTGCCGCACTGTCAGACATGCAGTGCTGAGGGAGTGCCGCACTGTCAGACATGCAGTGCTGTGGGAGTGCCGCACTGTCAGACATGCAGTGCTGAGGGAGTGCCGCACTGTCAGACATGCAGTGCTGTGGGAGTGCCGCACTGTCAGACATGCAGTGCTGAGGGAGTGCCGCACTGTCAGACATGCAGTGCTGTGGGAGTGCCGCACTGTCAGACATGCAGTGCTGTGGGAGTGCCGCACTGTCAGACATGCAGTGCTGTGGGAGTGCCGCACTGTCAGACATGCAGTGCTGTGGGAGTGCCGCACTGTCAGACATGCAGTGCTGTGGGAGTGCTGCACTGCCTGAAGTACTCTCATACCTTTGGAACAGAATGTCCAATCACAGGTGCATCACAAAGGCTGGTGGTTGCTGAAAGGAAGTATGCCAAGATTGAGAAAGTTTGGTTCAGTGCTCACGATGAAAATATGTTGACATTTCGCCATAGTAACGGATCACAAACCCCTACTGGGCCCTTCACAGGAAGCAAGGCAATTCCTCCCATAGCATCGGCTCGGACCCAACACCGGGCACTGCTGTTAGGCGCCCATGAATACTTCCTAGAACATCACCCAAGGAGGCAGATGGCCAATGTGGACACTTGGAGCTGCCACGACCCTCTAGCCTACTCTCACCTCCGGAGATGGATGAAGGCATCACGATGTTGAACTTCATGGACTCACCGCCAGAATCCGCCAGGCTTGGATCCAAAAGGACCCCACCTTGGCAGAGCTAGGTAATGTCACCCTCAGTGGTGGAACCACAAGCGGGTCCTACAGGGTGTCTAAAACCTTCTCCAGAGCTGAGCATTGAGGATGGTATATTCCAATGGGGAGACCGGGTGGTTACTCTGTATCCAAACCAGGAACAATACTCCACAAGTTGTTTAATGGTCACCCAGGAATCTCTAAAATAAAAACATTTGTGAGGAGCTACATCTGGTGGTCTGGCAGAGACAAGGACATTGGAAACCTGGTCAAGCTGTGCAAAAACAGCCAGGAATTCCCATGGGAATGGCCAGGAATGCTCTGGATCTGAGTACACAGGCTTCGCAGGACCACTTATGGGTTCCATGTCCTTAATTCCTATCGATGCCCATTTAAAAGGGATTGCTGTGCCCTGAATGGCCCCAACTGCGTCTTACAGCATAGAGAAGTCAATTTGCACGCATGGTACGCCTGAGGTCCAAATCGGCAGACGACACTAAGCTGGGTGGCAGCGTGTGCTGT
This sequence comes from Carcharhinus amblyrhynchos, assembly GCF_965287045.1. NCBI lineage: Eukaryota > Metazoa > Chordata > Chondrichthyes > Carcharhiniformes > Carcharhinidae > Carcharhinus > Carcharhinus amblyrhynchos. Next base: position 3,706,445 of record NC_137326.1, on the reverse strand, counting down.
GGGGAGGACACTAAGAGGCTGCAGGGTGACTTGAGCAGGCTGGCTGAGTGGGCAAATACTTGGCAAATGCAACATGATGTGGATAAATGTGAGTTTATCCAGTTTGGTGGCAAAAACAGGAAGGACGGTTAATATCTGAATGGCGGCAGTTTAGGAAAAGGGGAAGTGCAACGTGACCTGGGTCTCTCGGTGGAACAGTCGCTGAAGGTTGGCATGCAGGAGCAGCAGGCGGTGAGGAAAGCTAATGGCATGCTGGCCTTCATAGCAAGAGGGTTTGAGTGTAGGGATAGGGATCTTGCTGCAGTTACACAAGGCCTTGGTGAGGCCACACCCTGAGTAGTGTGTGCAGTTTTGGTCTCCTGGTCTGAGGAAGGACATTCTCGCTGTTGAGGGAATCCAGTGAAGGTTCACCAGACTGATTGCTGGAATGGTAGGACTGATATATGAAGGGAAACTGGATCGACTGGGCTGGTACTCACTGGAATTTAGAAGAATGAGAAGGAATCTCGCAGAAACATATAAAATCCTGATGGGATTGGACAGGCTGGATGCGGGAAGAATTTTCCCCGTGTTGGGGAAGTGTAGAATTAGGGGTCACAGTCTGAGAATAAGGGGTGAGCCATTCAGAACTGAGATGGGGAAGAATTTCTTCACTCAGAGAGTTGTGAACCTGTGGAATTCTCTCCCACAGAAAGCTGTTGGGGCCGGTTTGTTAGATACGTTCAAGAGGGAACCGGACAAGGCCCTCGTGGCTAAAGGGATCAAGGAGTATGGAAAGTGGGAGTGGGATGGGTTTTTGATAAGTGAGGGGATTAAGGGTTATGGGGAGAGGGCGGGAATGTGGAACTAAGCCACGACAGATCAGCCATGATCTTATTGAACGGCGGGGCAGGCTCGAAGAACTAGATGGCCTACTCCTGCTCCTATTTCTTATGTTCTTATGTTCTTATGATACTGAAAGTGAATGACCAGCCATGATCATATTGAATGGTGGTGCAGATTTAAAGGGCTGAATGGCCTCTCCTGCCCCGGTTTCTATATCAGGACAATGGGACCTTATTCACCAGTGGGGAGTTTCAGACCTTCATGAGCACCAATGGAGTGAGGCACATCACCCAGATAGTCAAAAACAACATGAAAATCACACAACGGTCTCTTCAGTAACAAGGCCACAAAGCCGTGGGTGAAGACAAGAGGAGAAATTGAAGAGTAAAGAGGAAGGAGTTGAAGTTCAATTATCAGAAACCATTTTTGATTAAAGAAACTGGAATCAGGAGGAGGCCACTCCGCCCTTCCAGCCTGTTCCACAGTCATTTCGATCATGGCTGATCATCGAATTCAATATCCTGATCCCCCCTTCCCCCCATCTCCTTTGATCTCTTTAGTCCCAAGAGCGATATCTAATTTCTTCTTGAAATCACACAACATTTTGGCCTCAACTACTTTCAGTGCGAGTGAATTTCACACATTCCTCACCCTCTGGGTGAAGAAATTTCTCCTCACCTCAGTTCGAAAAGGTTTATCCCTTACCCTCAAACTATGACCCCCCCCCGTCATTCTGGACTCCCCCACCAACAGGAACATTCTTTCTGAATCTACCCTGTCTAACCATATTAGAATTTTATAAGTTTTTATGTGATTCCCTCTCACTCTTCTAAACTCCAATGAATATAATTCTAATCGACTTAGTCTCTCCTCATATGATAGACTTATCATCCCAGGAATCAGCCTGGTAAACCTTTGCTGTACTCCCTCTATAGCAAGGACATCCTTCCTCAGATAAGGACACCAAAACTGCACACAATACTCCAGATATGGCCTCACCAATGCCCTGTACAATTGCAGCAAAACATCCCTATCCCTATACTCAAATCCTCTCGCTATGAAGGTTAACATACCATCTGCCTTCTTTACTGCCTGCTGTACCTGTGCACTTATTTTCAGTGACTGATACACGAGGACTCTTATTGAGCATCCACCTCTCTCAATTTACACCCATTCAAGTCATATTCTGTATTCTTATTATTGCTACCAAAGTGGATAATCTCACATTGATCCAAATTATGCTGCATCTGCCGTGCAGATGCCCACACACTCAGCCTGTCCAGATCACATTGAATTGACCACCACATCACTGAGAAAGAAGAAGAACAGGTTGAGGATGAAGTGGATATTTTTAGCTCAGGAAAATTAGCATAATTGCAACTGAAAGATATAGAAATAAAACAGTTGTATCAGAAAGCATACACAGAAGAAGAATCTGAGTGTATGCCAGAATGTTATCACCCTAGAAATTAGGAAATGGAGACCTTCACAAATTCAGATAGATGAAAAATGGGCGGAAGTTCATCAAGTGGTATTGCTGGTGGATTATAGAAAGGAGGTGTCGCGGGTAGCACATGAGGTGCCAGTAGGAGGTCATTTGGGAGTAAAGAAAACTCAAGCTAAAATACAACAGCATTTCCATTGGCCTGGACTGAATAAAGCTGCGGTTAAACTTTGCCAGTCGGTCATGGATGTCAGGTAATAGCAAAACCTCAATGGTGATAAAACCAGCACTCTTAATACCCATTCCAGCATTGAGGAATCTTCCACAAGAATCTTAATTCATTGCATAGGACCCCTCCCTAAACCAAACAGTGGAATCAATATTTATTAACCACAACGGATATGTCTGCTACGTTTCCAGAGACCATTCCATTCAGCAATGTTACAGCTAGACAGATTGTAAAGGAGTTGCTTAATTTTTTACTAGATATGAACCACCCACAGAAACACAATCAGATTAAGGACCAAATTTTACGTCAAAGTTATTCAACAAGGTTATGGATAGCTTAGGAGGAAAACAATTTAAATTACCATCCAGAATCACAGGGAGAATTAGAACAGTGGCATCACATTTTAAAGGCAATATTAAAGGCTTATAGTTAAAGAATATTCAGAGGATTGGGATAAAGAAATTCCATTTGTACTCTTTACAGTCAGGGATGCACCTGATGAGGCAACCAAATTCAGTCCATTTGAATTGATTTTTGGTCGTCCATTAAGAGGGACCGTTTAAGTTGATCAAAGAAAAATTGGTGTCAGTGTTTTGAGACAACGTTATTGAACAATGTATCAATTTTTAGGGATGGGTTGGCGAGAGCAGGTGAATTAGCTAGACAACATTGAAAAAGGGCACAGCATGCGATGAATCAGGAAGTGGATAAGAAATCAAAAATTCATAGTTTTGCGTTAGTATTGCTACCCGTGGTAGGTGAAACTTATAAAGCAAGGTTCAGTTGACCTTTATTAAATTGAAAGGAAATTAAGTGAGGATCCTGGGGTGTATTGGGGGGGGATCCTGGGGTGTATGGGGGGGGGGGTGGATCCTGGGGTGTATGGGGGGGTGGATCCTGGAGTGTATGGGGGGGTGGATTCTGGGGTGTATGGGGGGGTGGATCCTGGGGTGTATGGGGGGGGTGGATCCTGGGGTGTATGGGGGGGTGGATCCTGGGGTGTATGGGGGGGGTGGATCCTGGGGTGTATGGGGGGGTGGATCCTGGGGTGTATGGGGGGGTGGATTCTGGGGTGTATGGGGGGGGGTGGATCCTGGGGTATGGGGGGGTGGATTCTGGGGTGTATGGGAGCGGATCCTGGGGTGTATGGGGGGGGGAGCGGAATTGGACACAGTACAGGAAACTGGAATAGTAAACGGTTCCATTCATAAAATACCAGCTCGTTCTGCCCAAAGGCTGTAAACATCTCAGGAGATACCAAATTGTTCCAGGCCATATTCCTGGTGTGAAAACTGACTGCAACCCTGGGGGATCACTGGTGGCACAGTGGTCAGCACAGCTGCCTCTCAGCACCAGGAGCCCAGGTTCGATTCTCAGCTTGGGTCACTGTCTGTGTGGAGTCTGCACGTTCTCCCTGTGTCTGTGTGGGTTTCCTCCGGGTCCTCTGGTTTCCTCCCACAGTCTGAAAGATGTGCTGGTCAGGTGCATTGGCCATGCTAAATTCTCCCTCAGTGTACCTGGAGTGTGGCGATTACGGGAATGTCACAATAACTTCATTGCAGTGTTAATGCAAGCCTTACTTGTGACACGAATCAATAAATAAATGTCAAATTTAACCCCATCTCCCAGCTTCATTTAGTTCTGAGATTTGCTCAGAACATTTATATAAATTAATTGCTTTTCATCTGACAGAGTCACCCTGACTCGAAACACTGGCTCTATTCTCTCCCCACACATGCTGTCAGACCTGCTAAGATTTTCCAGCATTTTCTGTTGATGTCCTGGAATCATTTAGAAAGGATAATGATTTGTTCTTGATGTTGGATATAACTTCCATTACCACATTACCGTGTGTCGATATACAAGCCTGTAAATGTAAAACCCACACTTGGATTTCCTCCTTAACACACACACACACACACACACACTACAACACTTGATATGGCGCCTGCCCTGCCCAAGACCACAAGAGACTACAAAAGGTCGTGAACGTCGCCCAATCCATCACGCAAACCAGCCTCCCATCCATTGACCCTGTCTACACTTCCCATTGCCTCGGAAAAGCAGCCGGCATAATTAAGGACCCCATGAACCTCCATCAGGAAAAAGATACAAAAGTCACGTACTAACCAACTCAAGAACAATTTCTTCCCTACTGCCACCAGAATGAGTGGACCTATTTTGCAATAAGTTGATCTTTCTCCACACCCTAGCCATAACTGTAACACTACATTCTGCACTCTCTCCTGTCCTTCTCTATGAATGGTATATTTTGTCTGCAGAACGTGCAAGAAACAATACTTTTCACTGTATACTAATACATATAACAATAATAAATCAAATCAAATCAAATCTCTGTCTCTCTCTCTCTTTCATCCTTTACAATGCTCCTTAAATCCTACTCTGTGATGCTAGTGAAGTTTAAGAGATTTTTTTTAGATCATGTTCTCTGCAGGTCTCACTTCTTCAGTTCTTTTTTCATTGTGGCATCGTGTTGTCTGGAGAAGTCCTTTTTTTCTACTTTGTTGATTTCTACACTGGGATCTTTTATGACCCTGTATTGTTAGGAGGAAGGTCATGTGTTTTAGACAGTTTTATTTTTGAGTAAATTTAAGGTTTCATTTTTTTCTGTTTGAAGGGACATCAAGCTGAAGGGAAGTGTTTCTCACTTTCTCTGGTTTTGGAGATTCTGCTGGTTAACTGAAAGCAAGGCTTCTTGTCTTCCTGGAATAGAGAATCTGCTGTTAGTGGCTCAACCAGAGTCTATCCCTGGTGTGCTGGGAAACTGTTCCGACTCCAAGCTTGTGTGTGTGCCTCAGGAGAGAACATAAGAACATAAGAAATAGGAGCAGGAGTAGGCCATCTAGCCCTTCGAGCCTGCCCCGCCATTCAATAAGATCATGGCTGATCTGTCATGTCTCAGTTCCACCTTGCCGCCCTCTCCCCATAAGCTGCAGCATTCAATTAAAGGACTCAACCCCAGTATCACGTGAGCATTGGTCTTTGCCGTGTTAAGCCTGTGGAAAGTGTTTTTTGTCCATGGGATATTTTGTTCGATTGGAACATTTTGGAACTATTTGTTATAACTATAGAACTATTTGTTATATTGGATACAATTAATATTGTCATTGTCGTGATTGTTTTGTTTTTGTTTGTAACTAATAAAAGTTTTTGCTAATTTTCTTTCCATACATGTTAACTATATTCTTAAATAAACATTGTTTGATAAAAGCACCCTACTGGGTCATTCAAATCATACCTGAAGTGGAACACATCATGCTTCTCCGAGCCAAATTCAAGAGGCAAAATGTATGATCCAGGTGGGCTCCATAAAACATTTTGCAATTTCTGATCCGAATTATATCTTTCACCAAACATTTGGGCAGCACTCCTAGTTTCTCTTTATAAGCCTCTCACTGTCAAATTCTGTTAAATTGACATATGAGTACATGCCTTGGGGAGTTGATATGCAAACGTAAGTTGTTGTAATCTGCTCTGTATCAGTGTACCCGAGTAGGGCCATCAAACCTCGTGCTCTTTCACCGTCACAGAGATACAACCAATCGAATCATGTGTTCAAGAAAGAACTTACATTTATACAGCACCTTTCACAACCACAGGACGTCCCAGAGTGCTTCACATCGTGATAACCGCATAATCTGCAAGGGGAATCATGAATTAACTTCCCAGTTGGGCCCGCTAAATACAAGCTTTATGAGGATTGGTAATAAACCCACCAGGTGGAGCTTGCATACTGGGCCCTGTACAAAGCAAGACCCTGAGAGGGTCCACTAACCACTTAGTGCCAGTTGGAACCTGTTGCGTTGGCCACAAGTTTGTGGTTATTGTTTATTTCCATTTTTTGCAATAAAAGCACAGTTCCTTCACAGCCGGCTCCTGGACTTACTATAACCCCAATAAACTTCTCCTGATGTGCAGTCACAGTTAGAATGTAGGAAATGAGTGAGACAATTAGCACATAGCAAGATCCCACTTATAGCAATGATATAATAGTGGGTTTATCTCTACTTACCATGATGTTGGTTTAGGAATAACTTTTAGATTGGATTCCTGTTCTGTCACAGGCTGTCTCTGTATTTACATACATCTGAAAGAGAAAATAGTGACCTTGGCTGAACAGGAAACAGAAAATGCTGTAAAAAAATCAGCAGGTCTGGCAGCAACTGTGAAGAGAGAAACAGAATTAATCTTTAGAGTCTGTATGACTCTGCTACAGAACTAGCATTGTTAGAGAGCAGCACTCCCTCAGCACTGACCCTCTCACAGTGCGGCACTCCCTCAGCACTGACCCTCTCACAGTGCGGCACTCCCTCAGCACTGACCCTCTCACAGTGCGGCACTCCCTCAGCACTGACCCTCTGACAGTGCGGCACTCCCTCAGCACTGACCCTCTCACAGTGCGGCGCTCCCTCAGCACTGACCCTCTGACAGTGCGGCACTCCCTCAGCACTGACCCTCTGACAGTGCGGCACTCCCTCAGCACTGACCCCCTGACAGTGCGGCACTCCCTCAGCACTGACCCCCTGCCAGTGCAGCACTCCCTCAGCACTGACCCTCTGACAGTGCGGCACTCCCTCAGCACTGACCCTCCGACAGTGCGGCACTCCCTCAGCACTGACCCTCTGACAGTGCGGCACTCCCTCGGCACTGACCCTCTGACAGTGCGGCACTCCCTCGGCACTGACCCTCTGACAGTGCGGCACTCCCTCGGCACTGACCCTCTGACAGTGCGGCACTCCCTCGGCACTGACCCTCTGACAGTGCGGCGCTCCCTCAGCACTGACCCTCTGACAGTGCGGCACTCCCTCAGCACTGACCCTCTGACAGTGCGGCACTCCCTCAGCACTGACCCTCTGACAGTGCAGCACTTTTTCTGCACTGTGCCTGGATATGGTTTGTTGGAGCCTCTGAAGTGGGGCCTGGATTCTGACTGAGAGGCAGGAATGCTGCCAACGTACTGACCCAGTTGCCAGGGCGGCGTGGGCATTGGGAACAAGCATCATTTCTTATAATGCGTTGCAGAACAAGAGAGAGGGACAGAGGAACGCTTTTTAGGAGATAGCATCAAGAATGATTTGAGCATCTTTTGGAAAGCATTTCATTAATTACTTTGACAATGCTGGCAAACTGCAGCAGTTTTTGATGCTGGAGACTGGGAGTTTTACTGTAATCGTTCTCTATCAGCTCCCAGTCCCGACTCCACTCCGGAACTGATTGCAATTGATTTTTAAGTGAGTGTTTGTTCCCCCTTCACCTCAGAGCTCCACCTCACTGCTTCTCAATTAAATCCCCTTCTCCTCACTGCTTGGTCATCTGAGCGATAGTGCTTTTAACCCCTGGCAAAGGAAAGATGTTTATATTGTGACCGTGTGCAGTTCCCGATGGGGCAGTTTCAGATCAGCTCCCTCCACGTTTGCCGCCGTTTGCCCTTCCATTCGAGTTTTTTTGTTGTTGTTTGGAATATCGGGTGTGTTTGGGTTTTTAGCTTCACCTCCTCCTGAAGGGCTGAACGTCTCGTAGTCACAGGGTCACAATCCAGGAACTGCCTCCCCGCAGGGGCTGCAGCACTCCAAGAAGGCAGCTCGCCACAGCCTCCCCAAGACCAAACCGTTTTAAAAGTTTAGTTTATTTATTACGGTGGGTTAGCACTGCTGCCTCACAGCGCCAACGACCTGGGTTCGATTCCCGGCTTGGGTCACTGTCTGGGCGGAGTTTGCACATTCTCCCTGTGTCTGCGTGGGTTTCCTCCGGGTGCTCCGGTTTCCTCCCACAGTCCGAAAGACGTGCTGGTTAGGGTGCATTGGCCCAAACAGATGCCGAGTGTGGCAACTAAGGGAATTTCACAGTAACTTCATTGCAATGTTAATGTAAGCCTTACTTGTGACTAATAAATAATAAAGTAGGCTTACATTAACACTGCAATGAAGTTACTGTGAAAATCACTTAGTCGCCACACTGCGGTGCCTGTTCGGGTACACTGAGGGAGAATTTAGCACGGCCAATGCACCCTAACCAGCACTTTCGGACTGTGGGAGGAAACTGAAGCAGCCGGAGGAAACCCACACAGACACAGGGAGAATGTGCAGACTCTGCACATTCTGCACTCTGCCCCTTAAATTAAGGGGGGTTAGTTATAGGACTGATGTCAGGGGTAGGTTCTTTACCCAGAGGGTGGTGAGGGACTGGAATGCCCTGCCAGCTGCAGTTGTAAATGCGCCTAGTTTGGGGGCGTTTAAGAGATCTGTGGATAGGTTTATGGACGAAATGGGATTGGTTTAGATTAGTGGGTTAGTGTTGTTTTTTTTTAAAAGCTGGTCGGCGCAACGTCGTGGGCCAAAGGGCCTGTTCTGCGCTGTAATGTTCTATGTTCTATGTTCTGCACAGACAGTGACTCAAGCTGGGAATTGAACCCAGGTCCCCAGTGCTGTGAGGCAGCAGTGCTAACCACTGTGCCACCGTGCCACTGGCATTGGCAATAAATGCTGGACTAGCCAGAGACGGAAGGAAGTAAAGAAAGGAGGGAAGAAAGTATTTGTATCGATATCACAACCTTCACACCTTCTGGATCCCCAACTCACTTCCCAACCAGTGGAATATTTTTGTAAGTATCGTCGCTAATGTAGTTATTAAGCCTGGGAAGAAATTAGTTAAGGAATCCACAGGTCTCTTATGCCTGGTGCAACCTATCCTTGACCAACATCACTGAAACGTATCATCCAGTGCTCACCCCGTTACTGCCTGTGGGATCTTCCTGTGCACAAATCATTTCCCAACATTATAGCAGTGACAACACGTCAAAAGGTAATCCCATGTGGTGAATGGTCAGAGATTGTTGGGAGATTGAGGGTTGAGGAATAGGTATGAACCTGGGATCACTGGGGAAGACTGTTTCTTGAGCAACGTTTATCCCTCAGCCCATGGATTTTCTGGCCATCCCCCTCCTCAGGACGCACTCACTGGCTCCCACATTTCGTTGCACTTCTTAGATTTCAAAGCCTTCCTGTCCTCAAGATGCTTCAGGCAGACAAGGCACACACTTCTGTCCGCTTCTGGAGCTTGTTTCATCCTGGAACAGGTCACCGGCCTGAAGCCAGGGTCTGTAGGTTGAGGGTCATCACTCTGTATCTAACAGGGCAGCCCAGCAGTCCCTCCCATCCTCACCACCCTCTGCGGGGGTGTTGGAGGGATTTGCCATTGGACAGTTCACCGATTTAGAGGCAGCTGGAGTGAATTTTCCCATGTTGCCCTTCATACCATCCTAGCGGGCGAAGGGTGGACCATGGGAAGGTCAGCTGATATTGGCTGGGATTTTCCGGTTTCAGGGCGAGCGTGTCTGGAAAATCGCGCCCTGGAATTTCACAGCACACAGGGGCTCTCTGTCAGAATGGTGTCCCTCGAGCATGCCCACCAGAGCTTCCCTCCCACCTGGTTACAACCATCACCTCCGCTTGGCACCTTCTTATCCACTCAACCCCTGGGAGTCACCATTAGACATGGCACCTGCTGCATGCCCACTCCTGTCAACGCCACTGACTCCCAGGACCAGGGAACCCCAGAACTCCCGACTCCGACACAGGGAACCCCAGAACTCCCAACTCCGACACAGGGAACCCCAGAACTCCCAACTCCGACACAGGGAACCCCAGAACCTTCAACTCTGACACAGGGAACCCCAGAACCTTCAACTCTGACACAGGGAACCCCAGAACTCCCGACTCCGACACAGGGAACCCCAGAACTCCCGACTCTGACACAGGGAATCCCAGAACTCCCGACTCTGACACAGGGAACCCCAGAACTCCCAACTCTGACACAGGGAACCCCAGAACTCCCAACTCTGACACAGGGAACCCCAGAACTCCCAACTCTGACACAGGGAACCCCAGAACTCCCGACTCCGACACAGGGAACCCCAGAGCTCCCGACTCCGACACAGGGAACCCCAGAACTCCCGACTCTGACACAGGGAACCCCAGAACTCCCGACTCCGACACAGGGAACCCCAGAACTCCCGACTCTGACACAGGGAACCCCAGAACTCCGGGCTCTGACACAGGGAACCCCAGAACTCCCGACTCTGACACAGGGAACCCCAGAACTCCGGGCTCTGACACAGGGAACCCCAGAACTCCGGGCTCTGACACAGGGAACCCCAGAACTCCGGGCTCCGACACAGGGAACCCCAGAACTCCCGACTCCGACACAGGGAACCCCAGAATTCCCGAATCCAACACAGGGTACCTAGAACTCCGGATTCTGAGGCAGGGAACCCCAGAACTCCCGACTCTGAGACGGGGGGGGGTCCCCACTGTCACACACAATCTCCTGCCTGCACTTCATTGAGTGTAAAACATCTTGAGATCTCCTGGGGAGGTAAAAGGTGCTATAGAAATGCAATTTCTTTCTTTTCTGTGCAGTAGTTGTGACGCCTGAACGAACCCAGCAGACTGCTTCTGCTGGGCCCTCCGTGTTCCCAATACTTGTTTTATCCTGATTGTTTTCCTGGAATCTCGGTGCTCCTTGCCCTATAACCTTACCCACAGCAAGACGGTGCTTTCCCTGCTGATGTTTTGACTTCTTAAAGCAAACAAAGATCATTCTGCACTGAGAGAGTCGTCAGGCCAGGAATAACGGACACCACACCCGTCTGATTACACATACCGAGGACAGGCCTTGCTGTGTCCTGGCTGGAGAATGTCGGAACAGGAAGATTCCATTCGCCCCTCCAGTTTGACCACTCGATTCTAACTCTATCTATCCACTTTGGTTCCCCTTCACCATCCCCCAGGTACCTACCCCAAGACCGCACAGGAAACTACGAAGTCCATTTGAGCCTCGGATGCATTTCCCAGGAATGGGGAGTTGTTTCCAGACTTTCTCTTGCTTTGAGGAAGTGTTTCCTGATGTCACACTAAACGGGCCTGGCTCCAATATTAAGGTCTGTGTTCTGAATTCCCGCCCACCCCTGTCTCTCTAACAGTGGCCCGGTGGTTAACACTGCTGCCTCACGGCACCAGGGTCCCAGGTTCAATGCCCAGCTTGGGTCACTGTCCGTGCGGAGTCTGCACATTCTCCCCGTGTCTGTGTGGGTTTTCTCCGGGTGCTCAGGATTCCTTGCACAGCCTGATTAGGTGGATTGGCCGTGCTAGAGTGCCCCTAGTTTCTGAGGATTGGTGGGGCAAATACGTGGGATTATGGAAATAGGGTGAAATTGTTGTTGGTACAAGCTCGATGGGCTGAATGGCTTCCTTCTGTAGTGTAGGGGTTCTATGATTCTATCTATTATCCATAGAAGCATAAAAAATGACCAGGCTTAGAAACAGGCCTTTTGGCCCTTCTTGTCTGTGCCGAACCATTTTTTGCCTAGTCCCACTGACCTGCACTTGGACCATATCCCTCCACACCCTCTCACCCATGAACCCGTCCAAGTTTTTCTTAAATGTTAAAAGTGACCCCGCATTTATCTGGCAGCTCATTCCACACTCCCACCACTCTCTGCATGAAGAAGTCCCCCCCTAATATTCCCTTTAAACTTTTCTCCTTTCACCCTTAACCCATGCCCTCTGGTTTTTTTCTCCCCTAGCCTCAGTGGAAGAAGCCTGCTTGCATTCACTCTATCGATACCCATCAAAATCTTATACACCTCTATCAAATCTCCCCTCATTCTCCAGGGAATAAAGTCCTAACCTATTCAATCTCTCTCTGTAACTCAGCTTCTCAAGTCCCGGGAACATCCTTGTGAACCTTCTCTGCACTCTTTCAACCTTATTTACATCCTTCCTGTAACTAGGTGACCAAAACCGTACACAATACTCTAAATTCGGCCTCACCAATGCCTTATATAACCTTACTGTAACACTCCAACTTTTATACTCGATACTCCGATTTATCAACAACATTAAACATCTCTGATAAACTTAACCTTAAATCTTAGGGAATTTTCACAATAACTTCATTGCAGTGTTAATGTAAGTCTAACCTTGGCACGAATGAACAAACTTAAACATAACGTCTTCAGCGAGAGAACAGACCCCGCTCTACCAGGCCTCAGAATTAAACACTCCCAACCACTTGAAGTGATGAGAATCATTATAGTTTCTGAAACTAGAAAGACAGAAAGACTGACCAAACAAGCCTCAGGTGGATGTCAGCACAGGATGGAGAGTAATGTGCTATGTTAGCGTTGGCAAATGGGCTGCCATTCTCCCAAATTAGGACTAAGTGCCCCCGCCAGAAAGGAACCAGAAGCGCGTTTCCCCTGGCACTCTGGCAGTGACACCTTCCCTGGAGCCTTGGGCCCTGAGGGAGGTCAAGGAAGTAGATCCAGTGGACGTTTGCCCCTTTGCCATTGCCTGGCGAGAGAGAGGGATCCTCCAGGGGTCCAGAGAGTTGTGTGTGCTTGGGCTGGGGAAAAAGTTTGACCTCACAACTCTCCCCTGGGTTGGAGTCTCTTGGCTAGAGTAACCCTCTAGCCCTGACAGGCCTGGAGATCACCCCAGCATGGTGATTTCAGGCAGCCCTGTGATCAATGCCTGCATTCCTGCCTGTCAGCTGTGAAAATTCTGAAGTGGCCAGGTCACTTTAATCTCCATGCACGCCCACCCCACTCCCCCTCGGTACCTGGCAGGATTTTAAATCATTGCAGCGCTCCACTCTGCGGCAGAGATTTTCCATCCTCCCTCTGTCAGAAGCTGCAGGAGTGAGCAGGTCCCTGTGAAGTCCTCTGACAGACAGGAGATGTCAATTTCACTGGGAACAGCAGGGGTTCCTTTCTCCACAGCCATGCACTCAACCCCAATGTATTTACACAGCTTTGATTTGAAGTCTCTGAGCAATCCTACCCCTTTGAAACCTTTTCTGTTTCACTGAAATCTCTGTCACTTTTGTTGTGCAGTGCTTTGAAATAGTCTTCCATTGACAGCTTAATGGATTTCTACTCAACCTCCAGTCAGCTGTGTTGATTTACCTTTCACTTCACGTTTGAATGCATCTCAGGTACCCCCTTTGTACCTAATGACAAGTCTGGATTGTGATTGACAGTTGTGGTTTCTTCAAAGGGAGAAGCAGTTTCACTTCCTCTTTCACAGAAAAGTTATTTCAATTTTTGCCCAACGCCTGATACTCTGGGTCATCATGATTCTCGGGGGGATTACTCCCCCTTCCTCCCCCACCCCCATTTTTCCGGCACATGCGTCTGAGTTTCGTATGATCCCGCCCAAGGCCGTTCGCCAAGCCTCGCCTGGTTCCTGAATCGGGGTAGGCGTGCCGGTAAAATTCTGGCCAACGTATACCATACAGATGTTGATTGTAAGCTACAGCCACCAGCTGTGGAACAATTAAACCCAGTGATGCTCGAGTGACCAGAATTCAAGGAGCACTGATATCTGGGGGGGGCTGAAGGAGGTTTCTGAGACAGGGAGGGAAAGGCCATGAGGGTGTTTGAAATAAAGGATGAGAATTTTGAAATTAAGACATTATTTCACCAGTCAGAGAGCCGGGGAGTGGCCAATGAGTCTCGGTGTGAGTTAAAATAGGCTCAAAGCAGCCTTTTTAATGGACACGAAATAGACCCGTTTTCTAAGCTGAAGTTTATTTAATAAATAAAGATTTGTGTGGAAAGTGGAAGGATCTTTGTACCTGTAGTGGTATCAGGTTTTGTACAGAGGTTATGCTGACCTTGTATCCATGGAAATACAATCTGGATGTCGGCAAGGGTATTACTGTGTCAATACAGGGACAGGCCCTTCGGCCCTCCAAGCCTGCACTGACCATGCTACTGATGTCCCCTACCCTTCCGGGGAACCATATCCCTCTATTCTCATCCTATTCATATATTTGTCCAGATGCCCCTCAAAAGTCACTACTATATCCACTTCCGCTACCTCCCCCGGCAGCGAGTTCCAGGCACCCACCACCCTCTGTGTAAAAAACTTGCCTCGTACATCTCCTTTAAACCTTGCCCCTCGCACTTTAAACCCATGACCCCTAGTAATTGGCTCTTCCATCCTGGGAAAAAGACTATCCACTCTGTCCATGCCCCTCATAATCTTGTAGATTTCTATCAGGTCTCCCCTCAACCTCCGTCGCTCCAGTGAGAACAAACCAAGTTTCTCCAACCTCTCCTCATAGCTAATGCCCTCCATACCAGGCAACATTCTGATAAACCTTTCCCGTACCCTCTCCAAAGCCTCCACATCCTTCTGGTAGTGTGGCGGCCAGAATTGAACACTATTCCAAGTGTGGCCTAACTAAGGTTCTATAAAGCTGCAACATGACTTGCCAATTTTTAAACTCAGTGCCCCGGCTGATGAAGGCAGGCATGCCGTATGCCTTCTTGACTACCTTCTCCACCTGCATTGCCACTTTCAGTGACCTGTGTACCTGTACACCCAGATCCCTCTGCTTAAGGGTTCTGCCATTTACTGTATATTTTTTATCTGTATTGGACCTTCCAAAATGCATTATCTCACATTTGTCCGGATTAATCTCCATCTGCCATCTCTCCGCCCAACTTACAAACTGATCTATATCCTGCTGTATCCTCTGATGGTCCTCATCGCTATCCACAAATCCACCAACCTTTGTGTTGTCCGCAAACTTACTAATAAATCCAGTCACATTTTTCTCCAAATCATTTCTATATATTACAAACAGCAAAGGTCCCAGCACTGATCCCTGAGGAACGTCATTAGTCACAGCCCTCCATTCAGAAACACACCCTTCTACCGTTCCACAGTAGGATTAGTCAGGATAGGGTAAACAGGGAAAACTGGGAAAACGCCAACACAAATCCTCCACAAAATCAGAAACTACCGGAAAGATTCAACAGGTCTCACAGTGTCTGTGGAGAGAGAATTGAGATTTCTACTCATTCTGGAAGTTGAGTAGAAATCCATTAAACTGTCAATGGAAAACTATTTGAAAACACTGCACAGTGGAGAGAACGGACGTGAAGACAGAGTTCTGAAGAAGAGTTTTATTGGACTCAAAACATTCGCTGGAATTTTCCAGAAGCTGCTGAACCATTGAACTCTCCATTCACATCGGCAGGACTGGAAGTTCCCGCTGGCGTGTGGGCTGAAAAATTATGGCCATTAACTCAGTTCCCCTCTCTACAGACACTGCCAGGCTGGCAGAGTATTTCAAACATTCTCTGTTTTTAGTCTGATATTCAGCATCTGTTGGATTTTGTTTTGACACAGAGCTGTCTCTGTTCTGGAATATTCCACAGTTCTGTTCTGTGAAGAGCTTGATGGCATTACTGGTCATTAAACCTGGATAAAGAACGGGGAAAGCGGCAGAGAGAAAAGTAAAATAAATTTGTTGCTATGGCATTAAGGCAGTGTGGCACAGTGGTACAGTGGTTAGCACTGCTGCCTCACAGCGCCAGGGACCCGGGTTCAATTCCGGCCTGACTGTGCGGAGTTTGCACGTTCTCCCCGTGTCTGTAAATGGCAGTGTGGGCAGTGTGGCACTCCCTCAGTGCTGCAACTGGCAGTGAGGGCAGTGTGGCACTCCCTCAGTGCTGTAACTGGCAGTGAGGGCAGTGTGGCACTCCCTCAGTGCTGCAACTGGCAGTGAGAGCAGTGTGGCACTCCCTCAGTGCTGTAACTGGCAGTGAGGGCAGTGTGGCACTCCCTCAGTGCTGCAACTGACAGTGTGGGCAGTGTGGCACTCCCTCAGTGCTGCAACTGACAGTGTGGGCAGTGTGGCACTCCCTCAGTGCTGTAACTGGCAGTGAGGGCAGTGTGGCACTCCTTCAGTGCTGCAACTGGCAGTGAGGGCAGTGTGGCACTCCCTCAGTGCTGTAACTGGCAGTGAGGGCAGTGTGGCACTCCCTCAGTGATGGCATTACTGGTCATTAAACCTGGATAAAGAATGGGGAAAGCGGCAGAGAGAAAAGTAAAATAAATTTGTTGCTATGGCATTAAGGCAGTGTGGCACAGTGGTACAGTGGTTAGCACTGCTGCCTCACAGCGCCAGGGACCCGGGTTCAATTCCGGCCTGACTGTGCGGAGTTTGCACGTTCTCCCCGTGTCTGTAAATGGCACTCCCTCAGTGCTGTAACTGGCAGTGAGGGCAGTGTGGCACTCCCTCAGTGCTGCAACTGGCAGTGAGGGCACTGTGGCACTCCCTCAGTGCTGTAACTGGCAGTGAGGGCACTGCGGCACTCCCTCAGTGCTGCAACTGACAGTGTGGGCAGTGTGGCACTCCCTCAGTGCTGTAACTGGCAGTGAGGGCAGTGTGGCACTCCCTCAGTGCTGCAACTGACAGTGTGGGCAGTGTGGCACTCCCTCAGTGCTGTAACTGGCAGTGAGGGCAGTGTGGCACTCCCTCAGTGCTGCAACTGACAGTGTGGGCAGTGTGGCACTCCCTCAGTGCTGTAACTGGCAGTGAGGGCAGTGTGGCACTCCCTCAGTGCTGCAACTGGCAGTGTGGGCAGTGTGGCACTCCCTCAGTGCTGTAACTGGCAGTGAGGGCAGTGTGGCACTCCCTCAGTGCTGTAACAGGCAGTGTGGGCAGTGTGGCACTCCCTCAGTGCTGTAACTGGTAATGAGGGCAGTGTGGCACTCCCTCAGTGCTGTAACAGGCAGTGTGGGCAGTGTGGCACTCCCTCAGTGCTGTAACTGGCAGTGCGGGCAGTGTGGCACTCCCTCAGTTCTGTAACAGGCAGTGTGGGCAGTGTGGCACTCCCTCAGTGCTGTAACAGGCAGTGCGGGCAGTGTGGCACTCCCTCAGTTCTGTAACAGGCAGTGTGGGCAGTGTGGCACTCCCTCAGTGCTGTAACAGGCAGTGTGGGCAGTGTGGCACTCCCTCAGTGCTGTAACAGGCAGTGTGGGCAGTGTGGCACTCCCTCAGTGCTGTAACTGGCAGTGTGGGCAGTGTGGCACTCCCTCAGTGCTGTAACAGGCAGTGTGGGCAGTGTGGCACTCCCTCAGTGCTGTAACTGGCAGTGTGGCACTCCCTCAGTGCTGTAATTGGCAGTGTGAGCCTGAAGCATGAGACTTAAGTTGCTGGAATATCGAGACCTCGTGTCCAGCCCTGAGTCAGAGGCGAGAGTCACAGAGAGTAGCCATTACTCCCAGCCCAGAGACTCCGGGAGAGGAGAGGAGAGAGCCGGAGGGAGGAGATAAGGATGCAGAAAGTACAAAAATGTACACTCTGCATTTTTCAGCTTTGCGGAGAGTTTAACCACAGTTCAATGTTTGATCCAGCAAAATTCAACAAAACCCCCCTCAGATGACGTCAAGACTAAAGTCACATGCTCATAAATCAAACCTTTCATCTCAATTCGAGGGATTCATGTGGGAAATATCTATCTGAGACCGTGTCTAATATCCCCACACAATCAGCATGCCTCGAGGAACTTCCATGTCCAGTCTGTGCCAATAGGCAAGGTGAAACCGGCCTACAATGCTCGAATCATAGAGTGACACTCACACAGGCCATTCGGCCCATTAGCCTGTGCTAATTCTTTGGTAAAGTTAGTTAGTTGCACTCTCAGGTCAGGATGTTGAGGAGGACTCCACCCTCAGGTGGTCAGAGGAATTTAATACCTCCATCGAGAAGGCAGAGAGAGGGCCTGAGTTTCCCGGCTCAGACTGGGTAAGACCAGGGATGGCCTTCAAAGGGGTGGCACGGTGGTACTGTGGTTGGCACTGCTGCCTCACAGTGCCAGGGACCCGGGTTCGATTCTCGGTCTCGGGTCACTGCCTGTGAGAAATTTGTACGTTCTCCCTGTGTCTGCATGGGTTTCCTCCGGGTGCTACAGTTTCCTCCCACATTCCAAAGATGTGTGGGTTAGGTGGATTGGCCATGCCAAATTGACCCCTTAGTGTCAGGGGGACTAGCTCAGGTAAATGCCTGGGATTAGAGGGATAGAGTCCGGATGGATTTGTGGTCGGTGCAGACTCGATGGGCCGAATGGCCTCGTTCTGCACTGTAGGATCTGTGACATTATTGAATCAGATGGGATTTTATGACAATCATAGAACCCTACAGTGCAGAAAGAGGCCCTTCGGCCCATCGAGTCTGCACCAAACACAATCCCACCCAGGCCCTACCTCCATACCCCTACATATTATGCCCACTAATCCCTCTAACCTCCGCTACCCTGGACACTAAGGGGCAATTTCTTTAGCATGGCCAATCAACCTAACCCAAACATCTTTGGACTGTGGGAGGAAACCGGAGCAAACCCACGCAGACACCAGGAGAATGTGCAAACTCCACACAGACAGTGACCCGAGCCGGGAATCGAACCCAGGACCCTGGAGCTGTGAATCATCAGTGCTAACCACTGTGCTACCGTGCCGCCCTGTCTGACAGCTTTATTTTTACTGAGACCAACTTTTTATTTGCAGACTTTTAAAAGCTGAATTTAAGTTGCCAAGTTGCCCCGGTAGGGTTCGGAACTCGCTTTCTCCAGATTATCAATCCAGTTACATGCCCGCTGCAGCACTGAACTCAACACTTGTCTTTGACTAGATATACCCGAGCAGACCGCACCTCACCCTGTCTGCGACTGTCTTAACACAACACCTACCCCGATAGATCAATCACACACACCTACAGCAGCGGCAATACAGAAAGGAATTAATGTCATTAAAACAACTAAACAAGAAAGAATGATGAGTAACACCTACCCAAGTGTAAATTAGAACATAGAACACAGAACATAGAACACTACAGCACAAACAGGCCCTTCGGCCCACGAGTTGCGCCGATCACATCAACACCTACCAATCTATAGACCTACCTATAACCCCAATCCCATAAAACCCCATATACTCATCCAGAAGTCTTTTAAAAGACCCCAGCGAGTTCGCCTCCACCACCACTGACGGCAGCCGATTCCACTCACTCACCACCCTCTGAGTGAAAAACTTACCCCTAACATTTCCTCTGTACTTGCTTCCCAGCACCTTAAACCTGTGTCCTCTCGTAGTGACCATTTCAACCCGGGGAAATAGCCTCTGAGAGTCCACCCTATCTATTCCTCTCAACATTTTATAAACTTCTATCAGGTCGCCTCTCAACCTTCGTCTCTCCAGGGAAAAGAGACCCAGCTCCCTCAACCTAACTTCATAAGGCATGCCTCCCAGTCCAGGCAACATCCTTGTAAATCTCCTCTGTACCCTCTCAATAGCTTCTACATCTTTCCTATAGTGAGGTGACCAGAACTGCGCACAGTACTCCAAATGAGGCCTGACAAGGGTCTTATAAAGTTGCAGCATTACCTCCCGACTCCTAAACTCAATCCCTCGATTTATGAAGGCCAGTACACCATACGCCTTCTTGACCACCTCTTCCACCTGCGAGGCCGATTTAAGAGTCCTGTGGACCCAGACTCCAAGATCCTTCTGCTCTTCAACACTACTAAGACGCCTGCCCTTGATGGTGTACTCATTCATCCCGTTGGTTCTGCCAAAAGGGACGACTACACATTTATCCGCGTTGAAGTCCATCTGCCACTTCTCCGCCCAGTCCTGCATCCTATTTATGTCCTGCTGCAACTTTTGACATCCTTCCAGACCATCCACAACACCACCGACCTTCGTGTCATCAGAGAACTTACTTACCCATCCCTCCACTTCCTCATCCAGGTCATTTATGAAAATGACAAACAGCAAGGGTCCCAGAACAGATCCCTGGGGCACTCCACTGGTGACTGACCTCCATTCAGAAAAAGACCCATCCACAACCACTCTCTGCCTTCTGCAGGCAAGCCAGTTCTTGATCCACAAGGCCAAAGGCCCTTGGATCCCATGCCCTCTCACCTTCTCAAGAAGTCTTGCATGGGGGACCTTATCAAACGCCTTGCTGAAGTCCACGTACACCACGTCCACGGCACTTCCTTTGTCAATGTGTTCAGTCACATTATCGAAGAACTCAACTAGGCTTGTAAGGCACGACCTGCCCTTGACAAATCCATGCTGACTATTCCTGATCATGTCAAACCTCTCCAAATGTTCGTAAATCTTGTCCCTCAGAAGCCTCTCCATCAGCTTACCAACCACTGAGGTCAGACTCACCGGTCGGTAATTTCCCGGGCTATCTCTGTTCCCTTTCTTGAAAATAGGGACTACATCCGCAATCCTCCAATCTTCCGGAACCTCTCCTGTCTCCATTGACGATGCAAAGATCATCGCCAGGGGCTCTGCAATCTCTTCCCTCGCCTCCCACAGTATCCTGGGGTACATCCCATCTGGTCCCGGCGACTTATCTATCTTGATAGAATTCAAAAGTTCTAACACATCCTCTTCCTTAATATCCACAAACTCAATCTTTTCCATCTGCTGCAAATCCGTAGCAAAATCTCCCAGATCAGCTTCCACCGTGAATACTGAGGCAAAGTACTCATTAAGCACCTCTGCCATTTCTTCTGGTTCCACACAGACCTTTCCCCCTTCACCTTTTATAGGTCCTATCCCTTCTCTTCTCATCCTTTTACCTTTCACATATTTGTAGAAGGCCTTGGGATTCTCCTTAATCTTACCCGCCAAGGTCTTCTCATGACCCCTTCTGGCTCTCCTAATTTCCCTTTTAAGCTCCTTTCTACAGTCCTTATACTCCTCAAGATCCTTAACCTCTCCTAGTTCCCTGAACCTTTTGTACACCTTCCCTTTCCTCCTGACTAGGTTCAACACAGCCTTCGTGCACCACGGTTCCCGCGACCTACCAAAACCCCCTTGTCTCATCGGAACGTTGTCATGCATAGCTCCAGACAAACATTCCTTGAATATCCACCACCTTCCTTCGGTACTTTTCCCTAAGAACGCCTCCTTCTAGTTTATTTGTCCAAGTAACTTCCTGACTTCTTCGTATCTCCCCTTACTCCAGACAAACACCTTCCTAGCCTGCCTGATCCTATCTCGTTCCAATGCAATTGTGAAGGAGATAGAATTATGGTCACCATTTCCAAGATGCTCTCCTACCGAGAGATCCATCACCTGCCCTGGTTCATTCGCCGGTACCAGGTCAAGTACAGCCTCTCCCCTCGTAGGCTTATCCACATACTGTGTCAGGAAACCTTCCTGAACACACCTAACAAACTCCTCCCCATCCAAACCCCTTACCCTAGGGATATTCCAGTCGATGTTTGGGAAATTGAAGTCTCCCATCGCGACAACTCTGTTATTAATACATCTCTCCAGAATCTGTTTCCCTATCTGCACTTCAACTTCCCTGTCACTATTGGGCGGCCTATAGAATACACCCAGCAAAGTTTTCGACCCTTTGCTGTTTGTAACTTCCACCCACAGAGATTCTGTAGACAGTCCCTCCACAACATCCTCTTTCACTGCAGCCATGACACTGTCCCTGATCAACAGTGCCACTCCACCACCTCTTCTGCCACCCTCCCTGTCCTTCCTGAAGCATCTGAAACCTGGCACCTGAAGTACCCAGTCCTGTCCCTGAGACATCCAAGTCTCCGTAATGGCCACCACATCACAATCCCAAGCAGCAATCCACGCTCTAAGCTCATCTACCTTATTCACTACACTCCTTGCATTAAAATATATACACTTCAGCCCCTCAGTCTGGGCATTTCCCTTCTCCACCCCCTGTCTAACCTCCCTCCCATACTGCCTGCGGTCCTCCCCTACAGGGAGGAATTGCAGGCTGGAATCTGGTCAAAGGATTAGGGAAGTGAGTTACAGACTGGATTCTAATCGAGCGGTTCGGGATGGTTTATATATAGAATAACAGATACCCGGGAGTGAGTTACAGACTGGAATCTAATCGAGGGGTTCGGGATGGTTTATATCGAGAATAACAGATACCCAGGAGTGAGTTACAGACTGGAATCTAATCGAGGGGTTCGGGATGGTTTATATATAGAATAACAGATACCCAGGAGCGAGTTACAGACTGGAATCTAATCGAGGGGTTCGGGGTGGTTTATATATAGAATAACAGATACCCAGGAGTGAGTTACAGACTGGAATCTAATCGAGGGGTTCGGGATGGTTTATATGTAGAATAACAGATAACTGGGAGTGAGTTACAGACTGGAATCTAATCGAGGGGTTCGGGATGGTTTATATATAGAATAACAGATACCCGGGAGTGAGTTACAGACTGGAATCTAATCGAGGGGTTCGGGATGGTTTATATGTAGAATAACAGATAACTGGGAGTGAGTTACAGACTGGAATCTAATCGAGGGGTTCGGGATGGTTTGTATCGAGAATAACAGATACCCAGGAGTGAGTTACAGACTGGAATCTAATCGAGGGGTTCGGGATGGTTTATATACAGAATAACAGATACCTGGGAGTGAGTTACAGACTGGAATCTAATCGAGGGGTTCGGGATGGTTTATATCGAGAATAACAGATACCCGGGAGTGAGTTACAGACTGGAATCTAATCGAGGGGTTCGGGATGGTTTATATATAGAATAACAGATACCCGGGAGTGAGTTACAGACTGGAATCTAATCGAGGGGTTCAGGATGGTTTATATCGAGAATAACAGATACCCGGGAGTGAGTTACAGACTAGAATCTAATCGAGGGGTTCGGGATGGTTTATATATAGAATAACAGATACCCGGGAGTGAGTTACAGACTGGAATCTAATCGAGGGGTTCGGGATGGTTTATATATAGAATAACAGATACCCGGGAGTGAGTTACAGACTGGAATCTAATCGAGGGGTTCGGGATGGTTTATATATAGAATAACAGATACCCGGGAGTGAGTTACAGACTGGAATCTAATCGAGGGGTTCGGGGTGGTTTATATATACAATAACAGATACCCGGGAGTGAGTTACAGACTGGAATCTAATCGAGGGGTTCGGGGTGGTTTATATATACAATAACAGATACCCGGGAGTGAGTTACAGACTGGAATCTAATCGAGGGGTTCAGGGTGGTTTATATATAGAATAACAGATACCCGGGAGTGAGTTACAGACTGGAATCTAATCGAGGGGTTCGGGGTGGTTTATATATAGAATAACAGATACCCGGGAGTGAGTTACAGACTGGAATCTAATCGAGGGGTTCGGGGTGGTTTATATATAGAATAACAGATACCTGCCAGTGAGAATAGAAAATTTGATGCTCTGTCAAATCTTAGTTCCCGGTAGCGGGTCGGTAGGATTCCAGCCACAGGCGAGGTGAGAGAATTCCCGCCGGGTGACTGTTTATATTGAGATTGTTGCTCTGGGCATATCTATCAGAATCTCCACTATAAAGACAGAGTATAATAAACTCAATGAAATAGCAAACAAATGTACACACAGTGTGGCTATTTACAACAGTCAGAAGAATGTTGCTGTTGCAAAGGCTCTCTGCAGACAGTGCAGCCTCTTCATGTCACATGGTGCCCTGTTTGTGTCTAATGCTCCTGCCTATAATTGCCTTTTCAAATCAATTGAAAGAGTTCCCTTTGAATTAAGCAGCCGCGCCGACCACTCCTGGGCCTGGGTGTGTGTCGACATAATTTGCAATCAATTAGAGTGCCTGTTATTTTGGTATAAACAGTTTATTCAGATGAAGGTAGCGCACAACGAGCTGCCCGAGTTCCCCTGGGGACTTTGCTGTGCCTGGGAGTAACTCAGCAATTGATTCACACCGCCCCATCGCAGATGGAACAGGGCTGGCTCCGATGGTGTCTGAGAACCAGGCTGAGGGATCGCAGTGCAATCCAGCCCTTTACTGAGGACCTCCGTAGACCTGAAACAAATGGCTTAATGATCACAGTTCACTCCAAGTCCATGGCCATTAGTTTTATTGCGAAATTGGGCCTACGATGAAATTGTTGGTCTGCATTCCATCCAGTATTCAATGGAGGAGGGAGGAGCTGGGGGGGGGGTGTGGGGGCGGTGGGGTGTTTAATGATGTAAAGGCTTGCATTCACACCATCTTATCTCTTGGGCGCATTCTGCAAATCTCTGTAACTGCCGGGGTGATCGAAGCGAGAATCTACAAACTGCACTGAGACAAATGAACCAGATAATCTCATATCCACGCTGATGGTTCAGAGTGAGGACAGTTGGACAGGACTTTGAGACAATTCTCCCTCTTCCCATCACTTAACTGTCTTCACTGGGGTAGTGTAATAAAGCGAAAATCCCATCATCAAGTTACTTTATTTACACCATACCTCTGTACACAGCCAGCTCCCCAGTTGTTCCCTGCTGACTGCAGGCTGGGAGCCTGACAGACCTGCTTTAAACAAGGAACATGAGTCTCCCTCATTTAACCATCAATTAAAACTCATCGTGTAGTCCATATTCTAACGAGCCGAGCCTGCCTGAAGCCATCGCAGGAAGAGAATGGAGAGTGGTTCAGACCATGGCGGGGGGGTCACCAAAACATGGGGTCAACCATACCTTAGTCTGATATCTCCTGAAAAAGGACATCGTGATTATCTTTCAACATTAAACCGTGAGTAGGATTTGATCCAGGGATGGTAAGAACATGGGAACATTAGAAAGAGGCCATTCAGCCCATCTTTCAGCCGAAAAAATGAACCAATAGGCACCACCTTTCCTCTCCAAGATCCCGTGACGTTATCTGAAAGATGCGTGGGACATTTCTCTCTCCCCGCCCTCCCCTCCCCCCCCGCCCCACCTCCCCGTATTCATCCTCAGTCACCATTAACTGCTCATTGTCGCAAAGATGTTTGTGGGATCTTGCTGTGCGAAAATTGACTGCCACATTTCCTACAGGGCAACGGCAGCTGCACTTTAAGAAGCAGGCTGGAATTCTCCGGGTTCACGCGCACCGCCACCCAGAGAACTTGGCACTGAGCCAAAACCCCATTCCCAGCAGCGTGTCCGGATAATCCCAGCCACTGGCAAGGTCGGAGAATTCCGGCTGCAACTTATTGGCAATGGAATGCTTCGGAACTTTCCGGAAGCGTGAAAGGTGCTATATAAACGCAAGTCTGGCTACCCCCCTCTGCTTCTTAAAACCATCTGTTTTGACCCATCCCTCCGAATTCCTTTTCATCCTTCCGACATCCATTCCTTCAAATTCTGTGTAAAACGCCCGGGGTCAGTTTATCCACACTGAGGTTGTTGTCCTGTATACAAGTTGTTGTTGTTGTGTGTGCAAGGTCGCTATCCGTTCATGGTGAAGGATTCCTCTGTTTAGGAATTCCAGGGAATATTGCATTTGCAACGTCGTTCCAGCAGCGACAGTAAACCTTCTCACTGCTGGATCGCCCCCTGGTCCTGTGAAGCACACCTCGTGAGCGCAGAATAGACCTGGGGCAAAAGATGAGATCAAAAACAAGTTATTCCCAGAGAAAAGTATCCTACACTCAGCTGGAACAAGTTAATAGAGTGTTCATTAAATCTTCCGTAAAGAACTGGGCACTCGCTCACCCACAGAGAGAGGAAATAGGGGTAAATCCTGGCACGGATGAGGAGATGGACGTGGATGGATGGAGAAGGCTGTTAATCCCAATGAGAGCCCGACATCTCAAAGTCTTCACTTTCACAGCACGCATCAGAGTTATTCAGCCCAATCATTGCCTCGATCCTCATTTTTATCATTGACTATTACTCACTAGTGAAGATTAGCATCTTCCTGAGTCAAAAGGTGGCGAATGAGGTCAATTTGGGATCTGCGCATTAAGCTTGTCTGTCAAGTGGGGTGTAACGTAACCCATGGCAACACTGTGATAGAATCTTCCAGCACAGGAGGCCATTTGGCCCATCATACCTCTGCCAGAGCTTTCCAATTAGTCCCACTCCTCACCGTACCTTCCACACAGCCTTGTAAATCCTTTCTCAAGTTTTTATCTAATTCCCTTTTGGAAAGTTACTGTTAAATCTATTTCCCGAATGTGACAACTTGTTAGAATAAATAAAACAAATTTTCCCCATTTTTCTCCAATTATCTGTGTCCTCTGGTTACCTACCCTGTTGCCAACTGAATCTTTTCTTCCTATTCACTGTATCAAAGCCAGCAATGATTTTGAACATCGCTAATAAATCTCCCTTCTCCTCTGAGCAGAACAATCCTCCAATCTCTCTACATTTCAAAGTTCAGCCCATTTTATACACTGGACCACTTGATCCAATGTAAGATCATCTTTGATTCGATTTGATTTATTATTGTCACATGTATTAACATACAGTGAAAAGTATTGTTTCTTGCACGCTATACAGGCAAAACATACCATTCGTAGAGAAGGAAAGGAGCGAGTGCAGAATGTAGTCATAGCTAGGGTGTAGAGAAAGATCAACTTAATGCAAGGTAGGTCCATTCAAAACTCTGACAGCAGCAGGGAAGAAGCTGTTCTTGAGTTGGTCGGTACGTGACCTCAGACTTTTGTATCTTTTTCCCAAAGGAAGAAGGTGGAAGAGAGAATGTCCGGGGTGTGTGGGGTCCTTAATTATGCTGGCTGCTTTGCCGAGGCAGCAGGAAGTATAGACAGAGTCAATGGATGGGAGGCTGATTTGCGTTATGGATTGGGCCATATTTAGCCTGTGGAAAGGTCAGAGATTTTTATCCTGGTCACCCAGAACTATGCAATCACGAATCAGCTCATCTTTCAGCACTGCATATCCACAAAAACGAGCTGGGCGATAGAGGTCAGTGAGGAATAATTCAATCGATTCCCCAGGTTAATATGAGCACTGGTTACAGTGGGCTCATTCAGTTACTGAATTTTGATTTGGGCTAAATAAGTGTCAGAGGCTTTAGTAATGGAGTCAAAGTCTGCGAGGGATTGTGGTCAGCACCGACTCGATGGGCCAAATAGAATCACTGCACTGCAGGTATTCTATGATTCTGTTCTATAGCCATCAAACAAGCAGGGCAAGGACAGTGACTGCTCACTAAGTACATCATCGTTACCACTTCTCCAGTGTGTCACCTTCTACTGTCAAAATTTCTCAGGCTGCTTTCAGGGGTTTCACATTCTGGGGTTCCTTCGGTAGAACAATGCCTTTCTTACATCAACGTCTCCACCGCTGCCACCATGTTCAACTCCAGGAGTGGGGTTTAGTCCTTAGACAAACTCGAGTATACTTTTTTCTTAGAACTACATCTAAACAACTTACAGAGTATGCACGGAGCTCCTAGGCGTGATTTCAACCTCTCTCTCTCGAGACAGAGTCCAATAAATGACTAAATGGTGTCAGTGGTACATCATCATCTATGTCGTCCATTAACATATCCAACCTGATAACCCCTTATACTCCACAAAGCTCCTTCCAGGTATTATTCTGGTAAAGAGAATGAGGAGGTTTATATAAAGCGTACATGCCAACATGGACTGATTGAGTTGAATCGTTTGTGTCTATGTATTCCATGGAAGTTTCCTCTCCAAGTCTTCTTTGAGAATAAAACTCATGTATCTCATGATGTAAGTTGATTAAATAGTTACTGCAGTTATCAGTTCATCTGAATCATTAACAAATAGGAAATCAGGAATCTCACCCTGACCTGAGCCATTGTGTTTCTACCCAGAGTCCATTTGGTTTCCAACATGGTGATGGATACTGGACCTTAGCAAATGGCCTCTTCGTCATCATTAACAACACAATTGTCCTAACCTTAGCGGCACAGTGGTTAACACTGCTGCCTCACAGCACTAAGGACCCAGGTTCGATTCCCGGTTTGGGTCACTGTCTGCGTGGAGTTTGCACGTTCTCCCCACGTTTGCGTACATTTTCTCCGGGTGCTCCGGTTTCCTCCCACAGTCTGAAAGATGTGCTGGTTAGGTGCATTGGCCATACTACATTCTCCCTAAGTGTTCCCGAACTGGGGTGTGGCGATTAGGGGATTTTTACAGTAACTTCAATGCAGTGTTACTGTAAGCCTGCTTATGGCTAATAAATAAATTAAATAAATTTCACAGCATCAGGGGCCCAGGTTCAATTCCGGCCTCAGGTCGCTGTCTATGTGAAATTTGTCCCCGTGTGTGCAAGGGTTTCCTCCAGGTGCTCCAATTTCCTTCCACAACCCTAGGATGTGCAGGTTAGATGGATTTGCCATGATAGATGTGCGGGGCTATGGGGATGGGTCTATGTTAGGTGACGTTTTGGAGGGTCGATGTAGACCTGATGGGTCGAATGGCCTCCTTCTACACTGCAGTAATTCTATGATTCTATAATCTGGTCATTGCCTGCTTGCTGTTTGTGGGAGATTACTGTGCATAATTTGGCTAGCACATTTCCAACATCACAACAGTGACTCCACTTCACAAAGTACTTCCACTGGTCCACTGTAGTGGGTCAGATCTCAAACAATGGTGAGACGGAGTACAGGAAAGAGATAGAGAATCTGGTGAACTGATACAAAGGCAATACTCTCTCCCTCAATGATACAAAACGAAGGAGATATTGACTTCAGGAAACATAGTGGAGGGCATGCTCATGTCTACATCCCTGGGGATGAAGTGAAAATGGTCGAGAGTTTCAGGTTCCTAGGTGCCCAGATCACCAACAACCTGTCCTGGTCCCTTCATGGCAATTTCAATAAAGCCCACCAACGCTACTATTTTCTCAGGAAGCTAAGGAAATTTGGCATGTCTGCTACAACTCCCACCAACTTTTATAGACGTACAATAGAAAGCATTCTTTCTGGTTACACCATAGCTTGGTATAGCTCCTGCTCTGCCCAAGACTGCAAGAAACTACAAAGGGTCATGAACAAAACCCAGTCTCGCATGCAAACCAGCCTCCCATCCATTGACTCTGTCTAGACTTCCTGCTGCCTCGGGGAAAAGCAGCCAGCATAATTAAGGACCCCACACACCCCGGACATTCTCTCTTCCACCTTCTTCCGTCGGGAAAAAGATACAAAAGTCTGAGGTCCCGTACCGACCGACTCAAGAACAGCTTCTTCCCTGCTGCTGTCAGACTTTTGAATGGACCTACCTCGCATTAAGTTGATCTTTCTCTGCACCTTAGCTACGACTGTAACACTACATTCTGCATCCTCTCCGTTCCTTCTCTGTGAATGTTATGCTTTGTCTGGAAAGCGCACAAGGAACAGTTCTTTTCACTTAATAACTGTGACAATAAGTTATCAGATCAAATGAAGGCAGTAAATGTGAGTCCTACACGAGTGTTCTGGTGTTAAACCAAGATAATGACGTGGGCAATATTACAGATTTGGCCCTTGTGAGCTGGGCAGAATGAGGACAGTTGAGGATCAGGTATTTGATTTGATTTGATTGGATTTTATTTGATTTATTATTGTCACGTGTATTAACATACAGTGAAAAGTATTGTTTCTTGCGCACTATACAGACAAAGCATACCGTTCATAGAGAAGGAAAGGAGAGGGTGCAGAATGTAGTGTTACAGTCACAGCGAGGGTGTAGAGAAAGATCAACTCAATGCGAGGTAGGTCCATTCAAAAGTCTGACAGCAGCAGGGAAGAAGCTGTTCTTGAGTCGGTCGGTACATGACCTCAGACTTTTGTATCTTTTTCCCGATGGAAGAAGGTGGAAGAGAGAATGTCCGGGGTGTGTGGGATCCTTAATTATGCTGGCTGCTTTTCTGAGGCAGCAGGAAGTATAGACAGAGTCAGTGGTTGGGAGAGTGGTTTGCGTGATGGATTGGGCTACATTCATAACCCTTTTGTAGTTCCTTGCGGTCTTGGGCAGAGCAGGAGCCCAGACCAAGCTGTGATACAACCAGAAAGAATGCTTTCTATGGGGCATCTGTAAAAGTTGGAGAGAGTCGTAGTTGACATGCCAAATTTCCTTAGTCTTCTGAGAAAGTAGAGGCAATGATGGGCTTTCCTAACTATAGTGTCAGCATGGGGCGACCAGGACAGGTTGTTGGTGATCTGGACACTTAAAAACTTGAAGCTCTCAACGCTTCCGACTTTGTCCCCATTGATGTCGACAGGGGCACGTTCTCCTTTACGCTTCCTGAAGTCGATGACAATCTCCTTGGTGTTGCTGACACTGAGGAGAGATTATTGTTGCCACACCAGTTCACCAGATTCCCTTTCTCATTCCTGTACTCTGTCTCATCATTTAAGGAGATATTCAATTCCTCTCAACCGAAACATATTCCAGAGAGGAAGAATGATGGTAAGAGGGGAAAATGATTAAGCAAGGAGGTTAAAAATAACTTCAAAGCAATAACTAAGGCACACCATATTGCAAAGGTCAGTGGCAAAGCTGGAAGATCGGGAGATTTTTAAAAACCAACAAAGGATTACTAAAGAAGTGATAAGGGCAAAGATAAATTATGAAAGAATTTTAGTGCACAAAAAAAAAACAGATAGCAAACGTTTCAATAAGTACATAAAAAGGAAGATAGGAGGACAAGATTGGAGAATTAATAATGGGGAACACAGAAATGATAGGGACAGTAAATCAATATTTTGCATCTGTTTTCACTGTGAAGGAGACTGGAACCATCCCAATGGACGTTGAAACTATTGGGATTGAAAATAGACAACTTCCCAGGGCCTGATGTCAACATCCTAGGGTCCTGAACAAAGTGGCAGCAGAGATCGTGGATCCACTGGTTATAGAATTCCAAAATTTCCTGATTCTGGAGAGATTCGAGTGGATAATGCGAATGTAACGACCTTATTCAAAAAGGGAGGAAGGCAGAAAGCAAGAAACTACTGGCCAATTAGTTTAACGTCTGTTGTTTGGAATTCATTGTTAAGGAAATGGTAACAGGATATTTGGAAAGCCAAACACAATCCATCAGAGTCAACATGATTTAATGAAAGGTAAATCATGTTTGACTAATTTGCCAGAGCTCTTTGAAAATGTAACAAACAAAGTGGATAATGGGGGTCCTATTGATGTTGTGTATCTGGACCCCCAGGAGACATTTCGTAAGGTGCTGTACAAAAGATTACCACGCAAGGTAAGATCCCACAGAGTTAGCTTGGCCAAAGGATTGGCTAACCAATGGAAAGCAGAGAGTTGGGAGACCCACATCCTGTAAATGAAGTTTTAAAAATTTCACTCCCAACACTCTCCCACTCCTCTCCTGGCCTCCAGCCAATCCCAGCTCTGCATTCCTCTCCTCGCTGTCTAAAACCCAACGTACACCCCTCCCCTTCACCAACAGCACACGGGGCCATCGCCACTCAGAGAGGTCCCACATCCTGGAACCTCCCACAGTGAGAAAACACACCCCCCCAAACAGCCGCTCACCCCCACCCCCAGCCCCCACCCCCACCCACACCCCCACCCAATCCCAACTGCCCTCCATTAAACCTGTTACCCCGTTGCTGTTGGGACAGGAAAATCTCAGCCTTGAACTTTAATGAGTGAATCAGTTTTTTTTAAGCGGTGAGCCATAGTTCTAGATTCTTCTCAAGAGGAAATGACCTCTCCACATCCATCTCGTGTGGACCCCTCAGCACTTTCTGAGGTTGTGAAATATCAGTCTGCCTTCCTCACTCCTTCCTCCTGTGGAGGGTTCAGTGGCCCAGTTACAATGGGGAAAGTGATAAATCAGCAGGCCCTGGATTGCACCTTACCGGGTGCAGAATTCCGGCCCATTCCCAGGTTTCCTGAGTACATTCAGAACTGCGCATTGGCCTGATTACAAGGCTTGTTCTCCGCTTGATGACGAGCTGAATCTCAGTGCAACGAGAGCGCGGAGTTCCTGCTCACATTCCAGAGATTCCAATCAACCACCAAACCCAATCCCAACCTCCTCACTGCCTGTGATTGGCTGCCAGCTTCCCACTCAGGCTACAGGGGCCATGTCCTCATCCCACAGGATAGCTGGAGAGAGGGGGAAGAGAACTGAGAAGCAAGAGGCAAATCCCCTTCCTCTTCTTCAACCTTTCGTTATGCCTACATCCCAAAGAAATAACATTATCTGCTAACTTAGCTTGTCAGCCATGGTGCAGTGGGTGGCACCCACACCTCAGAGTCAGAATGTTCCAGCATCCCCTTCAGAACCTGAACACAAAGACCCAAGGTGACATTCTACTGACTGCTGTCAAAGGTGCTGACTTTCAGATTAAGTGTGAAATTTTTTTTAAAGTTTATTTATTAGTCACAAGTAAGGTTTACATTAACACTGCATTGAAGTTACTGTGAGATTCCCCTAGTCACCACACTCCTGTTCGGTTCACTGCATCTAATCGACACGTCTTTCGGGACTGTGGGAGGAAACCCGAGCACCCGGAGGAAACCCACACAGACACGGGGAGAACATGCAAACTCCACACAGACAGTGACCCAAGCCAGGATTTGAACCTGGGTCCCTGGCACTGTGAGGCAGCAGCGTTAATCACTGTGCCATCGTGCCACCCCTCCCCCCCCACCCCTGCTAACAGTATTAGACAGGCACACTGGCATGGTTGAAAGGCATGTTAGCACAGTGGTTAGCACTGCTGCCTCACAGCTCCAGGGACCTGGGTTCGATTTCTGGCTTGGGTCACTGTCTGTGTGGAGTCTGCACATTCTCCCTGTGTCTGTGTGGGTTTCCTCCGGGTGCTCCGGTTTCCTCCCACAGTCTGAAAGACGTGCTGGTTAGGGTGCATTGGCCATGCTAAATTCTCCCTCAGTGTAACCCAAACAGGTGCTGGAGTGTGGTGACTAGGGGATTTTCACAGTAACTTCATTGCAGTGTTAATGTCAGACTGTTTGTGACACTAAGAAACAAACTTTAAAAACCGAGGCCCTATCAGCTGGTTTGGGAGGGTGTGAAAGATCTCACGACGCTGTCCGAAACCTTCCAGCCATTCACACCAGTTGGATCTTCGGATTCCGCTGATAACACATCCCAACCGTGGACTTCCCAATAGAATTCAAAGAGAAACCCCATTTACAGCGATGTGACCAGAACATCCCACCACTGGCCAATGGGAATGTGGTCCGGACATCCTGATGGCAGCAGGAAAATCCAGCCCAAACTGTCAGAGTGGCGGCCGGGGGCTCAGTGAATTAACTCGAGTGTCTCAAACCCATAGCTGTGTCTTCATTGACCCGCTCCAGAAACTTCAGCCCAAAGTCTAGGCTGGCGTTCCCAGTGCAGCGCAGAGGGAATGATGTACTGTTCCTGCTGTTATACCAAGGTTATTTTTATCTTTTTACATAGACATAAAAGATACCACAGCCTCTATTTTAAAGGATAATACACTAAACAACAAGTTAGTCACTATCACATCTATCGCATGAGTCCCCACTAGTTGATTGGTTGGTAAGTATTGGCCTTTCTACACTCAGCACAGAGGAGATGATTTGTGAGTTATTCCAATATCGTACCGTAGTAAACAGTTTATATAAAGTGTAAGGTATATCAGTGCAAATTGACCATGTGAAATGTGCGTCCTGTGGGATGTGGGAAGTCACTCAGACGCCAAGTGCCCTCAATGACTACATCTGCAGGAAGTGTCACCAGCTACAGAAACCCCAGCTCTGGGTTGCAGAACTTGAGCAGCAGCTGAAAAACTGAGGATTATGTGGACAGCACGTCCAGAGAGATGGTCACACCACAGCTAGTAAGTACACAGGCAGAGAGAGGTAATGGGTGACTGCCGCGGTATCTCAGAGTGACAGACAGGTATACCCCGAGGCTGTCTTGCCCTCCAATCACTCTTCTACCTTGAATACTGTCACAAGAACACATTTCATGGCAGCATGGTTTACCTTCACAGGAGGGGAGCTGGAAAAGTGGAAGTGCTATACTGGTGGGGATTCCATAGTTAGGGAACAGACAAGCATTCCTGCGGCCACAGATGTGACTCCAGGGTGGAATGTTGTTTTCCCAATGCCAGGATCCAGGATGTCACAGAGTGACTCCAAGATATTTTTTGGGGGGAGGATGAATTTTGATTTGATTTATTATTGTCACGTGTATTAACACACAGTGAAAAGTATTGTTTCCTGCGCGTTATACAGACAAAGCATACCGTTCATAGAGAAGGAATCAAGAAGGTGCAGAACGTAGTGTTACAGTCATAGCTAGGGTGCAGAGAAAGATCAACTTAATGGAATGTGAGGGAGGGTTTTAGGTTCCTGAGGTGGTCTCTGGGATGGGTGGCACCTGTACATGAAGGATGGTTTGCACCTTAACAGGAATGTCTTCAAGAGGCGGCTGGATGTATCACCTGGGGAAAGCGGGATCAAAGGTAATGGGGAGAAAGCAGGATTAGGTTACCACAAACAGCTATGATTGTGATGAATGGCGGAGCAGGCTTGAAGGGCCAAATGGCCTCCTCCTTCTCCTATCTTCTATGTTTCTGTGACCGGGGCTAATGTCCTCACGGGACATTATATTTGCTAGTGTTGTTGGGAAGAGTTTAAACTATATTGGCAGAGGGATGTGAACTGGAGGAGAGGAGAAAATCTGGCAGTGGGAAGTATTAACTGATAAGGAGGGGATATCAGAGAGTTATATAAAGGGAAACAGAATATTTGGAGAATTTGATAGAATTAAAGGAAGCTATGGTAAGTTATTAGATAGGGTCAGAATAAGGGTGAAAGTGAAAAGGCTGAAATCAGGATTAATGCACATGGATGTAAACACATGGGCTGTGGTTCATAAGACTGGCAGTGGTTGACCTGTGATTATTATTGCAATGATGGAGACCCAATTCAATGAAGGGCTGGATTGAATGTTAAATATTCTGGGGTGCAAGGTGTTTAGGAGAGACGGGAAAGGGAGGGAGAATGGCAGTATTGATTAAAGGTAGTGTTACAGGACTGGAGAGAGAGAATATTCCAGGTTCAAGGATGGAATCTCTCTGGACAGAGACAAGGAATGAGAAAACATACGGTAACGTTGGTCAGTGTAGTATAGAGACCAGTAACTAGAGGAAGGAATGTAGAGAAATGAATCTGCAAATTACAGAGAGGTGCAAGATTTGAAGTGTAATGATAATGGGGCACTTCAATTATCCAAATATTGACTGTGTTAGGAATAGTGCAAAGGGACAAGAGGGACGAGAGTTCCTGGATTGTGTTAAAGAGATTTTTCTGCAGCAGTATGTTTCTGGGCCAATGAGAGGGCAGGTACTCGTTCTGGGCGATGAGATGGTCTAAGTGGATCAGTGGGAGCATTCAGGGGACAGTGACCATTGCGTGATAAGCTTAAGGTTGGCCATGGAAAAGGACAAGCAATAATCCACAGCAGGGACGGTTAACTGGGGGAAAGCCAGTTTCAGGGGGTTGAGAATATATCTGATTCGAGTAAGTTGGAATCTAATGTTGGCAGAAAAGATGGCGGCTCAGCAATGGGCCACCTTGAATGAAAGATTTTCAGATGATGCGAGGATTGGAAACGTTGCCATCCACGAAGTCTTATACTTCAGAAGAATCCAGGCATATTGGGGGATTGGGAAGATAAGCGGCGGATGAAGTTCAATGCACTGAAGTGTGAGCTGATTGATTTTGGCAGGAAGAATATGGAGAAGCAGTTTAAAATAAAGGGAGAAACATTAAGGGAAGTTCAGGAACGGAGAGATCTTTGTGTGCGCATAAATAAGTCATTGAATATGGCAGGGCATGTTTAGACAGCAGTTAATAAAGCATACAGCATCTTAGGTTTTATTAATAGCAGAACTGAGTTCAAGAGGTGTCCTTTAGGGAAGGAAATCCGCCACCCTTACCCAGTCTGGCCGATATGTGATTCCTGAGCCACAGCAATGTGGTTGACTCCCAACTGCCCTCCAAGGGCAACTAGGGATGGGCAATAAATGCTGGCCCAGCCAGCGATGCCCACGTTCCACAAATGAATATAAAAGAGTAAGGAGGCAATATTGAATTTGTATAAGACATTAGTTAGCCTTGGTTTGGAAACTGTGTCCAGTTCTGGGGAAGGATGTGAAGGCACTGGAGAGAGTGCTGAGGAGATTCACAAGAGTGATTCCAAGGATAAACAGCTTTGTGGATAGATTGGAGAGGTTGGGACTGTTCTCCTTGGAATAAAGAAGGCTGAGAGGAGACGTGAGGGATATGGACAGGGTAAATAGTGAGAAGTTGTTCGTACACAAGAGAGCATCAAGAACTGGAGGGCAAAAGGAGCATAACCAATGTGAAGAGAGATTCTTTTCACCCAGAGGGTGGTTAGCCTCTGGAACAAGTTCCTGAGAGGGTGGCAGGAGTAAGTTTGATCAAGATACTCAAAAGAGAATTGGTTTGCTAGCTGAAAGGATTGTTGAGATCGTTTTAAAATTTGGTATTCTTGTGTTTGTCCTGATGAGTGCAAGACGAAAAGCTTTGGCGACATGTCTCTCTCTTCAGCAATGTTAAAGTTAGCGCCTTTATTTGATTAGTTACAAGAAGGTAAGTTCTGATTCACTGGGAGAATTTGAAGGAATGATTCACACAGAATATTGTGGTTGTGTCAGTGAATTATTTCTTTGCGTTACCGAAATGTGAGAGTGATGAGAGAGAGAGAGAGACACGACAGGGCCTAAAAAATATTCTTTGGCTAATTAACTGAGTGAAAACCAGGAGGTGTTGAGGGTTTGTGTCTCACCTCCTGGAGATTCCCCTCCTGGTCCTGTGCTGGCATCTGAGTGACTGTTGTAAAGTCACATGGACAGTGACTCGATGGATCAGCATCCAGTCAGAATCTTGTCTTTATTGCTCATTTGTACGAATGTAGCGATGTATTATTGCTTCAATATTTAAATATTCATGTCACCTCCTTCTATGACACTAAATCATTTACGCAGTAACCACACACTATCAGCTCCTGAGCACTCAAACCGAAACATGCACTTCACAAATGCTTTCAACCGCCACTTGTCAAGCATCCAAAACCCCTCCGAGTCTCTCCCCCCTCCACCCTCCTTCCTCTTACCCACCCCCCATCCCATGTTCCACAGTGACTGAATGCCCCTCCAACACGCCTGGCACACACCAGCTTCACACACAGCAGCTGGCAGCCAGCTGTCCGACTACTTGGGGCATCGCCACCAGGCCCAACCCTTGTCTCATACACCGTGCTCCCTCATATCACCTCCAGGCATCCGGGCAAATAAAAGCAACAGCAAAAGCTGCATTGATTTAGCCCCTTTAGCGCATAAGCAACCCCCCCCCCCCCTCCCCCCCACACCCGCCTCAAGGAGTTTCACAACAGCACAAATCAGACTGGAATTGATAGCGAACTGCAACAGGAGATATAAGACAGGGGCTGATTGTGGAGTAGGTGTTACTGTACCGCCAGAAGGAAATAAACAGAGAGAGACAGGGGCAGAGAGGTTCAGGGAGGGAACTCCAGTGCTCTGGGGCCAAGTGACTATACATAGCCACTAATGATTAAGCCATAAGGGTTGGGGCTTTCCAAGAGGAAGAAATCTGACAACACCAGGTTTAAGTCCAACCGATTTATTTGATAGTAAACTTGGGGTTTCTCCCTTCGTCAGGTGAATGGAGAGTTCTGGCCTCAGGCAGAGCATATAACAGCACAGACAGTTTACAGATTACTGATTAGAATGCAAATCTTTACACCTAACCTGCTATTCAAGTCTTAAAGGGGCTGACAATGTGAGTGGAAAGAGCACAGAGCGCAGGTTAAAGAGATGTGTATTGTCTCCAGACAGGACAGTAAATGCAAACCCAGGCAAGTCACGGGGGTTACAGATAGAGCAACATGAACCCAAGATCCCTGTTGAGACCATCCTCATGTGTGCGGAACTTGGCTATCAGTCTCCGCTCAGCGACTCTGCGCTGTCGTGTGTTGTGAAGGCCGCCTTGGAGAACACTTACCCGAAGGTCAGAGGCCGAATGCCCATGACCGTGAAGTGTTCGCCAACAGGAAGGGAACAGTCTTGCCTGGTGATTGTCTTCAGACTTCTTACTGGCTTCTGACTGTGTTTACCCCAGTCCAACGCCGGCATCTCCACTTCATGCTTTCCAAGAGGCCAGAGTTGAAGAGCAAAGAAAACTTGTTAGAAGCCAAACAGATAGGGAGGAGCCAGGCCAGGGAGGGATTGGAAACACTGGACCGGGGACAAATGTATGCCAGCGAGCAAAGGGATCTGTGAACAAGTGGGGCTTGTTGTGATGTTTAATGCAGAAGAGGCCATGGTGAGTTATACCCAGTGTAAACCAGGGCGGAGTCTCCACTACATCGAAGAGGCCAGAATTGGAGGATCAGCAAAATTGAAGAACTGTGGAGCCTGAGAGGATTGTTACAGCGAGAGGGAACGGCCAAGGCTGTGGAGGATTTGAAAGCAAGGGTGCGGATTTTAAAATCAATGCATTCCTGGAGCAGGAATCCAGGTCAGAGAGTGAACAGAGGAGTGATAGGGAAGGAGGGGTTGGGTGTGAGTTAGGACACACACAGTAAAGTTTGGGGATTATGATGTACAAAGTTTGGGTGGCACGGTAGCACAGTGGGTTAGCACTGCTGCTTCACAGCTCCAGGGTCCTGGGTTCGATTCCCGGCTCGGGTCACTGTCTGTGTGGAGTTTGCACATTCTCCTCGTGTCTGTGTGGGTTTCCTCCGGGTGCTCCAGTTTCATCCCACAGTCCAAAGATGTGCGGGTTAGGTTGATTGGCCATGCTAAAGAAATTGCCCCTTAGTGTCCAGGGATGCGTAGGTTAGAGGGGTTAGTGGGTATAATATGGGGGTAGGGCCTGGGTGGGATTGTGTTCGGTGCAGACTCGATGGGCCGAAGGGTCTCTTTCTGCTCTGTAGGGTTCTATGATTCTATGAATAAAGATAACCATTTCCCCAAGAGACAGACTTGGCGACAGGTGTCCAGCAGAGAGTTGGAGGGAGTAACTCAATCCTCCCCCCACCCCCGGTGTGGATCATCAGTCTGTCTGTGCAGTGAGGATGCTCATATTCACCAAAAACCGTCTGTAACATCTCACCATCGCTGTCCCTGCTCGATAATCACTTCAAACTTTATCACCTTCCCCTCAGCGACCAAGACACCCTCCACAGTGTGAGCTGCCTGACATTCTGTGGGATCGCTCCCCTCCCTTATCTTTTCTGTGGGAAAGGTGAAGGTAACCCCACCCCGGGAACTGGCTGGGGGCATTCTCCCCTCCGGGATAATAGATTAGAAACTCACAGGTCCATCCTGGGACCTCAACTCGGGACAATGCTGTCCAGTAGGAATCTCTGTGCGACGCTGTTTAACCTAAACCATCGATATTAGTCAAGAGGCCTCGCACATAATCCGGTTAATCACACTCCACACAGGGATAAGCCAGCCTGCATTTCTCTAACGCCTCTCACAACCTCAGGATGTCCCAAACCATTTGACAACCGAAGTAATTCCACATTGCACTCACTGTTGTAAGGAGGGAAAGTCAGCAGCCAGTTTGTGTACAGCAAGATCCCACAAACAGCAACATAATAACAGATCACCAACCTTTTCCTCAGCTGATTGAGGGGAGGATGTTGATGAGGGTTTACTCAACCGTAACACTTCAAAACGGAGCTTTCTGATATTCTATATTGACCCGAGTGCGGCGATTCCTCAGTACTGACCCTCTGACAGTGCGGCACTCCCTCAGCACTGACCCTCTGACAGTGCGGCACTCCCTCAGCACTGACCCTCTGACAGTGCGGCACTCCCTCAGCACTGACCTTCTGACAGTGCGGCACTCCCTCAGCACTGACCCTCTGACAGTGCGGCACTCCCTCAGCACTGACCCTCTGACAGTGCGGCACTCCCTCAGTACTGACCCTCTGACAGTGCGGCACTCCCTCAGCACTGACCCTCTGACAGTGCGGCACTCCCTCAGCACTGACCCTCTGACAGTGCGGCACTCCCTCAGCACTGACCCTCTGACAGTGCGGCACTCCCTCAGCACTGACCCTCTGACAGTGCGGCACTCCCTCAGCACTGACCTTCTGACAGTGCGGCACTCCCTCAGCACTGACCCTCTGACAGTGCGGCACTCCCTCAGTACTGACCCTCTGACAGTGCGG
The DNA here is from genome assembly GCF_965287045.1 of Carcharhinus amblyrhynchos. NCBI lineage: Eukaryota > Metazoa > Chordata > Chondrichthyes > Carcharhiniformes > Carcharhinidae > Carcharhinus > Carcharhinus amblyrhynchos. Next base: position 3,666,110 of record NC_137326.1, on the reverse strand, counting down.
CACTCCCTCAGCACTGACCCCTTGACAGTGCGGCACTCCCTCAGCACTGACCCTCTGACAGTGCGGCACACCCTCAGTACTGACCCTCTGACAGTGCGGCACTCCCTCAGCACTGACCCTCTGACAGTGCGGCACTCCCTCAGCACTGACCCTCTGGCAGTGCGGCACTCCCTCAGCACTGACCCTCTGACAGTGCAGCACTCCCTCAGCACTGACCCTCTGACAGTGCAGCACTCCCTCAGCACTGACCCTCTGACAGTACGACACTCCCTCAGCACTGACCCTCTGACAGTGCGGCACTCCCTCAGCACTGACCCTCTGACAGTACGGCACTCCCTCAGCACTGACCCTCTGACAGTGCGGCACTCCCTCAGCACTGACCCTCTGACAGTGCAGCACTCCCTCAGCACTGACCCTCTGACAGTGCGGCACTCCCTCAGCACTGACCCTCTGACAGTGCGGCACTCCCTCAGCACTGATCCTCTGACAGTGCGGCACTCCCTCAGCACTGACCCTCTGACAGTGCGGCACTCCCTCAGCACTGACCCTCTGACAGTGCAGCACTCCCTCAGCACTGACCCTCTGACAGTGCGGCACTCCCTCAGCACTGACTCTCTGACAGTGCGGCACTCCCTCAGCACTGACCCTCTGGCAGTGCGGCACTCCCTCAGCACTGACCCTCTGACAGATTCACACAGCGAGTGGTTAGGATCTGGAATGGATTATTATCTGAAAAGGAGGAATGTTCAGGGTATGTGTTAGCGGGGGCTGGGGTGGGGGGGGGTGGTTGCGGGAGGAGGCAGGTGAACGGCACTGAGTGAATTGTGCATTCAGAGAGCAGGCACAGACACCCAGGCCCGAATGGTCACCCTCTCCATTGTAACAACTCTGTGGAAATAGTCACCTTTTTCAATATCCTGAGAGTTTTTCCTTGGGGTCACACAGCAGTGTCCCACAGATTGGTTTTCAGTTCTTGGCAACTCCAGGCCAATCCTGGAGGGTTGGCAAACCTAAGTAATAGAGATATGGATGGGGAAATTGCAAAGCAGATTATGGATAGGTGTGGAGGTCGCAGGATAGTTATCATGGGTGACTTTAACTTTCCAAATATTGATTGGAACCTTTATAGATCGAATCGTTCGGATGGGGCACTTTTTGTGAAGTGTGTGCAGGAGGGTTTCCTGACACAATATGTGGATAGGCCGACAAGAGGTGGGGCCACATTGGACTTGGTACTGGGTAATGAACCGGGCCAAGTGTTAGATTTGTTTGTGGGGAGCACTTTGGAGATAGTGACCACAATTCAGTGTCCTTCAATATCGCAGTGGAGAGGGATAAGGTCACAGGGCAGGGCAAGGTTTATAATTGGGGCAGGGGTAATTATGATGCAATTAGGCAAGAATTAGGGAGCATAAGATGGGAACAGAAACTGTCAGGGAAAGGCAGAAATGAAAAGCGGAGCTTGTTTAAGGAACAAATACTGCGTGTCCTCGATAGGTATGTCCCTGTCAGGCAGGGAGGAAATGGCCGAGCGAGGGAACCGTGGTTCACAAATGAGGTTGAATGTCTTGTCAAGAGGAAAAAGGAGGCGTATGTAAGGATGAGAAAACAAGTTTCAGTTGGGTCGCTTGGGGGTTACAAGGTAGCAAGGAATGAGCTATAAAAAGGACTTAGGAGAGCTAAGAGGGGGCATGAGAAGTCCTTGGCGGGTCAGATCAAGGAAAACCCCAAGGCTTTTTCATTCTTATGTGAGAAATAAAAGAATGACCAGGGTGAGGTTAGGGCCAGTCAAGGATAGTAGTGGGAACTTGTGCATGGAGTCAGAAGAGATCAGTGAGGCGATGAATGAATACTTTTCTTCAGTGTTCTTTGAGGAGAGGGGCCATGTTTTTGAAGATGAGAGTGTGATACAGGCTGATAGGGTGGAGGGGGTAGATGTTCTGGCAAAGATATATTAGCAACTTTGAAAAACCTGAGGGTCGATAAGTCCCCTGGGCCAGATGGGATATATCCTAGGATTCTTTGGGAGGCAAGGGATGAGATTGCAGAGCCTTTGGCTTTGATCTTTGGGTCCTCATTGTCCACAGGGATTGTGCCAGAGGACTGGAGACTGGTGAATGTTGTTCCTCTGTTCAAGAAAGGAAATAGGAATGGCCCTGGTAATTATAGGCCGGTTAGTCTTACTTCAGTGGTTGGTAAGTTAATGGAAAAGGTCCTGACGGATAGGATTTGTGACCATTTGGAAAGATGCAGCTTAATCTGGGATAGTCAGCACGGATTCATGAAGGGTAAGTCTTGCTTCACAAATTTGATTGAATTCTTTGAGGAGGTAACTAAGTGTATAGACAAAGGTAGAGCAGTTGATGTCATATACATGGATTTTAGTAAGGCGTTTGATAAGGTTCCTCAAGGTAAGTTCATGAAGAAAATAAGGAGGTGTGGGATAGAGGGAAATTTGACTGATTGGATAAGTAACTGGCTGTCTCCTAGAAGACAGAGGATGGTGGTGGATGGAAAATTTTCAAACTGGAGACCAGTTACCAGCTGTGTACCACAGGGGTCAGTGCTGGGTCCTCTGCTATTTGTGATATGACTTGGAAGAGGGGGCTGAAGGGTGGGTTAGTAAATTTGCTGATGACACCAAGATTGGTGGAGGAGTGGATGAGGTGGAGGACTGTTGTAGGCTGCAAAGAGACATTGATAGGATGCAGAGCTGGGACAAAAAGTGGCAGATGGGGCTTAACCCTGATAAGTGCGAGGTGCTTCATTTTGGTAGGACAAATTTGAATGTGGATTACAGGGTCAACGGCAGGGTTCTGAGGAATGTGGAGGAAGAGAGAGATCTTGGGGTTCATATCCACAGATCTCTGAAGGTTGCCACTCAAGTGGATAGAGCCGTGAAGAAGGCTTATAGTGTGTTAGCGTTTATTAACAGGGGGTTTGAGTTTAAGAGCCCTGGGATTATACTGCAACTATACAGGATCTTGGTGAGACCACATTTGGAATATTGTGTTCAGTTCTGGTCACCTCACTATAGAAGGATGTGGAAGCATTAGCGAGAGTGCAGAGGAGATTTACCAGGATGCTGCCAGGTTTGGAGGGTAGGTCTTATGAGGAAAGGTTGAGGGAGCTGGGGCTTTTCTCTTTGGAGCGGAGGAGGATGAGAGGTGACTTAATAGAAGTTTATAAGATGATGAGGGGGATAGAAAGAGTGGACGTTCAGAGACTATTTCCTCGGGTGGATGTAGCTGTTACTAGGGGGCACAACTATAAGGTTGATGGTGGGAGATATAGGAGGGATATCCGAAGTAGATTCTTCACTCAGAGAGTGGTTGGGGTGTGGAATAGACTGCCTGCTGTGATAGTGGAGTCGAACACTTTAGGAACTTTCAAGCGGTTATTGGATAGAGCACACCAGAATGATAGGGAGTGGGATAGTTTGACCTTGGTTTCAGACAAAGCTTGGCACATTGAGGGTCGAAGGGCCTGTGCTGTACTGTACTGTTCTATGTTCTATATAACTCAACTGCAAATCTGGGAATTCTTGGAGACTCCAGCAGAGTAAGGTCGCAAATCACACAACAGCAACTGTAGCTTGCTGACTTTTCTGTTGTGGTTTAGTACAAGTGAGTGTCCCACTCAGCCATCTCAGAATCTGGTTAAGAGTCAACCACATTGCTGTGGCTCTGGAGTCAAACCAGGATCACTGATTTCCTTCCCTAAAGGGCATTACAGAACCAGATGGGTTTTATAACCATCCAGTAATCTCAATGTTACAATTACTGATACTGATTTTTGTCAAGTTCTAGATTTAGTTAATTAAAGGCGTTTAATTTCCCGAGCTGCTGTGCCGAGATTTAAATTTCTATCTCTGGATTGTCACTGCGGGTCTGCTGTGTTGCCAGTCCAGACACAAAACTGTGTGGGCGGCACCGTAGCGCAGGTGGGCAGCATGGTGGCACAGTGGTTAGCAGTGCTGCTTCACTCTGCCAGGGATCCGGGTTCAATTCCCGGCTCGGATCACTGTCTGTGTGGAGTTTGCACATTCTCCCCGTGTCTGCGTGGGTTCCCTCTGGGTGCTACTGCTTCCCCCCTGAAAGACGTGCTGGTTCGGTCTATTGACCCGAACAGGCGCCGGACTGGGGAATTTCATAATAACTTCATTGCAGTGTTAATGTAAGCCTTACTTGTGACAAATAAATAAATAAGCTGTGCCGCGCATACATTGCAAGCTTTGATGCAGTAAAGCTTCCCTGCGCCTTGTCGAAGTTAGTGAGGGTCGAAATTCAGATTGGAAACTCCAGGATCAATGTTAAAAACCAGTTCACTAACGTCCTTCAGGCAAGGGACCCTCACAAAGTACTCTGGCCAATGGGTGACATCGGAAAGGGGCCACCAACTTCTCACAATGTCTTTTTTTCACTTGGATGTGGGTGTCACTAGGCTGGCATTTGCTACCTGTCTTAAATTTCCCTGAGTATCCACACTCGGCCATTCCAAAGGACAGTTAAGAGTCAACCACATTGCCGTGAAGGAGTCTGGAGTCACATGTAGACCAGACCAGATAAGGATGGCAGATTTCCTTTCCAAAAGGGCATTAGTGAACCAGGTCGGGTTTTAGCAGTAGACTTTACAACCCAGATGCTCATTGAATTTAAATTCCAATATCTGCCATGGTGGGATTCGAACCTGAGTCATCGTGGCATTGCCCTGGACTACTGGATTACCAGCCCAGTGCTATTGCAACATTCTTGACATCTTTCCAGTCAGTGGCAAGGGTTAATTCTGATGCAGCGTGAGTAAGAACAGGAAGACTCAAGGTGAGGTAGTTCTAGAAGCGAGAAAAGCTCGAGGGGCTGAAAGATCTCCATCCACGTTGTATCATTCTACATCGGAACATTATCAGCCAGAAACTGACACCGAGCCACTCACAGAGATAACGAGGACGATTAAACAACAACTTGATCTGAGTTAGGTTTAAGGAGTGTCTTAAAGGATGGGAAAGGTGTGGAAAAGCGGAGAAGTTTAGGGAGGGAATTCCAGAGCTTGGGACCCAGGCAGGTGAAGGAATGGCCACCAATGCTTGAGTGATGCAGATCAATGTTTCTCCAGAGGTCCGAAATGGGAGTGTGTGGAGACCTCAGAGATTTGGAGGATCTGGTTGAGATTTTCTTTTTTATTCATTCACGGGACATGGGTATCACTGGCTGGCCAGTATTTATTGCCCATCCCTAGTTGCCCAAGGGCAGTTGAGGGTCAACCACATTGGCTGTGGCTCTGGAGTCCCATGTAGGCCAGACTGGGTGAGGATGGCAGATTTCCTTCCCTAAAGGACATTAGTGAACCGGATGAGTTTTTCCGACAATGGTTTCACGGTCATCAGTGGATCCTTAATTCCAGATATTTTTCATTGAATTCCACTATCTGCCGTGGCGGGATTCGAACCCGGGTCCCCAGAATGTTAGCTGAGTTTCTGGGTTAATAGCCTAGCGATAATACCACTGGGCCTCGCCATGACAGATGGAATATAAAAGCAACTTAAACACAGCAACTTCAACCAGCTTCGTCTGTCTCTCTCTGTCCCCCTCCCCCACCCATCCAACCAAATCCCCCTGTCGAGAAGGGGTGGTGAAGGCACCAGCTCATTACTAATGATTGTTTATGTTTGAGCAGCACTCACCCACAGGCACCCCCTCCCCACCCCCTCACCTTACCCCCCTCCAGCTTGTAAAACTGCTTTGACCTGAGGTTGCCCTGCCCCACCCCAGGGGTTGGCTGCACGCCTTGTCAATAAGTATGTTAGCAATCTTTCCTGTCCCTGCCAGCTGTGGATGCGTGACCATTCTGTGGCGTTAGGACAACTCATTAAATACACTGTTGGAGCCGCTTGTCAACGGAGACTCTCTGTTATCTGGAGCGACTGAGTTGCCAAACCCCAAACCATTAGCCAGTGAAGGAAGACAAGAGGAGAAAAAGCTCTAGAAAAGCATGAGTCTTCACCACGCATCAGTCTTAACCTCGGGGAGTTAAAATTCCTCTGCTTAACACAAAGTCACGAACCCATAACGGGGCCTGTGGTCCATTGGGTGCTCATTTATCACCACTTGATTTATCTGACAGAATTAGAGTGCTGAATGAGGCCATTCAGCCCATCATATCTCTTCTGGTTCTTCAAAAGAGTTGTTAAAGAGGTCCCACACCCTCCTGCTCTTTCCAAATAACCCTTTCTCCTTTCAAGTTTTTATACAATTCTCTTTTGAAAGTTCCTATTGAATTTGCTTCCACTATTCTATCAGGCAGCGAGTTCCAGATCACAATTCGTAGAAATGAATGTTCCTTCTCTGACCCCTGATTCTCTTGTCAATTCACAGGACTGTTACAGTGCAGGAGGGGGCCATTCAGCCCATCATGCCTATGCCATACCTCCAAATGAACAATTCACTTTGTGTCCATCCCCCATCTTCATCCTGTAACCCTGACGCTTCCTCTGTCCTCTAGTTACCCACTTTCCTCCCACCACAAATGTTTTTTTCTTCTTATTTATTCCACCAAAACCCTTCATGAATTTGAGCAATTCTCTTTAATCTACCCTGCTCCAAGGAGAAAAATCCCAGCCCCCCCAACTCTCCATACTAGCGGACATTCCTCTCCCCTGGAACTATATCTGGAACTGTGAGCAGTTTTGGTCCCCTTATTCAGGGAACAATACTATTCCATTGGAGGCAGTTTGGAAAAGAACATAAGAACATTAGAGATTCACTAGGATGATCCCCGGTACGGAGGGATTGCCTGATGAGGAAAGGTTAAACAGGTTGGGATTCATTGGAATTTAGAGAATGCGAGGAGGTGATTTCATTGAAACATATCGGATTCTTAAGGGGCTTGACAGGGTCATTGCTGAGATGATGTTTCTCCTCATGGGAGAGTCTAGGACCAGAGGGCAGAGTCTCAGAATAAAGAGGCAGCAATTTAAAACTGAGATGAGGAGGAATTTCTTCTCTCAGAGTCTTTGGAACTCTGTGCCACAGAGAGCAGTGGGGGGCAGAGTCCCTGTGTTATGTTTAAGGCTGAGATAGATTTTTGGTCAGTAAGGGAATCAAGGGTTATGGGAAAGGGCAGGAAAGTGGACATGAGGAATGTCAGATCAGTCATGATCCTATTGAATGGCAGAGCAGGCTTGAGGGGCTGAATGGCCTCCTCCTGCTCCTATTTTGTATGGTCTTCTGGTTCACCCTTTCCAAGGCTCTGACATCCTTCCTACGGTGTGGTACCATTAATTGTTTTACTCATTTATGGGGTGTGGGTGTCGCTGGCTAGGGCAGCATTCTTTTGTCCATCCCTAATTGCCCTTGAGAAGATGGTGAGTGAGCTGCCTTCCTGAACCCACGTGGTGTAGGCACACCCACCATGCTGTTAGGGAGGAAGTGCCAGGATTTTGACGCAATGACAGTGAAGGAATGGCGATATATTTCCAAGTCAGGGCGGTGTGTTTCTCGGAGGGGAACCTCCAGTGGTCGTGTTCCCAGGCACCAGCTGCCTTTGCCATTCTAGGTGTAGTGGTCGCGGGTTTAGAAGGTGCTGTTGAACTGAACCTGAGTTGCTGCAGTGCATCTTGTAGATGGTACACACAGCTGTGCATCAGTAGCAGAAGGAGTGACTGTAGGTGGAAGGGGTGGCAATCAAGTGGGCTGCTTTGTCTGGATGGTGTCAAGCTTCTTGAATGTTTTGGAGCTGCACCCACCCAGACAAGTGAAGAGTACTCGATCACACTCCTGGTGTGTGCCTTTTAGATGGTGGACAGGCTTTGGGGAGTCAGGAGGTGTGTTATTCATTGCAGGGTTCCTTGTTTTAACCTGCTCTAGTAGTCGCATATTTACATGGCTGGTCCAGTTCAGCTTCTGGTCGATGGTAACCCCTAGGATGTTGAGTGTGAGGGATTCAGCAGTGGCGATGCCATTGAATATCAAGAGATTAGATCCTGCCCTCTTGGAGATGATCATTGCCTGGCATTTGTGTGGTACAAATGTCAGCCCAAGCCTCATTGTTCAGATCTTGTTGCATTTGGACATGGACTGCTTCAGTATCTGAGGAGTGGCGTATTGGGGCTGAACATTGTACAATCATCAGCAAACATCCCCACTTCTGACCTCACGACAGAGGGAAGGTCATTGATGAAGCAGCTGAAGATGGTTGGGCCTCGGACCCTCCCCTGAGGAACTCCTGCACTGATATCCTGGAGCTGAGATAGTTGATCTCCAATCACCTTAACTATCTTCCTTTGTGCCTGGTATTACACAAATACTCCAGCTAAGGACTAACCAGTGTTTTGTTACAGGTTCAGCAGATATTCCTTGCTTTCTATTAATAAAGGCAAGGACCCAAAATGCTTTCTCAGCCACCTTATCAACATGTCCTGTTCACCTTCAAAGCTTTGTGCACATACACTCCAGCTCTCTCTGTCCATGCACCCTGTCTCCTTTAAGACCGTCCATATCTCCTACCACTTTAACACAAGGTTTTGGTCGCCTGATCTAACATCTACTCAAGTGACTCGGTGTCAAATTTTCTGTGATGCACTTGAGAGTTTTTGCTACATTATTGGGTTGTTGTTGATAGAATTCTGTGTACAAAATCTGAAGAACGGCAGGGTATTATCTCAACTAGCCTGGTAAAGAAATGGCAATGTCACTGGCCTAGTAATTCAGGATCTAGGCTAACGTTCAGGGGACACGGGTTCATTTCCACGGCAGCTGGTGGAATTGAATTTCAATTAATAAATCTGGGATATGATGAGGATGAAACTCTCATTGACTGGTCTAAAAACCTGTCTGCTTCTCTAATGCCTTTTGGGGAAATAAGTCTGCTGTCCTTACCTGGCCTGTGTGACTCCAGGCTCACAGCAACGAGGTTGATTCTTAATTACGCTCTGAAATAGCCCAACAAGCCAGGGCAATTAGGGATAGGCAACAAATGCTGGCCTAGCCAGTGACACTCATAAAAGCTGATAAAGAAACCGAAATCGGAAAATCCCACCGGTGGTCACAGACCTGTCCATGGTCCACCCCATCGCCCACTGCAATTCCAGTGTGGGGGGGTGAAATTGGAAAATTCATCCTCATATTTCTCAATCCCTTCTCACTAGAACAACACTTGTCTTTATATAGAACCTTTAATATAGTTAAACAGTCCAAGATGCTTTACAAGAACGTCAAAAGACCTTGAGACGTAGGACTAGAATTAGGCCATTCGGCCCATCGAGTCTGTTCTGCCATTCAATCATGGCAGATATGTTTTTAATTGGACAAAATTTCAGCCTGAGCCACATAGGGAGATATTCATAAGACCTCTGTACTGTAGGGATTTTAGGATTCTATAAAGCGTACGCAGTGAGCATGCAGACAGACGGTGACCCAAGGCCAGGATAGAATCCAGGTCCCTGGCGCTGTGTGAGGCAGCAGTGCTAATCACTGTGCCACCGTGAGAATTGAACTCATGTCCCAAAGCATTAACCGGTGTTTCCAGGTTACTAGTGATATTAATTACCATTTCACCACCACCTACCCACAAACCAGAATGTTACAATTTGAAATGGAATCAGTAACAGAGAGAGCTGGGAGCGTATCTAAAATCTTTAACAATGATGGGACAAGTCAAGATAAAACAAATCAATCCTTGGCTTTCTAGATGGAGCAGAGAGAGCATAAAAGGAAGGAAGTTTCCAAAGTTCTGGTTAGACCACAGCTGGAATATTTTTAGACGTTGCGCTTGGGAAGGATGTCGAAACCATGGGACGATGTCGAGGAGATTTACTGGTCAGGATGACAGTGGGAACGAGGGACTTGGCTACAGAAGATTGTTTTCAGAGGAGCGGAGAAGAATAAGATGAGGTTTTGCTCAATATTGAACAGGATGAGGGAATTTGAATGTAAGTAAATAAGGAGAGAGTGGCAGGAAGGTCAGGAACCACAGATCAAAAATTCCAGATTTTCCAGGATTCCAGGTCAAAACCAGAGAGAGATGAGAAGATGCTTTGGTGCAGCGAGTTGTTGTGGTCTGGATACAGCTCCTGATTGGACATGTCGATGTACATTAAATATAAACCTTTAAAAATGCATTGGATAAACGTTTGAAGGAGAAAATCTTTCGGGGCTGTGGGAAGGAGAGAGTGGGATCCATTGGATAGTTTTTTCAAAGGCCCGACACAGACAGAATGGGCTGACAGTGCTTTATTTGATTCGAGAATTTTTAAATTATTATATAATTCTTTCTCCCTGTGCACACCAGGGCAGCAGAGGTTAGCACTGCTGCCTCACAGCTCCAGAGACCCGGGTTCGATTCCCGGCTTGGGTCACTGTCTGTGTGGAGTTTGCACGTTCTCCCCATGCCTGCGTGGGTTTCCTCCAGTTGCTCTGTTTTCCTCCCACAGTCTGAAAGACGTGCCGGCTAGGGTACATTGGCCACGCTAAAGTCTCCCTCAGTGTACCCGAACAGGCACCGGAGCGTGGCAACTAGGAGATTTTCACAGTAACTTCATTGCAGCGTTAGCGTAAGCCCACTTGTGACGAATAAATGAAATAAACCTTCTGCACTCAGGTGAACATCTCAAACTCCAAACTGCCAAAACCTGTCAGCAATCATTAACTGGATTTTATTTAGGCCAAATGAAGGGATGTTGTCAGTCAACAAAGTTGAAATAAGAGTGTGGTTAAAGAACAGGCTGAAGAACATAAGAAATAGGAGCAGGAGTAGGCCATCTAGCCCTTCGAGCCTGCCCCACCATTCAATAAGATCATGGCTGATCTGTCGTGGCTCAGTTCCACATTCCCGCCCTCTCCCCATAACCCTTAATCCCCTCTCTTATCAAAAACCCATCAACCCGCGTCTTAAAAATATTTAGCGAGGTAGTCTCCACCACTTCAACGGGCAGAGAATTCCAGAGATTCACCACCCTTTGAGTGAAGAAGTTCCTCCTCAACTCCGTTCTAAACTGCCCCCCCTTTATCTTGAGGCTGTGCCACGATCAGTCTCACAGTTATTGGCAGGAACACTCAATGTGAACTGGGTTACCCGAGTCAACTGAACAGACTCAAAGCCAAAAGAGCTGGAGCTTGAATCAGCTCAGTGTGTGGGATTCTCTGGCCGATTTAGGTGGACTTTTACAACGTTCAGCCCCCTGCCTGCTGGAATTCCGGTGGCGGACGAAAATTCCAGCCACCGTTCCAAAATTGGAGATTTTCTTCTCAACAATTATTGGGCTTCTGCAAATAAATCTTATGTCCAGCCTGAATATTTGTTAAGCATCGACTTCAATGTTTAAGACGCCTGCCCTCTGATACCGACCATGCCCCTATCCAGCATCTGCAGGCTGTCTTGTTTTAGCAGCGATTGCTGTTTTCGGGGTAGCACACCCGTCTCCCAGTCACCGTGTCCCAGAGTCAGATCACATTCCAGCACTTAAGCAGAACGAATCAAGGCTGATGTTCCAATGCCGTACTGAGGGAGTGCTGCATTGTCAGAGGAGCCGTCTTTCCACTGAAATATTTAACCAAGTTCTATCCTCTGGACTAGAGGTAAGTTTGCAGATGATACCAAGTTGGGTGGGAGGGGGAACTGTGACGAGGATGCAGAGATCCTTCAGAACGATCTGGGCAGGTTGGGTGAGTGGGTTAATCAATGGCAGATGCAGTACCATTTGGATAAATGTGAGGTTATTCACTTTGGAAGCTAAAACAAAGCAGCAGATTACTACCTGAATGGGTATAAATTGGGAGAGGGGAGTGTGCAGAGGGATCTGGGTGTCCTTGTGCACCAGTCACTGAAGGTAAGTGTGCAGGTACAGCAGGCGATAAAGAAGGCAAATGGCATGTTGGCCTTCATTGTGAGAGGTTTCGAGTGCAGGAGCAGGGATGTGTTGTTGCAATTATACAGGGGCCTTGGTGAGGCCACACCTAGAGTATTGTGTGCAGTTTTGGTCTCCTTTTCTGTGGAAGGATGATCTTGCTCTCGCGGGAGTGCAGTGAAGGTTTACCAGGCTGATTCCAGGGATGGTGGGACTGATGTATGAGGAGAGATTGACCAGGTTAGGATTGTTTTCGCTGGAGTTCGGACTAATGATGGGGGGGATCTCATAGGGATATAAAATTCTAACAGGATTAGACAGGGTAGATGCAGGGAGGATGTTCCCGATGGTGGGGGAATACAGAACCAGGGGTCACAGTCCGAGGATTCAGGGTAGGCCATTTAGGGCGGAGATGAGGGGACATTTCTTCACCCAAAAAGTAGTGAGCCTGTGGAATTCACTATTACAGGAAGCCAAAATATTGAATGCATTCAAGAGGTGGCTGGATATAGAACTTGGGGCAAATGGGATTAAAGGTTATGGGGAGAAAGCAGGATGAGGCTATTGAGTTGGACAATCAGCCATGATAGTGATGAATGGTGGAGCAGGCTCGATGGGCCGAATGGCCTCCTCCTGCTCCTATGTTTCTATGTTTCTATATCTGAAGCCTGAACCTATATCAACTTCACCCGAACACGGTTAGTCCACAGTTAAAAGCTCCCTCTCCATCTGTTTGTGTCAGTCTTCCTTCCTCTGCATCTGTCTCTGTTTTTTTCTCTCTCTTTCTGAATCTTTCCATTGCTGTGGGGTGGCACAGTGGTTAGCACTGCTGCCTCATAGTGCCAGGGACCCAGGTTCAATTCCAGCCTCAGGTCACTGTCTGTGTGGAATCTGCACATTCTCCCTGTGTCTGCGTGGGTTTCCTCCAGATGCTCCAGTTTCCTCCCACAGTCCAAAGATGTGCGAGTTAGGTTGATTGGCCAGGCTCAATTAATCCTAGTGTCAGGGGGTTTAGCAGGGTGAATATGTGGGGTTAGGGAAATAGGGCCTGGATGACATTATAGTCAGTGCAGACTCAACGGGCTGAATGGCCTCCTTCTGCACTTTCTTCAGCCAGAGGGTGGTGAATCTGTGGAACTCTTTTCCACAGAGGCCGGGTCACTGAGTGTCTCTAAGACAGAGATAGGTTCTTGATTAATAAGGGGATCGGGGGTTAAGTGGAAAAGGCAGGAGAATGAGGATGAGAAAAATATCAGCCATGATTGAATGGGGGAGCAGACTCAATGGGCCGAGTGGCCTAATTCTGCTCTTCTGTCTAATGGACGTGTGCATTGTAGGGATTCTACCTCTCTTTGCCTCGATCTCCATTGCACAGTTTACTATGTCTCTCTCCCATCTCTGACTTTTTCTCTGTTTACCTTCCTGTCCCTCTCTCAAACACGAATCTTGGTAAAGTTGGGCATGAGGTGAATAGTGCGATCCACACCCGCCTCCGCGCCAGTTCCCCCCTTTACCAAGGCCCGGAAATGGCCACAATCGGGACTGTGCCCGAAATGCACGTATTTGCATGCATTTAAATTGACTTAATGAGCTGCACGCCCAACTTTACCGACACCTCCCCCTTTACCACCATGTTCACCCATCCAGGATTGGCACAAAACACACATGTTCCATATAATCCATCACGCAAACCAGGCTCCCATCCACTGACTCTGTCTACACTTCCCGCTGCCTCGGGGAAAAGCAGCCAGCATAATTAAGGACCCCACGCACCCCGGACATTCTCTCTTCCACCTTCTTCCGTCGGGAAAAAGATACAAAAGTCTGAGGTCCCGTACCAACCGACTCAAGAACAGCTTCTTCCCTGCTGCCGTCAGACTTTTGAATGGACCTACCTCGCATTAAGTTGATCTTTCTCTACACCCTCGCTGTGACTGTAACACTACATTCTGCACTCTCATTTCTTTCTCTATGTACGGCATGCTTTAGCTGTATAGTGCACAAGAAACAATACTTTGTGTAGCAAACAAGAAACAATACTTTTCACTATAGGCTAATATACGTGACAATAATAAATCAAATCAAATCATAGTCAAGTCTAATTTAGGTGCTCCATCAGTGAGGATTGGTGAGGAGGTAAGTGCTGAGTGTCCGACGGCTCTCTGCTCGAGATCGTTGCGGGGTGGGTGGGGGAGGTGGGTCCACTCTGTTTGAGATCAGTGGGGAGAAGCGGGGGGTTCTGCTGCCACTCTGCCTGTGATCAGTGGGGAGAAGGGGCCCACGATTGGTCTGGGTGGCGAGGTATGGGGGGATAAGAGGGTCAGTAATGTTGTGGGGGTGGAGCAATGTCTGTGGGGGTCAGGGGGAGGCACTATCCTGCCCGGGGGCGATGTGGCAACGGAGCAACATCCTATCACTTTTCTCTTCGTATGCACAGTTGGAGGCACCAGTCGGAGCTGCAGGGTTTTGGTGTGTTAAGCCCCACCCAGAGGCTCGTTCAGCGCAATTCAGAATCACTGATATTTTTTCAGACAGAGTGCGTATGGGGGAGCCTGAGAACAGGTCTAAAAGTCAGATCTGAAACACTCTCAGATTCAAGTCTACCCAGCACTTAGAATCAAAATTGTGAAATAGGGTCCAGGTGTCTTTCTCTGTTTCTGTCCCCCTCTCTCTATCTATCCTCACTGATTCTCTCTGTCTGCCTCTCTCACTGTCTCTGTCTCTCTCTAAAACCCTATGTTCCTCTCTCTTTTTCTGTATGTCTTCCTTTATCTCATTCCATCTCTTTCTGTGTCTTTCTTTGTCTTTCTCCCTCACTCGCTGTCTCTCTCCCGACATATTTCTGTTTTCTCGAACCTTTTGTCAGACAGAAAAGTTTTCAGTTAAAAGAAGTTCCATTTATGCAGCACCTTCCATGACCTCAGAGAGTCCAGAGGTAACAGGGAAGTGGCGTTTTTCTACATAAACCCAGATTCTGAGGAAACCAAAGGAGTGGTTTATAAATTGAGAGTAATTTTACAATTTCTGACACATTGCCAAGGTACAGTTCCCTACAGATGCCAGAATTTCTTCTTTAAAACAATGCACTGATTTAGGGGAACATGCTGTTTTAGGAAGCTGATATCAACAGACTGAGCCTAAACTAGCAGAGCCCAATGTTCGTTTGCCCATACCATGCCCTGAATGCGTAGCTCTCTGAGCTCACTGTGCCATCTTCCCACAATGTGGAGATGCCAGCGGTGCACTGGGGTAAACACAAGCCCAGGCAGGTCATTGTGGGGTTTGCAAAATCTCACTAACTGTCCTGCCTGGAGACAATACACATCTCTTTAACCTCTCTCCACTCACATTGTCTGTACCTTTAAGACTTGATTGCCTGTAAAGACTCGCATTCCAATCATTATTTTGTAAATTGAGTTTGTGCCTTTATATGCCCTGTTTGCGAATAGAACGTCCACTCACCTGATGAAGGAGCAGCGCTCCAAAAGCTAGTGGTGTTTGCTACCAAATAAACCTGTTGGACTTTAACCTGGTGTTGTGAGACTTCTTACTGCCTTTATCCCACTCCAGAGACTTGAGCACATAATCCAGGCCGGTTCTCCAGTGCCAGGAGTGCTGCTCTGTTGGAGATACCAGCTTTCAGATGAGACGTTAAATCCAAGCTCTATCATAATATCCATACGGTACAGAAGGAGGCCATTCAGCCCATCCAGTCTGCACTGATCAGAATCCCACAAGGCCCTATTTCCATAGCCCCTTGCATTTACCCTGCTAATCCCCCTGGCATTAAGGTCAATTTAGCATCCACCTAACCCGCACACAGACAGCGACCCGAGGCTGGTATTGAACCTGGGACCCTGGCGCTGTGAGACAGCAGTGCTAACCGTTGTGCCACCGTGCCACTCTAAATGGCCTCGCAGGTGGATGCTAAGGATGCTATGGTACTATCTTGAAGGGGAGATGTCCCTGGTGTCCTGGTAAATATTTATCTCTTATCAGCATCACAAAAACTGATTACCTGGCCTTTACAGTGTTTGTGGGATCTTGCTGTGTACATATTGGCTGCTGCTGGGTAAATGTTTTAAATCCACCTCTGCCTCAGTCTACTTCCGTATCAGTCCCCTTTATCTCTCTATCCACTTCTACTTCACACTCTGTCTCTCTGATCATCTCTGCTACGTTCTTTATTTGTCTCCCTCGCTTTCTCTATTTCTGCGATCCACCTCGGTCTTTCCTCCTTCTTGTGGGCAGCACGGTGGCACAGTGGTTAGCACTGCTGCCTCACAGCTCCAGGGACCTTGTTTCGAATCCCGGCTTGGGTCGCTGTCTGTGCGGAGTCTGCACGTTCCCCCCGTGTCTACGTGGGTTTCCTCCGGGTTTCTTCCCACAGCCTGAAAGACGCGCTGGTTAGGTGCATTGGCCGTGCTAGATTGCCCCTCAGTGTCATGGGATGCGTGGATTAGTGGGGTAAATATGTGGGGTTACAGAGATAGGACCTAGGCGGGATTATTTTCGGTGCAGACGCGATGGGTTGAATGGCCTGTTACTACATGACAGGGATTGTATGATTGTTTTGTCCTAAACTGGGTTATATTTTCTGTGTTAATCAGTCGAACTCCGCATTATTGGGGTGCCTGTAGCTAACTGTGTGAGCGTTTCAGAGCACAGTCTAAACGACACACTAACAATGAGTGAAGATGTGACCCCAAACCTTGCTTCAAACTGTTAAACAATTTCAAACAGGGAGTGAGTAAAACAGAACACCCAGGGTAGGAGTATCTCCTCCACGAAACCGACCTCCATTTACAATGTCTATAGCACCTTTAAAGTTTACTTATTAATGTCACAAGTTGGCTTACATTCACACCGCAGTGAAGTTACTTTGAAAATTCCCTAGTCATAAGAACATAAGAAATAGGAGCAGGAGTAGGCCATCTAGCCCTTCGAGCCTGCCCCGCCATTCAATAAGATCATGGCTGATCTGAAGTGGATCAGTTCCATTTTCCCGCCTGCTCCCCATAACCCTTAATTCCTTTATTGATCAGAAATCTATCTACCCGTGACTTAAATATATTCAACGAGGTAGCCCCCACCACTTCAATGGGCAGAGAATTCCAGAGGAACCACACTCCAGCACCTGCTCGGGTACACCGAGGGAGAATTTAGCACGTCCAGTACACCTAACCAGCACGTCTTTCGGACTGTGGGAGGAAACCGGAGCACCCAGAGGAAACCCACGCAGACACGGGGAGAATGTGCAGGTTCCACACAGACGGTGACCCAAGCCAGGAATCGAACCCGGGTCCCTGGCGCTGTGAGACAGCAGTGCAAATGGCTGTGCCACCGTGCCACAAAACAGTTCAAGTTGCTTGATCTTATTGAATGGTGGGGCAGGCTCGAGGGGCTAGATGGCCTACTCCTGCTCCTATTTCTTATGTTCTTATGTACAGCAGTGTAATCAGAACAAACCCATAGTGACCCACTGAAGGGGATTTGAGAATAGGTGAGTAATAGTTTGGTCAAAGAGGTAGATTTAAAGGCGTGTCTTAAAGGGGAACAGAGTGATCGTGAGCCAGAGGGGTTTAGATAGGGAACTCTGGAGCTGAGGGCCCATGTGCCTGAAAACACACCCACAAATAATGGAGTAATTAAAAACCGAACGCTCGATTGGAGGATCCAGGCCAGCGTGGGACTGGGGTGGGCACAGCAAGGAGCCTCACAACAGCAGGAGAAGCCGGTGCTACCAAATAAACCTGTTGGACTTTAATCTGCTGTTGTGAGATTTCATATGATTGGAGGAGCGCAGGTATCTTGGAGATTTGTAGGGTTGGAGGAGGTTACCGAGGGAGGGGCGAGGCCACGGAGGGATTTGAAAACTCATGTGAAAATGTTTGAAGTTGAAAGGTTCTGTGATCAGGAACACAGCCGTGATTGGCGAGTGATGTTTAATCTTATTGCAGAAGTGGTTACTGTGGTTATACCAGTGAAAGTCAGGTGGGCCTGTTCTACCCCTTTGAAAATTAATTCTGCGATCTCACAACTTCGATGATTTTTTTTTTCTTTTTCTCATGATCTTTCCTCTCTGTGACCTTGATTCTGAACTGAGTTTCCAACACCACACACCGACAGGACCCAGATCCACTTCC
Organism: Carcharhinus amblyrhynchos; assembly: GCF_965287045.1. NCBI lineage: Eukaryota > Metazoa > Chordata > Chondrichthyes > Carcharhiniformes > Carcharhinidae > Carcharhinus > Carcharhinus amblyrhynchos. The sequence continues at coordinate 3,648,125 of NC_137326.1, read as the reverse complement.
ACCCCAAGAATATTCCCCTTCTCTGCTCCTACCTCAGTGCGTCTGCTCTTATCTCTAGCATTCACGATTATAACGCTGCCCTGGATGGTCTCTCATCTCATAAGATCATAAGATAAAGGAACAAAATTAGACCGTTCGGCCCATCAAGACTGCTCTGCCATCCGATCATGGCTGATATGATTTTCATCTCCATTCTCCTGCCTTCTCCCTGTCACCCTTGATCCCCTTATTGATCAAGAACCTATCTATCTCTATCGTAAAGACACTCAATGATCTGGCCTTCACAGCCCTCTGTGGCAACGAGTTCCACAGATGTACTTCCCACTGGTTGAAGAAGTTCCTCCACATCTCTTTTTTAAAGGAGAGTCCCTTCACTCTGAGGTTGTGCGCTCGAGTTCTGGATTCTCCCACGAGTGGAAACATCCTCTCCATGTCCGCTCTATCCAGGCCTCTCAGGATTCTGTAAGTTTCAATTAGACGCCCCCCCCCCAACATCCTTCTAACCTCCAGTGAGTACAGACCCAGAGTTCTCAATCACTTCTCGTATGGCAAACCCTTCATTCCAGGGGTCATCCTTGTGAACCTCCTCTGGACCCTTTCCAAGGCCACCTCATCCATTTGGGGTCCAAAGCTGCTCACAATATTCCAAATGGGGTCTGACCAGAGCCTTATACAACTTCAGCAGTACATCCTCCACAAACCTCAGCCTATCCGAAGATCTGATGCCCTTTCCCAAACTCTCATCAAATCCCATTCACTCGTCACTCTTTGTGTTTGTTGACCTCGCGGCTCCCAGTCCAGTAACATATTGAGTCTAAAACTTTCATCCTTGTATTCAAATCCCTTCATACTGCGTTCCCCCAATCTCTGTATCCTCCCACAACCATCTGACATCTCTGTGCTCCTCCAATCCTGCCCACTTGTACATCCCCTCTCGGTTAATTTGGTGAAATGTTCCAAAATGGTTCACTGCCGTGTCCTCCTCCATAAAGCAACTGAGTCAAAGGAAGCAGCTGCCCAAAATCCTGGTCAGAGAGATATGTTTTGAGAGGCATCCTAAAGGAGATAGGAAAGAGGCAGAGCGGTTTAGGGAAGGAATTCCAGAGCTTAGAGCTCAGGTGACTGAAGGCACAGCTGCCAACATTGGGATGAAGGGGAATGTACAAGAGGCCAGAGTTTGAGGAACAATGCGGTATGGAGTCATAAAGTCATAAAGGTTTACAGCATGGAAACAGGCCCTTCGGCCCAACTTGTCCATGCTGCCCCTTCTTTTTAAACCTCTAAGCTAATCCCAATTGCCCACATTTGGCCCCTATCCCTCTTTATCCATCTTACCCATGTAAACATTTAAATGCTTTTTAAAAGACAAAATTGTACCCACCTCTACTACTACCTCTGGCAGCTTGTCCCAGACACTCACCACCCTCTGTGTGAAAAAATTGCCCCTCTGGACACTTTTGTATCTCTCCCCCCTCGCCTAAAACCTATGCCCTCTAATTTTAGATTCCCCTACCTTTGGGGGAAAAGATATTGACTATCCAGCTGATCTGTGCCCCTCATTATTTTATAAACCTCTATAAGATCACCCCTCAGCCTCCTACACTCCGAGAAAAAAGTCCTACTCTATATTGTGTTCAGTTCTGGTCACCTCACTATAACAAAGATGTGGAAGTATTGGAGAGAGTGCAGAGGAGACGTACCAGGATGCTGCCTGGTTTGGAGGGTAGGTCTTATAAGGAAAGATTGAGGGAGCTGGGGCTTTTCTCTTTAGAGTGGAGGAGGATGAGAGGTGATTTGATAGAGGTTTATAAGATGATGAGGGGGATAGATAGAAGTGGACATTCAGAGACTGTTTCCTCAGGTGGATGTAGCTGTTACTAGGGGGCATAACTATAAGGTTCATGGTGGGAGATATAGGAGGGATGTCCGAGGTAGATTCTTTACTCAGGGAGTGGTTGGGGTGTGGAATGCACTGCCTGTTGTGATAGTGGAGTCAGACACTTTAAGAACTTTTAACCGGTTATGGGATAGGCACATGGAGAACACCAGAATGATAGGGAGTGGGATAGCTCGATCTTGGGTTCGGACAAAGCTCGGCACAACATTGAGGGCTGAAGGGCCTGTACTGTGCTGTACTGTTCTATGTTCTATTCAGCCTTTCCTTATAACTCAAACCATCAAGTCCCAGTAGCACCCTGGTAAATCTTTTCTGCACTCTTTCTAGTTTAATAATATCCTTGCTATAATAGGGTGACCAGAACTGTACACAGTATTCCAAGTGCGGCCTTACCAATGTCTTGTACAACTTCAACAAGACGTCCCAACTCCTGTATTCAATGTTCTGACCGATGAAACCAAGCATTCCGAATGCCTTCTTCATCACTCTGTCCACCTGTGACTCCACTTCCAAGGAGCGATGAACCTGTACCCTGAGATCTCTTTTTTTCTTGATGGGTTGTAGTGCTGGAGGAGAGAGATAAGGGGGGGAATCTCTCAGAAGGATTTGAACACAAGGATGAGTGCAATAGATGGAGGGAAATGTAATGCGGCTGGCGTCAACGTTAGGCTATTTTGCCAAATAAAAATTAATATATAAACAAAGTCAGACCAGTTTACAATCTCGACTCAACTTCCTGGCTCAAACTGTGAGTCCCTGCTCCACTCGGGTTGTATGTACCTTCCTGCTATTGGCTCAGCTTCTCGCCAAGATGATCCACTGACATCGATTACATGGCCCTCAGGAAATGTCCCTATTAAAGGGCCACTCCTTAAAGGGACATCCCTTAAAGGGCCATGCCACTACACTCCTTCCCCCTGAAATCGGACTTGCTCCAAAGGAGAAACAAAGAGAAGTTTAGTAAGATACAGAGTGGCTCTTACATCAGAATCACTGGAAAACTCATCAAAGGTTTAATTGTTCCGGAGTTTCCGCTCTCTGGTGAGCGCCTCAGTTTGGTGGTGGGCTTTTCTACATTTAAAGGGCTGGATGGGACAGAAAGAAAAGATAGACTCATCAATTCAGGATCCAGTTTCTCTTCTAGGGCAACACAGTGGCACAGTGGTTAGCACTGCCGCCTCACAGCACCAGGGACTTGGGTTCAATTCCCGGCAGCACAGTTGCACAGTGGTTAGCACTGCCGCCTCACGGTTTGGAGTCTGCACGTTCTCCCCGTGTCTGTGTGGGTTTCCTCCCACAGTCCAAATATTTGGGGCTTAGGTGGATTGAACATGCTAAATTGTCCATTCGTGTCAGAGGGATTAGCAGGGTAAATATATGGGGTTACAGGGAATAGGGTGGGATTGTTGTTGATGCAGGCTCGATGGGCCGAATGGCCTCGTTCTGCATTGTAGGCCTTCTATAATCTTCAGCACCTCTACAACCATTGGTTGCTCCAGTCCCACATTCTCCACTGCATGTTCAGACCTGGTGTCCTCAATCTATTTGCAGGGATTGCCTGTGGATCCTCTGTGTCCATGACTGTTCTCCACCTCAGGGACTCCACGTGTTTCCTAAGCTGGCAGCCTTGTACCTCCATGATATTAGGAGACCCGTTCTGTTCTCTACACAATTTTACCAGCCACCCATTTCGGGCTGGCCTGAAATTTGGAACCACGATGACAGCCTCCACCTTTCCTTCCTGAAGCGTGATTTTCCTTCTGGGAGGTTTGCCAGGCAACCCCTGCAAGTAGATCGAGGATACCAGGTCTGGACTTCCAGCGGAGAATGTGGGACCAATGTTTGTGGAGGTTTGCCAGGCCCCCACCCTCCCTGCCAAATTTGGGAATCTCATTTGGCAATATTACTGGTGGACTCACACTCCGAGGGGTTAGATGTGCAGTTGATGAAGTTCACAACAGCCACAGTTGCCATTGACAATTCGACCCTCACTGTGACAGCGGAGTTGGACACTTTAGGAACTTTCAAGCGGTTATTGGATAGGCACACGGAGCACACCAGAATGATAGGGAGTGGGATAGACTGATCTCGGGATTGGACATAGCTCGGCACAACATCGAGGGCCGAAGGGCCTGAACTGTGCTGTACTGTTCTATGTTCCATGTTCCGTCGGGTGCTGGTGTGCCCGATCCTGGGCAGTTTACATCACAGCCGGTCCTTATCACAAATGATTAACCTTGCTTTGCAAACCTTGCAAAATGCCCTACTCTGCACATTCCGTCATCTAGGCCAGCTGCACAGCTTTTCCTAAGGTAATTTTACTCTCTACCTAATAGTACCATTAAGTTGTTTATATCATCCTGTCCCTTAACATTTCTGCTAATGCTGGTCAGAATTCGCAGCGTTCTGCCTGTCCCCAGAATCTTGCTGCAAAGCCTGAGACTTTCTCCCTGGCTTACAGATTAGTGTATGAAATTTTTATCATAGAATCATAAAATCCCTACAGTGCAGAAGGAGGCCATTTGGCCCATCGAGTCTGCACCCACCACAATCCCATCCAAGCCTATTCCATAACCCCCCCCATATTTACTCTGCTATTCCCCCTGATACTAGGGTCAATTTAGCAATGGCCAATCCACCTAACCCACATGTCTTTGAACTGTGGGAGGAAACCCACGCAGACACGGAGAGAACGTGCAAACTCCACCCAGATGGTGACCCAAGCCAAAAATCGAACCTTGGTCCCTGGTGTTGTGGGGTAGCAATGCTAACCACTGTGTCACCGTGCCACAGTGTTCGAGGAACAGGGTTTACAATGAATTTTTGACCAGTCCCATGATCTGGTGAGCAGAAATGTGTCCGGAATTTCTGCCAAGATTAATGTTATGATGTGGAGATGCCAGCGTTGGACAAGGGTAAAACAGAAAGAAATCCCACAACACCGGCTTAAAGTTCATAAACCTGTTTGGACTTTAAACTGGTGTTGTGGGATTTCTTTCTGAAGTTAATGTTAGCAGGCTGTAAACAAAATAACCTTTTGCTTTTCTTCAGTGGTTATTTCAGCCTCTCTGTGTATTCTCCCTAATTGTCCATTTCAGGGCCATTTGTGGCTGGTTCTTTCTGATCATCAGTGTAACACAGTGAGGATTCTTCTTACTGTTGATGCTCAAGCTTCCTCCCCCTCCCCCTCTCGCTGGACACTGCAATCCCCAGTGACTTTGATATTTTGGCCTCGTTGCCAATGTAAAAGATCAAGGGTGACTCGATGGGGCTTGAATCAACAATGGCCTTTATTACCAAATAAATATTAATATAATTACAATAAGGTCAGACTGAGTGACAGTGTGACTGCTCCACTCGAGTCCCCGGCTCCAACTGCGAGTCCCTCCTTGATTCGCGGTAAACTCCCTCCTGCCGATTGGCTCAGCCAGAATGATCCATCAGGGCCTCACTTATCACATGACCCTCAGAAAATGCCCCCCCCCACCCCCTTAAAGCACCATGCTGCTGTAGTGATGTACCACGGGCTGTAACCATTTATATAAAGATGTGTGGGATAGGTGGATTAGCCATGCTAAATTGACCCTAGTGCCAGGGGGATTGGCAGGGTAAATATCATAGAAATCATAGAACCCTACAGTGCAGAAAGAGGCCCTTCGGCCCATCGAGTCTGCACCGACCACAATCCCACCCAGGCCCTACCCCCATACCCCCACTAATCCCTCTAACCTAAGCATCCTAGTACACTAAGGGGCAATTTTAGCATGGCCAATCAACCTAACCCGTACATCTTTGGACTGTGGGAGGAAACCAGAGCACCCGGAGGAAACCCATGCTGGCACGAGGAGAATCTGCAAACTCCACACAGACAGTGACCCAAGCCAGGAATCGAATCCAGGACCCTGGAGCTGTGAAGCAGCAGTGCTAACCCACTGTGCTACCGTGCCGCCCTGGGTGAGATTGTAATCTGTGCAGACTTGATGGGCCAAATGGCCTTGTTCTGCCCTGTAGGGATTCTATGATTCTAGACCAGGAATGACAGGTGAACAGAACTTTGTGAAAATTGGGATCTGGGCCAGCAGAGCTCTGGGTGAGCTCATGATTGGAGAGTGGAATCACTAAGGCTGGTTAAATGGGTTGATGTGAAGGGGCTGGTGTTGGACTGAGTAAGCACAATAAAAAGTCTCACCACACCAGGATAAAGCCCAACAGGTTTATTTGGTAGCGCAAGCCTCAAGCTTTCAGAGTGCTGCTCCTTCATCAGGTGAGTGGGAGATCTATTCTCAAACATGGCATATAGAGACACAAACTCCATTTACAAAATAATGGTTGGATTGACCATGCTAAATCGACCCTTAGTTTCAGGGGGATTAGCAGGGTAAATGGATGGGGTTACTGGGTAGGGCCTGGGCAGGAGTATTGGTGCAGACTCTAAGGGTCGAATAGTCTCCTTCTGCACTGTAGGTTTCTATGATTCAATGATAAGAAAAGCACAGATCACCAAGGCAAACCGTGCAGGGGGCACCCAATGAGGTCTCTTCACAAAAGCAGCAAGTGTCTTGTTAGAAAAACAGAGCCGGGGCAAGAGCTTGTCTTTCAGTTTGTGACAAGCCTTTAAATTTGCATTTTTTGACACACACACACACTGCTGCTCTGGGTCAGCGTGTTCAGACTTAACGGCACCTGGTCCCTATTAAATCCCACTTGTATATTGTTTCAGAGAATGAGAGCAGAATAGTTCCCCCAGGGGACTCCCCGTGGGTGTGTCAGCACCACAGGGAGAAACAGACAGAGAGCATCTGACTGTGACAGGGTCCCCTCTGCCTCTGGTTTTTACTGATTCTTCAGCCAGGATCAGAAACATTCTGATTGTAAAAGTCCCATTGTTCCACCGCTTCGGGTTGTTGACATGTTTAGGTGGCTGCCATTGCTTGGTGGCTACGACTTATATCTCTTGAGTTAGAATGTTGTCTCATCCCAGTTTATTTATTAGTGTCATGGGTGGGCTTACATTAACACTGCAATGAAGTTACTGTGGAAATCCCCTAGTCGCCACACTCTGGTCCCTGTTCGGGTACACTGAGGGAGAATTTACCACGGCCAATACACCCCAACCAGCACATCTTTTAAGAGACTTTTGGATAAGTACAGGGGACTTAGTAAGATAGAGGGTTATAGGTAAGCCTAGTAGGTAGGGATATGTTCAGCACAACTTGTGGGCCGAAGGGCCTGTTTGTGCTGTAGTCTTTCTATGTTCTTCCTTTTGGATTGAGGGAAGAAACTGGAGCACCCAGAGGAAGCCCACACAGACACGGGGAGAATGTGCAGAGTCCACACAGACAGTGACCCCCAAGCCAGGAATCAAATCCTGGTCCCTGGTGCTGCGAGGCAGCAGTGCTAACCCACTGGTGCCACCGTGCCAAGGTCCAAGCTGAAATTCTATCATGATACCTGCCAGTGCTGTACAGATTGAAGGAGTGCTGCAATGTCCAATGTTAAAAGCAAATTACGGCAGATGCTGGAATCTGAAACTAAAAGAGAAAATGCTGAAAAATCTCAGCAGGTCCAGCAGCATCTGTAAGGATAGGAAAGAGCTGTTGTTTTGAGTTTAGATGACCCTTTGTCAAAGTTCAGATGTAAGATGTTCCCTCTTTTCAATGTAGTATCCAGGAAGTTGAAACAGAGATGATGTTACCATGTGCAGAGAGTTGGGAGGGCAGTATTCAGAGCAGTCTGCTCAAAGTAATACTGGTTCCTTAGTCTTCAAAGCATCATTAAAACTCTTTTCCTATGCAGCACTTCCATATATATTACTGGGCGGCACAATGGCACAGTGGGTTGGCACTGGTACCTCACAGCACCAGGCATCCAGGTTCAATTCCCGGCTTGGGTCACTGTCTGTGCAGAGTTTGCACATTCTCCCTGTGTCTGCATGGGTTTCCTCCAGGTGCTCCGGTTTTCTCCCAAAGTCCGAAGATGTGTGGGTTAGTTTGATTGGCCAAGCTAAATTGACCCTAGTGTCAGGGGATTAGCAGGATAAATGTATGGGGGTTACGGGATTAGGGCCTGGGTGGGATTGTGGTTGGTGCAGACTCGATGGGCTGAATGGCCTCCTTCTGCACTGTAGGGATTCTATGAATAACTGAGAACGGGGAGGGGGGCAGGTTGCGATCACTAACTCATTTGAAAAGATTCAACCAAAAAAGTTTGGGATTGTTACTCAGACCTGGCTCAGAGCACCGTCCACTCTTCACATTGCTAAGAAAGATTATTAAAACACTGGAGAAAACAGAAAACTATTCGTGAGGATGATCCCAGGACTGAAAGATCCCAGGACAGCTGGAAAAGACCGAACAGGCTGGAGCGCAATATGTTTGTTCCTCGGAAAGGGCAGGATGACGGGGGTGGGGTAAACTGTTAGAGGTTTTTATAACAGTGAATGTTCAGGTACGTGGAGTGAAGATGCTTTCGCTTGTAGAGGAAGGGCAGAGAAGAATGCTGCTGGAATATTGAAGATGCCACAGAGACAGGGTGATCAGAAGGGAATTAGAGGAATGGAAATGCACTAATCAAACAGTCAGGGTTCAGTGATGGATGTGAATCACTTGGTCCTCCCTCTGACGCATTCTGAAATCATCTGAGTCCCTCAGTTAGATTAGTGCCATGTATTCACTCCCATGTAGTCATTACATCCTGTTTGATCAGTTTATGAACATGGACTAATCTCATTAGCGAATTGGTGCGACATCGAAACTCAATTGGGGACATTCAGCCTTCCCTTTGGTCAATCTCAGGGGGCTCACTAACTCACATCGGAGTATCAGCCCCTCGCCTGGCTGCCTTAGCCCACCCGAGTCAGTGAGTGGAGGGGGCGTGCATGCAGGCAGAGGCTGGGGGGGGCGGGGGCTGGTCTGCCCAGTGATTTCTGGACTGGCATTAAATACCACCGAAACAAACCCTGCTCCCGGGAGCTCAACAACAACTCGCATTTATGTAGCGCCTTGAACAGAATCGAACATCCCAAGGTGTGTCAGACACCACCTGACACTGAGCCACATAAGGAGATAACAGAACAGCTGAAAAGCTGGGTCAAAGAGGCAACTTTTAAAGGGAGAGAGAAAGTGGGGAGCTTTTGGAAGGAGATTCTCGAACACTAAGCCCTGGCTGTGGGAAGCATGGCCGGCAATGTTGGAGTGATTGAAATCCAACACGTTGGAGAGGTCAGATTGGGGCAGTGTTGAGATTTCAGAGGGTTGTTGGGTTGAGGGACAGAGTTAGAGAGGGGGTGAGTGAAGTCATGGGGTCACCAGCATGATGTCAGGAAAGTGAGGCTAGTGGACGATCCCATACAGGAAAAGGAAGATCCGCTGGCCTTGGAACCCCAGATAAGATCTGTAGAGATGCAAGTTCTTTTCACAGAATCCATACAATGCAGAAAGAGGCCATTCAGCCCATCGAGTCTGCACCCACTGTCCGAGAGAACATCTTACCCAGGCCCTACCGACCCCAAAACCCGGCTAATCCCCCTAACCTACACATCCTGGGACACGAAAGAGCAATTTAGCATGGTCAGTCCAGCTAACCTTTGGACTGTGGGAGGAAACCGGAGCACCCGGAGGAAACCCATGCACAAACAGGGAGAACATGCAGACTCCCCATAGACACCCAAGGCTGGAATCAAAGCCCGGTACCTGGCGCTGTGAGGCAGCAGGGCTAACCACTGTGCCACCATGCTGCCCAGGTCCCATGAAGATTTCGGGGGTGTGGGACAGGGAAGGAGATGGTTTCCACGTGGGCTGAGGACAGGTTCACACTTCTCTGAGATGCTTGTTGTGGTGGAAGGGCAAGTTAACACTCATGACAAGGGTTCACAAGTGAAACACATTACAATTGAGCACCGTACTGGAAAATGGTTCAGGGAGGGGGAAAGGGGAACTGAATATGAATTACAAAGCAACTAATGTCAATCTCCCAAATCCTCTGAAGAAAGCTGAAAATATTCCCACCCTGTTGTCCTTATTAATGATAATGCAGAGGGTGTTTGTGCTGAATAACTCCCTGTTCAATATCACACACCGATGGGAAGGAGGTGTTTATGTGAATTACTCTGCACCCAATTACAAAAGCTCTTTGACTCGTCTCGGTAAACATGTAGTCCCCGGCCAGCCCCTCTGCTTTCCGCACTGGACGATGCTGTGTTATAACGGGTAACCGGGAACTGGTCGAGAGCTACAAGGCCGCAGCTCTTTGATGTGATTGTAAACCCCAAGGGTTCTGTTCGAGGCAACGTGCTGTCCAGAATAAAACTCACTCACCAACATCTGCCCCTCATCCAACAACAGAAAAACAATGGGTTATCTGGTCACTATCACGTGGCTGTTTGTGGGATCTTGCTATGCGTACATTGACTGCCCCCAGCACATCTTCCTGACATTACCCAAGAGATCGCTGCACTCCTCCAATTCTGACCTCTTGTGTATCCCCAACATTGTGGCACAGTGGGTTAGCACTGCTGCCTCAGAGCTCCAGGGACCCGGGTTCAATTCCGGAACTGTCTGTGCGGAGTCTAAATGTTCTCCCCGTGTCCGTGTGGGTTTCCTCGGGGTGCTCCGGTTTCCTCCCACACTCCAAAGATGTGTAGGTTAGGTGTGTTGGCCATGTTAAATCGCCCCTCAGTGTCAGAGAGACTAGCTGGGGTAAATGCACGGGGTTATGGGGATCGGGCCTGGGTAGGATTGTTGCTCGATGGGGCGAATGGCCTCCTCCTGCACTGAAGGGATTCAATGATTATCATTTCACCACTGCTGTCTTTGTCCTCATTTGCCTGAGACACAGTCTCGAGGATTCTCTCTCCAAACCTCTCGCCACTTTCTGTTTCTTTCAAACTCTCCTCCTTGGCCAAGTTTTTGATCAGTTCTCCAAATGTCTCCTCAGGTGTCCAATTTCCTTCAGTAATGTTTGTTCCGCTGGAGTGCTTTGGGGTGTTTTATGAAATGAGATGCGTTGCTTCCATGCAGAGAGGTTTTGTGAGGCAGTGGGGAGTCTCCTTACCTGTGGTAAATACCTTACAAAATGTTGAGAGGAATAGATAGGGTGGATTCTCGGAGGCTATTTCCCAGGAATGAAATGGTCGCTACGAGAGGACACAGGTTTAAGGTGCTGGAGAGCAAGTACAGGGGAGATGTTAGGGGTAAGTTTTTCACTCAGAGGGTGGTGAGAGTGGAATCGGCTGCCGTCGGTGGTGGTAGAGGCGAACTCGCTGGGGTCTTTTAAAAGACTTCTGGATGAGTACATGGGATTTAATGGGATTGGGAGTTACAGATAGTTCTATGGCTTGGTAGGTATAGAAGTGATCGGTGCAACTTGTGGGCCGAAGGGCCTGTTTGCGCTGTAGTGCTCTATGTTCTACAGACCAGAAGCTCGAGGTTCATGACCTGCCTCAGGACACGGAGGCCACAGAGGGATGGGTCACCACGCGGCCAAACAGTTTCATTAGCAGATCTCAATGCACTGGTCAGCAGGGCAGAGAAGTGTGAGGCGATGCACGAGGGAAGGTCAAACAAGGCACAGGAATATGTAAAAAATGGAAGGATACTGAGAGGTCTAGAGTAAATGAGAGACTTGGGAGCGACTGTCCACAGATTCCAGAAGGTTGCAGGAGAGGTCAACAAAGTGGTTCGCAAGACCATTCCTTCATTAGCTGAGGTATAAAATATAAGAGCAGGGAGGTTATGCTGGAATTATATAAAACATTAATCAGATCACAACCTGAGGACTGTGCAATCCTGGTCACCTCATTAAAGAAAGAACATCATTGCATTAGGGCACAGAGGAGATTTACAAGAATGTGACCAGAACTGGAAAATTGCAGCTTTGAGGAAAGATGGGATAGACTGGGATTGTTCTTCCTGGAACAAAGGAGACTGAGCGGAGATTTGATTGGGATGTGAAAGTTTGTGAGGAGCGTGGACAGAGAGGTTGGGAAATGCTTTTTTGCTTTTATAGATAGGTCAGTGACTAAGGGAGCCAGAATTAAAGTGATTGGTGTAAAGATTAGAGGGGAGATGAGGTTTTTCACTAGCCGGTTGTGTGATTTGGAACATTGCCTGAAAGGGTAACGGAGGCAGAAATCTTCGACTCATTTTGCCGTGAGCTAAAGGAACATCTATGATTATGGGTGACTTTAATCTGCGTATAGAATGGGTGAATCAAATTAGTCACAGTACAATAGAGGAGGAATTCCTAGAGTGCGTTCGGGATAGATTTCTGGAGCAATACATTGAGGAAGGGAGCAGGCCGCCTTGGACTGGGTGGTGGGCAATGAGAAAGGATTAATTGGCAATTAAGTTGTGAGAGAACGCTTGGGGATAATGATATGACAGAATTCTTTGTCAAGGTGGATAGTGAGGCCAAGGTTCTGAATTTGAATAAAGGCAAGTATGATGGTATGAGGCATAAATTGGCCACAGTGGACTGGGAAACGTTACTGAAAGGAAAGACAGTGGACAAGAAATGGCAGGTATTCAAGGAATGAATCGATGAACTCCAGATGCTGCTTATTCCTGTTTGGCACAAGAATTGTAAAGGAACTGTGGCCAAACCATGGCTTACAAGGGAAATTAGAGATAGTATCAGGCTCAAAGAAGGAGCATACAAATTAGCAAGAAAAAGCAACAGGCCTGAGGATTGGAAGCAGTTTCAAATTCAGCAAAGGACCAAGAGATTGATTAAGAAGGGAAAGATAGAGTATGCAAATGAATTAGAGCAGAACGTAAAAACTGACTGTAAAAGTTCCTATTGGCACGTAAAGAGAAAAAAATTGACAAAAACAAATGTAGGTCTTTAACAATCAGAGAGAGGGGAATTCATAACGGGGAATAAAGAAATAACTGAGGAATTAAATTCATACTTTTCTTCAGTCTTCACAAATTAAGACATGAATAATGTGCCAGAAGTTCTGGGAAGTGTACGTTTTAGTGAGGAGCTGAAGGAAATCAGTATCAGTAGGGAAATAGTTTTGGGACAATTAATGGGATTGAAGTTGGATAAATCTTCAGGTCTTGAAAATCTTCATCCTGGAATATTTAAGGAAGTGGCCCTGGAAACAGCAGATCCACTGGTGATCATCTTCCAAAATTCTTTGGACTCTGAAATATTTCCTATAGATTAGAGGGTATCTAATGTAGGCCCGCTATTCAAAAAGGGAGGTCGAGAGAAAACAGGGAACTACAGACCAGTGAGCCTGATGGCGGGACTGGGGAAGTTGCTGGAGTCCATTATCAAGGACTTCATGACTTGGCATTTGGAGGGCGGTGGTATAATCAGACAAAGTCAGCACGGATTTACAGAAGGGGAATCCTGTTTGACAAATCTACTGGAATTCGTTAAGGATATAACTGGTAGAATTCACCAGGGAGAACCAGTGGATGTGGTTTATTTAGACTTTCAGAACGCTTTCAACAAGGTCCCTCATAGCATATTAGTGTAACGTTAAAGCACATGGGATTGCGGGTAGTGTCTTGAGATGGACAGAAAGCTGGTTAGCAAACTAGAAGCAAAGAGTTGGAAAAATGGGTCTTTTTCCAAATGGCAGGCAGTGACTAGTAGGGTACCACAGGGATCTGTGCTAGGACCCCAACTGTTTACATTAATTCTTTGGAACTAAATGTATTATCTCCAAATTTACAGATAATACAAAGTTGTGTGGGAGGGTGAGCTGTGAGGAGGATGCAGAGATACTTCAGTATGATTTGGACAGGCTGAATGTGTGGGTATCTGCACGGCAGATGCAGAAATATGTGGATAAATGTGAGGTTATCCACTTTGGTAGCAATAATAGGCAGATTATTACTTTAATGGGTGAAAATTGAGAGAGGTGGGATACTCAATGAGTCCTCGTGCATCAGTTGGTGAAAGTAAGCGTGCAGGAACAGCAAACAGTAAAGAAGGCAAATGGTTTGTTGGCCTTCATAGAGAGAGGATTTGAGTATAGGAATAGGGATGTTTTGCCACAATTGTACAGGGCATTGGTGAGGCCACACCTGAAGTATTGTCTGCAGTTTTGGTGTCCTTATCTGAGGAAGGATGTCCTTGCTATAGAGGGAGCACAGCGAAGGTTTACCAGGATGATTCCTGGGATGGCAGGTCTGTCATATGAGGAGAGACTAAGTGGGTTAGGATTATATTCACTGGAGTTTAGAAGAATGAGAGGGGATCTCATAGAAACTGATAAAATTCTAACAGGGTTAGACAGGGTAGATTCAGAAAGAATGTTCCCGATGGTGGGGGAGTCCAGAATGAGGGGTCATGCTTTGAGGATAAGGGGTAAACCTTATAGAACTGAGATGAGGAGAAATTTCTTCATCCAGAGGGTGGTAAATGTGTGGAATTCACTACCACAGAATATAGTTAAGGCTAAAACACCGTGTGCTTTCAAGAAATTAGATATAGTTCTTGGAGCTTTTGGGGTCAAGGGATATGGGGGAAGGGAGGGTTAGGATATTGAATTTGATGATCAGTCAAAATAAATGGCTGGAAGGGCTGAATGGCCTCCTGCTGCTTCTATTTTCTATGTATGTGTCTATGCAGTTACGAGGTGTCTGGATTTGTATGTAACCTGCAGGGCTACAGACCCAAGGCTGGAAAGTGGATGAAGCTGGGTGGCTTGTTTTTCGACCAGCACAGGTGCAATGGGCCAACTGGCCTCTTTCTGTGCCGTGAACTTTCGATGACTCTATGACATCTTTCCAACTGGCCTGATGGCACATGACAAGAGCAGGAGAGTTTCCCGGTTGGTCACCCTGCAGAATGTAATGGCAAACCCCACTGCAGCACTTTGCCAAGCTTAAACATGCACCAATCGAACGGAAAACCATGGTGGCCAACACAGCATGGTACCTGAAGGAGAAAAGCATCAATGTGAGCATCTGCTGGTGTTCCTTCCTTTATTTCTTTCTTCTTGACTCTACCCTTCTCCTGAAAGGTGAGATATCAAACCGAGGCAGGTCTGCCTGTTTGGGTAAGTGTAATTTCCATGTGAGCTGGGAGTCCTGTCCATTTGTTATCAGCTCCTGAAGATCTGAGATCTGATCAACAAAAATCAAAATAAATAAAGAAGCTGTTTCAATTTAACACTTGTCATGTCAGCTGCAACTCTCACCAACTTTTACAGCTGCCCCATAGAAAGCATTCTTTCTGGTTGTATCACAGCTTGGTCTGGGCTCCTGCTCTGCCCAAGACCGCAAGGAACTACAAAAGGTCATGAATGTAGCCCCAATCCATCACACAAACCAGCCTCCCATCCATTGACTCCGTCTACACTTCCCGCTGCCTCTGGAAAGCAGCCAGCATAATTAAGGACCCCACACACCCCAGACATTCTTCCACCTTCTTCTTTCGGTAAAAAGATACAGAAGTTTGAGGTCAAGCACCAATCAACTCAAGAACAGCTTCTTCTCTGCTGCTGTCAGAATTTGAATGGACTTATCTTGCATTAAGTTGATCTTTCTCTACATCCTAGCTATGACTGTAACACTACATTCTGCACTGTCTCATTTCCCTCTCTATAAACGGTATGCTTTGTCTGTACAGCGTGTAAGAAACAATACTTTTCAATGGATACTAATACATGTGACAATAATAAATCAAATCAAATCAGATTAAATCTTTTCACATCCTTACACTATCCCCATGGTGTTTTATGGGCAATTACTTCATTTTGTTTTATGGGCAAACAAAACAACCAAATTGCGCACAGCAAGATCCCACAAACAGCAAGGAGAATCGTGACCAGTTCCTCAGTTTTTGGAAGATTCAATTGTTAAACAAACAAGAGTCAAATTTGCTCTTACCTGAAGCCCACTCTCTTTCTCGCTCAGTCACACACACTCTCTCTCTCTATCACACACACTCTCTTTGTCTCTCAATCACATACACATTCTCTTCTCTTACACATTCAGATACATAACTTAAGAACATAAGAACTAGGAGCAGGAGTCGGCCATCTGGCCCCTCGAGCCTGCTCCGTCACTCAATAAGATCATGGCTGATCTTTTTGTGGACTCAGCTCCACTTACCCAGCCGCTCACCATAACCCTTAATTCCTTTACTGTTCAAACATTTATCTATCTTTGCCTTAAAAACATTCAATGAGGGAGCCTCAACTGCTTCACTGGGCAGGGAATTCCACAGATTCACAACCCTTTGTGTGAAGAAGTTCCTCCTCAACTCAGTCCTAAATCTGCTTCCCCTTATTTTGAGGCTATGCTCCCTAGTTCTAGTTTCACCCGCCAGTGGAAACAACTTCCCTGCTTCTATCTTATCTATTCCCTTCATAATCTTGTATGTTTCTATAAGATCGTCCTTCATTCTTCTGAATTCCAATGAGTATAGCCCCAGTCTACTCAGTCTCTCCTCATAAGCCAACCCTCTCAAGTCTGGAATCAACCCAGTGAATCTCCTCTGCACCCCCTCCAGTGCCAGTAACTCCTTTCTCAAGTAAGGAGATCAAAGCTGTACACAGTACTCCAGGTGTGGCCTCACCAGCACCGTATACAGCTGCAACATAATCTCACTGTTTTTAAATTCCATCCCTCTAGCAATGAAGGACAAAATTCCATTTACCTTCTTAATTACCTGCTGGACTGACAAACCAACTCCTTGAGGTTCCTGCACAAGGACACCCAGGTCCCTCTGCACAGCAGCATGCTGCAATTTTTTACCATTTAAATAATAGTCCATTTTGCTGTTATTCCTACCAAAATGGATGACCTCACATTTACCAACATTGTACTCCGTCTGCCAGACCCTTGCTCACTCTCTTAGACTATTTATACCCGTTTGCAGACTTTCAGCATCCTCTACACACTTTGCTCTTCCACTCATCTTAGTGTCATCTGCGAATTTTCTTACACTACACTTGGTCCCCAACTCCATATCATCTGTGTAAATTATAAACAATTGCAGTCCCAACACTGATCCCTAAGGCACACCACTTGTCACTGACCGCCAATTCGAAAAACAAACCATTCACCCCCATTCTTTGCTTTCTGTTAATTAACCAACCCTCTATCCGTGTTAATACATTACCAGTAACACTGTGCACCTTTACCTTATGTAGCAGTCTTTGCTGCGGTACCTTGTCAAATGCCTTCTGGAAATGCAGATCCACCACATCCACAGGTTCCCCATTGTCCACTGCACATGTAACGTTCTCAAAGAATTCCACCAAATTAGTCAAACATGACCTGCCCTTCATGAACCCATGCTGCATCTTACCAGTGGGACAATTTATACCCAGATATCTCACTATTTCTTCCTTGATGATAGATTCAAGCACTTTCCCTACTACAGAAGTTAAGCTAACCGGCCTATAGTTACCCACCTTTTTAAACAGTAGTGTCACATTTGCTGTTTTCCAATCCCTCTCCCCTCTCTCACATTCTCACACATACTCTCTCAAACTTAATGTTTTGAACATTCTTTCAATCACATGCACACTCACTCACACACTTACGCACACACTCACAGTCATTCAGTCACACACACACACTCACACTCATACTCACACTCACTCACATTCATAAAAACACACACACACAGTCACACAAACACTCTCACCCACACATTCACACACATACTCTCATACTCTCACACACATACTCACACTCACACAGTCACTCACACACATACTCTCATACTCTCACACACATACACACACACATACTCTCACTCACAGTCACTCACACACACTCTCATACTTTCACACACATACATACTCACACTCATACACACACACACACACACACACGTACGCACATACACACACTCGCAAACACATATGCATACATTCGTATGCATACACACATATACACATGCACACAAGCACATGCACTCACACACTCTGACATACATACGCATACATTCACATACGCATACACGCACTCACACACATACACACACACACACTCATACGCATACACTCAGACACACACGCACATGCATATACATACACTCACATATATATATGCACACACACATTCATACACACACTCACACATATCTGCAGGTATGTGGGATAATTTTTCAGAAGATATTTTGATTAAAGCTCCTTTCCTTTCCATATTACAGCAATAGAAATTCCTAAATGGAAGATAAGGGAGTTGTTGATGGACAAACTTCCTGCATTGGCATCCTGCTGTTCGAGTTTATTGGGCCTTGGGTGACATGAGCAAGTGAAGCTCCCTAGAATTACAGCACGTCCGAATAATAACTCACCAAGTTTATTCTGCTCATGATCCAGGATAATGAGACACACATCCTCGTCCTGAAATTTGCTTTCAGTCACATTATAAAAATTTAAAGTTTATTTGTCAGTCACAAGTAGATTTACATTAACTCTGCAATGAAGCTACTGTGAAAATCCCCTAGTCACCACACTCCAGCGCCTGTTCAAGTACACTGGGGGAGAATTTAGCATGGCCAATGCAACTAACCAGCATGTCTTTCGGACTGTGGGAGGAAACCAGAGCACCCGGAGGAAACCCACACAGACACGGGGAAAATATGCAAACTCCACACAAACAATGACCCAGGCTGGGAATTGAACCCAGGTCCCTGATGATGTGAGACAGCAGTGCTCACCGCTGTGCCACCGTGCCGCCAGAATTGTAGATGAGTGTGTACAGATCGCACAATGGAACCAGGTCCCTTGTAACCAAATGAGTAATGAAACAGAGCATAACTGTACTTTTTTAAAACAATGAGTCAATTTGTTCTCCAACTTTACAATTGTTTCAAACTCTAAAGGAATAGAAACAGGAAATGGTGGAAATACTCAAGAGATGTGTCAACAGTTCAATAGGGACAGTGTAGAGGGAGCGTTACTCTGTACCTAATCCTGTGCTGTACCTGTCCTGGGAGTGTTCGACGGGGGACAGTGTAGAGGGAGCTTTACTCTGTATCTAACCCCGTGCTGTACCTGTCCTGGGAGTGTTTGATGGGGGGACAGTGTAGAGGGAGTTTTACTCTGTATCTAACCCCGTGCTGTACCTGTCCTGGGAGTGTTTGATGGGGACAGTGTAGAGGGAGCTTTACTCTGTATCTAACCCCGTGCTGTACCCTGTCCTGGGAGTGTTTGATGGGGGGACAGTGTAGAGGGAGCTTTACTCTGTATCTAACCCCGTGCTGTACTTGTCCTGGGAGTGTTCGACGGGGGACAGTGTAGAGGGAGCTTTACTCTGTATCTAACCCCGTGCTGTACCTGTCCTGGGAGTGTTTGATGGGGGACAGTGTAGGGGGAGCTTTACTCTGTATCTAACCCCGTGCTGTACCTGTCCTGGGAGTGTTTGATGGGGGACAGTGTAGGGGGAGCTTTACTCTGTATCTAACCCCGTGCTGTACCTGTCCTGGGAGTGTTTGATGGGGGATAGTGTAGAGGGAGCTTTACTCTGTATCTAACCCCGTGCTGTACCTGTCCTGGGAGTGTTTGATGGGGGACAGTGTAGAGGGAGCTTTACTCTGTATCTAACCCTGTGCTGTACCTGTCCTGGGAGTGTTTGATGGGGGGACAGTGTAGAGGGAGCTTTACTCTGTATCTAACCCTGTGCTGTACCTGTCCTGGGAGTGTTTGATGGGGACAGTGTAGAGGGAGCTTTACTCTGTATCTAACCCTGTGCTGTACCTGTCCTGGGAGCGTTTGGTGGGGGACAGTGTAGAGGGAGCTTTACTCTGTATCTAACCTCGTGCTGTACCTGCCCTGGGAGTGTTTGACGAGGATAATGCTGAGGGAGTTTTAGTCTCTGTGTAAATAGTGCCTTTCAAGAGGAGTCATATGAACATCCTTGATCCTGTTCTGCTATTCAATAACAGAATGAGTGATCCGTTTCTTAACTCCAATGAGCTGCCTTTGTCCTATTTTCCTGAATACTGAAGGGTCTATCTAACTGAGGTGTTGAAAATGATTTGATAAGGCCAAATGGACAAGAAGATTCTGTATTCCTTCAGAGAGATGACCTCAGGAGGACCCAAAGAGTTACACAACTGGCGAGTTCCCTTCGCCATAATTTCGTAAGAACATAAGAAATAGGAGCAGGAGTAGGCCATCTAGCTCCTCGAGCCTGCCCCGCCATTCAATAAGATCATAGCTGATCTGAAGTGGATCAGTTCCACTTTCCCGCTCTCTCCCCATAACCCTTAATCCCCTTATCGATCAGAAATCTATCTATCGGTGACTTAATTTCACTGTTATCAAATAGAAAATTGTTATCTTCTAACCGCCCACGGTAGCACAGAGGTTAGCACTGCTGCTTCACAGTTCCAGGGACCTCTCGGGTCACTGTCTATGTGGAGTTTGCACATTCCCCTCTTGTCTGCATGGGTTTCCTCCGGGTGCTCCAGTTTCCTCCCACAGTCCAAAGATGTGCGGGTTAGGCTGATTGGCCATGCTAAAATTGCCCCTTAGTGAGATGTTTAGGTTAGGGGCATAAGTGGGAAAAATGTGTAGGGATGTGAATGTAGAACATAGAACACTACAGCACAAACAGGCCCTTCGGCCCACAAGTTGTGCTGATCACATCTATACCTACCAAGCCATAGAACTATCTGTAACTCCCAATCCCATTAGATCCCATATACTCATACTCATGTAGGGGTAGGGCCTGGATGGGATTGTGGTCGGTGCAGACTCGATGGGCCGAAGGGCCTCTTTCTGCACTGCAGGGTTCTATGATTCTATGAAATCTAGCCAGCTAAGATAAAGCAAGATCCCACAAACAGCAATGCAACATTGACCAGATAAATCTTCTTCCTGTTGTGGAAAAACCTACAACCAAAGGGGAGCAATTTTAAAATGAGAACTTGTCCGTTTAGGAGTGAAATCAGGCCGAGATTTACCTGTGGCCAGTACAGGGCCGAATCCCTCTGTGGAGGTGGATGGATGATAATTAGAGAAATGACAGCCATTTGTTACATTGAAGGCTGCAAGTAATGAGATCAGTTTAAAGATCTAGACACAGACACTGCACTGTCCCCAGGGGAACACTCCTCATTCACTTCTCCGCCAATCACTCATCTGATCTCAAGAAAATAACATTGCTGAAGAGAGCAGTTGTGTGAACACCGCTGGAGAAACACTCTCCAGTCCATCCAGCCTCTCCCACAATACTCTGATAGTTACTGCCACAGCTACATGCTTGATTTGATTCAATTTGATTTATTATCGTCACATAGAACCCCAACAGTGCAGAAGGAGGCAATTCAGCCCATCAAACCAATACCGACAACAATCCCACCCAGGCTCTATCCCTGTAACCCCACGTATTTACTCCAGCTGAACCCCCTGACACGCTAAGGGCCAATTTAGCCTGGCCAATCAACCCAACCCACACATCATTAGAGCTTGAGAGGAAACCGGAGCACCCAGAGGAAACCCACGCAGACACGGGGAGAACATGCAGACTCCGCACAGATAGTGACCTGAGGGCGGCACGGCAGCACAGTGGGTTAGCACTTGCTGCTTCACAGCTCCAGGGTCCTGGGTTCGATTCCCGGCTCGGGTCACTGTCTGTGTGGAGTTTGCACATTCTCCTCGTGTCTGAGTGGGTTTCCTCCAGGTACTCCGGTTTCCTCCCACAGTCCAAAGATGTTGGGGTTAAGTTGATTGGCCATGCTGAGAAATTGCCCGTTAGTGTCTAGGGATGCGTAGGTTAGAGGGATTAGTGGGTATAATATGTAGGGATATGGGGGTAGGGCCTGGGTGGGATTGTGTTCGGTGCAGATCGATGGGCCGAAGGGCCTCTTTCTGCACTGTACGTTTCTATGATTTTATGAGGCCAAGTTATTATCAGGTAGGTCCATCCAAAAGCCTGACATCAGCAGGGAAGAAGCTGTTCTTGAGTCAGTCAGTACATGACCTCAGGCTTTTGTATCTTTTTCCCAATGGAAGAAGGTGGAAGAGAGAATGTCCGGGGTGCGTGAGGGGGGTCCTTAATTATGCTGGCTGCTTTTCCCGAGGCAGCGGGAAGTGTAGACAGAGTCAATGGATGGGAGGCTGGTTTGTGTGATGGACTGGGATTCGCTCACAACCCTTTGGAGTTTCTTGCTCTAAAGCCACTAATGGAACCCAAGGGAGAAGAAATAAAACACATGAAAATCTAGAAAAATAAAATGTTTTGTGAGATTCCCCACCGTACCCTTTGGTCAATCGAAACGAGTCCAGGGAAATATTTTGCACTGATCATTTTAATCTGCCCCAGTGTCCAGTGCAAGGCCATATTCACACAACTAGTTATTTCACTTGACATGCGCTGGAGTGAGGAGCTGGCCAGTTAGGGAGATTAAAAGGATAAATACTCGGGGTTACGGGGTTGAAGTCTGATTGAGATGCTCTATCAGAGAGTAGGTGCAGACTCGATGGGCTGAATGGCCTCCTTCTGCACGGTAGGGCTTCTATTATTTCAAACTGAGACAAAGAGAGATTCCTTCTCTCGAGTGATTGTGAATCTTTGGGATTTTCTCCCTCGGAGAGATGTGGTTTCTCAGTTGATGAATATATTTAAGATTGATTAGTTTTTGGACACCGATAGACCTAAACCTTGAACCAAGCTTCTGGTCAGCTGTCCCAGCACCTCCACAAGTCGCTCCGTGTTTGAGAAAACCCGAAACTCCCGGGGGCACTTTGCTGTGTTAAAGGTGCTATATAAATGTAAATTGTTGCAATTGAAAGGGAGATGGAGATGGATGTACAGGGGAGGGTTTCAAGAAGTGCAGATGATGAAATGTAAACAATGAGGAGGTAAGTCACAACGTTAAGGAGAACATGGAATG
The DNA here is from genome assembly GCF_965287045.1 of Carcharhinus amblyrhynchos. Taxonomy (NCBI): domain Eukaryota; kingdom Metazoa; phylum Chordata; class Chondrichthyes; order Carcharhiniformes; family Carcharhinidae; genus Carcharhinus; species Carcharhinus amblyrhynchos. The sequence goes on along the minus strand of NC_137326.1, from coordinate 3,625,405 downwards.
GTGAAATGGGTAAACATGTGGCAGGTGACATTCGTTGCAGAGAAGTGTGAAGTGGAACATTTTAGTCAGAAGAATAAAGAGGTACTGATACCATTTTTTGATTTCCACAGAATCCCTACAGTGCAGAATGAGGCCACTCAGCCCATCAAGTCTGCACTGACCATAATTCCACCTCGACCCAATTTCCTATTCCTATTTGATTTGATTTATTATTGTATAGTAGTAGTTTACAGTGAAAAGTATTTTTTCTTGCTTGTTATACAGACAAAGCATACCATTCATAGAGGAGGAAAAGAGAGAGCACAGAATGTAGTGTTACAGACATAGCTAGAGAAAGATCAACTTAGTGCGAGGTAGATCCATTCAAAAGTCTGATGGCAGCAGGAAAGAAGCTGTCCTTGAGTTGGGTGGTACATGACTTTTGTATCATTTTCCCAAAGGAAGAAGGTGGAAGAGAGAATGTCCGGGGTGTGTGGGGTCCTTAATTATGCTGGCTGCTTTGCCAAGGCAGCAGGAAGTGTAGACAGAGTCAATGGATGGGAGGCTGGTTTGTGTGATGGACTGGGCTTCATCCACGACCCTTTGTAGTTCTTTGCGGTCTTGGGCAGAGCAGGAGCCCAGACCGAGCTGTGATACAACCAGAAAGAATGCTTTCTATGGGGCATCTGTAAAAGTTGGTGAGAGTCGTGGCTGACATGCCAAATTTCCTTAGTCTTCTGAGAAAGTAGAGGCATTGGTGGGTTTCTTAACTATAGTGTCGACATGGGGGGGGGGACCAGGACATGTTGTTGGTCAGCTGGACACCCAGAAACTTGAAGCTCTCGACCATTTCCACTTCACCCCCATTGATATTACCCACTATGCTTCCTGAAGTCGATGACTATCTCCTTTATTTCGTAGACATTGAATTTATAAAAAGTATCTGGAATTAAGAATCTACTGAATGACCATGAAACCATTGTCAATTGTTGGGAAAACCCATCTGGTTCACTAATGTCCTTTAGGGAAGGAAATCTGCCATCCTTACCTGGTCTGGCCTACATGTAACTCTGAACGAGGACAACTAGGGATGGGCAATACATGCTGGCCAGCCAGCGACACCCATGTCCCACGAATGAATAAAAAAAAATTATCTTACACTGGCGTGTTTCTGATATTTTGGCTCCCACTGGATTAATCGTGCCCACGTGCCACCCAGCCTGCTGTAGACTGGATGGGAGAATTTACCCTGAGTGACAGTGAGTAGATTCTACATTCAGATAGTGCCCTGGGTCCAATTTTATCCATCAGCCTTTCGGAAAGACAAAGGGTGGGATTTCTCGGCCGTGCTCACCCCAAAACCAGAAAATCCTGCCCGAGGCCAGCGGACCTTCAGATGATCCTGTCCTGATCGTTACAATTCCCGTGGCGGGTGGGACAGGAAAATCCCGCCCCTAGGTGTTGGAGACGGTGCCAAGAATTGCAATTGTACCAGTGATAAGGGATGTTATTGAACATGCGGAGACTGCAGAATTTGAGGTTGTTTCCCTTCAAACACAGGGGTTTAGGGGAGATCCGATAAAGATGTTCGAAATCAGGGAGGGTTTTGGTAGAGAGTAAATAAGGAGAAACTGTTCCCAGTGGCAGGAAGGTCGGTAATCAGAGGAAAAAAAGGATTGGAGGCGACAGAAGGGAAGATATTTTTGCACAGTGCGCTGTTGTGATCTGGAAGGCACGGTCCAAAAGGCAGATGGAAGCAGCTTCATGTTTAATTCGGAAAAGGATAAATACTGGAAGGGAAAAATATTTGCACGTCTGTGGCAAGAGGGAAGGGGGATCCCATTGAACGAAGAGCTGGTACAGGTCCAATGGGCCGAATGGCCTCCTTCCTCGTGGTCTGATTCTATGTCGAATTGACAAAAACATTCAGCTCCGTCTGCTAATGTGTAGCAAAGAGTCTGCACAAACAGACTCAAACAGAGGAAATAAAACTTTATCTGTGAGCATCAATTGTGCTTATTGTAAAACCATTACAGGCCATATTCAGGAAATATTATTTGTGCTTCTGATCCGCTGCTATTTATAACACTTGCATAGGAAACAATCGTACTGCAATGTGCTCATATGTAGAGTTTCAGCTTGATTGGTTTGTTGATGCTACACGCTCAGAGTAGATAACTGCCACTCTTTCATAATCAGTTTTACCACACTGCAAACCACAGCGACTCCACATTCGATGGAAATGACCAGGCTTTTGGTGCTAGATGGGGCAGTTAAAAGGGTTTTCGTGACTCATTTTGTACGCATTCTTACTTCACTGGAGATGCGATCGTGTCATCTTCTCTTGGTACTGGGTGGGGCTGCTCGGCACATGAAGTATTTCCTGCAGAAAGCCATTCACTTCCGGTTCCGACTGTCTGAAATCACAGCCCTGACGGGGATTCGGTTGTGAAAACGCAGGTGGTGGGGCGCAGAGGGGAACTTAGTTTCGATTCTATAAACAGCCCTGACCGTCTGAGAGGCGAGGAGGCCACATCAGAGGCTTCACACTGTTGGGGGTGTGGCCTCCGGGACCTTTGAAAAGTTTCCAAATGTTATTTGTTCCAAGCGCTGCTGGAAAAGAGAAGACGTGCATTTCTGTAGCGCCCTTCGTGACTTCAGACCATCTCAACACATGATACGGACAACGAAGTACTTTTGCAAAGCAGGAAGTGCAGCAGCTAATTTGTGCACAGCAAGCTCCCACAGACAGCAATGTGATAAATGACCAGATAGTGTGTTTTTAGTGATATTGTTAGATGGATAAATATTAGCCCGTGACACCGGAGAGAATTCTCTCCTGAGCTTCTTTGAATTACTGGCCGTATAATCTTTGACTCAGTTTCACAGCTCATTCAAAAGACAGCATCTCCGATTGTGTGGAGTTGCCCGCAGTTTCTCAGCAATCCTCAGAGTGACATGGGTTAACACCGCCGTTCACAGCGCCAGGGCTCGGTTCCTGGCCTCGGGTCACTGTCTGCGCAGAGTCTGCACATTCTCCCCATGTCTGCGTGGGTTTCCTCCGGGTGCTCCAGTTTCCTCCCACAGTCCAAAAGACGTGCATTGACCATGTTAAATTCTCCCTCAGAGTACCCAAACAGGCACCGGTCTGTGGTGACTAGGGGACTTTCACAGTGACTTCATTGCAGTGTTAATGTAAGCCTGCTCGTGACTAATAAATAAAATGAAAAATAAATAACAAAACTATTTGACTAATCCTGCTTTACATTTCAAAAGCACTTTCATTGGCTGTGAGGTGCTTTGGGACATGCTGAGGTGCTAATAGGCGCTATAGAAATGCAAGCTTTAAGTTGAAGTTTTAATGTTCTCCCTGTCAAATATTTTAGTCACTTTTCCTGGAATGTCTCTGAAACAGATGTTCCGCTTGTTGTAACTTTCTCTTACTGGACAGCCAGTTCCTCCTTTCTCAAAAACCTGTAAGTTTCTCAAATCACTCTGCCCAATGAGAAACTTTTAAACATTTTTAAATTTATATTCCTATCTCAGCCTGAAAGAGAGGGAGAGAGAAGATTAAAACTGGTCCCCAAATTGACACTGGGAGGACACAGATCAAGGTGGGGTGTTAGGTTTTGTGCTTTACCTTTCGATATAAATATTAAATAACTCAGCAGAAATCACAGATTTCCCAGTTGTGACAGAGGGTGGTAGCAGGACGGATGGGACAGGGTCACATAGGGTTCGGACCTGTCGGCAAGTTCCAAAATTCCTTGGAATGACAATCCCTTTAGAAGGTGTTTGGTCATCTGGCACCACCCTTTAAACACCACCCCCTCCCCCCTCCGCCCTACCTCTACTCACTTTCCTCTCCATCGCTAAGCGTCAAAGCCTTGCTGAGGGAGCCCTGAGCACAGTCTCTACCCAGTGACCTGTACACCCCTGTGAACCCAGGCAGTGAGTGGCAGAAAGCTATCACAAGCCAAAACAAGGCTTAGCCGCGTGAAGGGAGCAGCAGAGAGAGGCCATTCAGCCCAGTTCTGCCATTTTGCACCTCAACTCCATTTACCCATCTACTCTCCCTATCCCGCGATAAATTTACCCAATAAAGATGTAAGTCTCAGCCCCAGAGGTTCTCAGCATTCACAGACATTTGAGGGAAGGATTCCCACATTTTCCTGACTCCCCAAAGCCTGTCCACCATCTACAAGGCACGAGTGCAGAGTGTAATGAGCTCTCCCCACTTGTCTGGGTGGGTGCAGCTCCAAAAACACTCAAGAAGCTCAACACCATCCAGGACAAAGCAGCCCATTTAATTGGCACCCCACCCACAAACATCCACTCCCTCCACCACCAACACTCAGTAGCAGCAGTGTGTACCATTTACGAGATGCACTGCGTCAACTCACCAAAGGTCCGTCAACAGCACCAAGCTCACAACCCCCATCATCTAGAAGGACGAGGGCAGCAGTCACATGGGAACACCACCACCAGGAGGTTCCCTTCACCATCCTGACTTGGAAATATATCGTCATTCCTTCAGTGTCACTGGGCCAAAATTCTGGAACTCCCTTCCTAACAGCACGGGAGATGTACCTACACCTCAGTAACTGCAATGATTCAAGAAGCAGCTCGCCACCACCTTCTCATTTAGTGGAACGAGGGAGGGTATCCTCAGTGTCAAGGCAGGACTTTGTCTCCACGAGGGCTGTGCGGTGGTCAATCCTACCATGAACAGCTGCATCTGTGGTAGGTAGATTGGTGAAGATAAGGACAAGTATGTTTTCCCCTCTTACTGGTTACTTCACCACCTGTCACAGTCTCAGTGTTGCAGCAAAGTCCCTTAGGACCTGATCATCTCAATCTGTGATGGTGCTACTGAGCCACTCTTGCTGATGGACCTGAAGTCCCCACCCAGAGTACATTCTCTGCCCTTGCCACCCTCAGTGCTTCCTCTAAGTAGTGTTCAACATGGAGGAGTACTGGTTCATCAGCTGAGGGGGAACGGTATGTGATAATCAGCAAGAGGTTTCCTTGTTCATGGTTGACTTGATGCCATGAGATTTCAAGAGGTCCAGAGTTCACATGAAGGATTCCGAGGGCAACTCCTTCCTGACAATATACCACTGTGCCACCACTTCCATTGGTGGGACAGGACATAGCCAGGGATGGTGATGGTGGTGTCTGGGACATTATCTGTAAAATACGATTCCGTCAGTACGACTATCTCAGGCTGCTGCTTGATTAGTCTGTGAGACGCCTCTCCCAGTTTTGACACAAGCCCCAGGATCAACAGGGCAGTTGCTGTTTCCGGTGTCTAGGTCAGTGTTGGGTGGTGTATCCAGTTTCATTCGTTACAACCAAGTGTCTCACTCAGCCATTTCAGAGGGCATTTCAGAGTTAACCACACTGCTGTGGCTCTGGAGTCACATGTAGGTCAGACCAGGTAAGGACGGCAGATTTCCTTCCCTAAAAGACATTAGTGAACCAGATGGGTTTTTAGAACAATTGACAATGGGTTTCTTCTGCCATGACGGGGTTCGAACCTGGGTCCCTACAGAATTACCCTGGCTCTCTAGACTGTTAGTCTCTAATACCATTGTGCAACCACCTCCCCATCTCTATAACACCTGCTGACTCCGACCTCCATCCCCGACTTCCTTTGTTATTCGGGAGGAGTCACAAAGCAACAATATGAAGCTATTAAATGTGTTCAGAAAAGGGGGATGCAGAGTTACTCTGGGCCCTAATTCTCAGTTACACACTTACAATCTGGAGACAATCAACTTGGTCATTCTTTCACGAGATTTCTACTGAACTCCCAATTATCCGCGGAGATTTCACAGTATCTGTCAGCTGCGGAACTTCAAACAACGGAATTAAAATGTAAAGTGACGAGATTTAAGAATAGGACAATGGCGGCGTGCAGTGAATAGACAGCTGTTAAACTTTGAACTCTGTAGAAAGACCTAATCCAATGACCATGGTGTTATTTCACTCTGCTGTATCATTTCCGTATTTTAATATTTTATTGAAGAGAAATGATTTGATTGTAAAATTTTTCTCAATTGGGAAATCTAAATTAACTCCACAGCAAGCTGAGATTCAACAGTTATGCTCTATTCTCCACAAACTCTACATCAAACAGAGCTTAGCCACCTCTCCTCACAAAATGCACCTACGAAGATAACAAAATGGGAGCAGGAGTAGGCCATTCAGCCCCTCAGGTCTGGCCCAGCATTCAGTGAAATCATGCTGATCTTCTACATCAACTGTCACCTTCCTGCACAATCGCTATACCCCATCATTCCTTCGGTGTCCAAATCTCCTTACCCATCGCGGTCTTGAAAACACTTAGTAAGTGAGCATCCAAAATATGAAAGCACAGAAACTAGAATCAGGAGGAGGCCATTCAGCCCTTCGAGCCTGCTCCGCCATTCACATTGATCATGGCTGATCATCAAACTCAATATCCTGATCCCCTCTTCCTCCCATTTCCCTTGACCCCTTTAGTCCCAAGAGCTATATCTAATTTCTCCTTGAAATCACACAACATTTTGGCCTCAACAATTTCTGTGGGAGTGAATTCCACATGTTCCCCACCCTCTGGGTGAAGAAATTTCTCCTCACCTCAGTTCTAAAAGGTTTATCCTTACCCTCAAACTATGATTCCTAGTTCTGGACTCCCCCAGCATCGGGAATATTCTTTCTGAATCTACCCTGTCTAACCCTGTTAGAATTTTGTAAGTTTCTATGAGAACCCCTCTCATCTTCTAAACTCCAGTGAATATAATCCTAATTGACTTAGTCTCTCCTCATATGACAGACCTGCCATCCCAGGAATCAGCCTGGTAAACCTTCACTGTGCTCCCTCTATAGCAAGGACATCCCTCCTCAGAAAAGGACACCAAACTGCACACACTACTCCAGGTCTGACCTCACCAATGCCCGATACAATTGTAGGAAAACATCCCTTTCCCTGTATTCAAATCCTCTCGCTATGAAGGCCAACATACCATTTGCCTTCTTTACACCTGCTGTACCTGTGCGCTTATTTTCAGCAACTGATGAACAAGGATACCAAGATCTCACTGAGAATCCACCTCTCTCAATTTACACCCATTCAAGTAACAATCAAGTAATAATCTGTCTTCCTATTATTGCTACCAAAGTGGATAACCTTACATTTATCTGTATCTGCCATGCAGATACCCACACACTCAGCCTGTCCAATCACCCTGAAGCATTTCTGCATCCTCCTCACAGCTCACCCTCCCACCTAATCTTCCAAATCATTCATGTATCATGTGAACATTTGGGTCCCAGCACAGATCCCTGTGGTAACCCCATTAGTCACCGACTGCCAATCAGAAAAAGATCTATTTATGCCAACTCATTGTTACGAGATAGTAAATTCCAAACACTAACCAATTTCTGAGTGAAGACATTTTCCATCATCTCAGTTTTAAATGCCGTCCCCTTATTCTCAAACTCTGAAACTCCCTCCAGTCTGCTGCTAACTGATGCCTTGGGCACATCTCTACAATTATTGCTCCTTGTACACGTTCCTCACACATTTCATCGATTCCACACTCCCAGTCACCACCTTGGCTGCCAAACAACAGGCTCAAATTTGGCAATTTCCCGACATACACCCAAAAAGAAATCTTGCAAGGTCAGATGAAGTCATGTACCTTTGTTTTACTCTGTATCACAGTGCATAACTTAGAGTGGGAGCGTTTGATGGGGACAGTGTAGAGGGAGCTTTACTCTGTATCTAACACCATGCTGTACCTGTCCTGGGAGTGTTTGATGGGGGACAGTGTAGAGGGAGCTTTACTCTGTATCTAACCCCGTGCTGTACCTGTCCTGGGAGTGTTTGATGGGGGACAGTGTAGAGGGAGTTTTACTCTGTATCTAACCCCGTGCTGTACCTGTCCTGGGAGTGTTTGATGGGGACAGTGTAAAGGGAGATTTACCCTTTAGCTGTACCTCTCACTCAGTGAAAAAACTGACAAACACCAAATAAGTTTAAAAAATCGCTGCTAAGAACAAATATTGGTTGCCAAAAAAAGTGTTTTAATCATTTTTTTATTATTACTTTTAGCAATGTTCATGAGGAGTAATGATGATAACATACACATTTATACAGATAATTATATAAACATGTTGTACATATTTAACCAATAACTTAATCTACCAACAAAACTAAAACAAGGAAAAGGATGTAAATACTGCAAGAAAACAAAGTATGTTTATGGTGATAGATACAAAATAATTTAAAAATCTTCACTGCCGAAAAGACTACACTGCAGTGAGTGACAATATATTGCACCTTGTCCTCTTAATCTGATTTTATTTTTAGTTTTTTTTCTTTTAAAAAATATTTTTGTCAGTAACTCTCACCTGCCACATCATTCCCAGACGAAAAAAAAGAAATCAGTTTCCTTTCAAATTAATATCCCCTGTACCATATTTAAAATAACACACACCAGGCCTCAACTCACTCCACAAGAGAGAAAAGAATTGTTTTGTTTTTAAATTGTATCTCACACGTGACGATGATTGCCCTCCCTCTCTCCCACCCCCTCCAATATTATTTATAACCTGTACAAAGTGCAGCTAAGTATACTGAGTCCCACTAGCAAAACCATCCTATAAACATTTAAAGCGGGTTTTTAATATGGCTGTTCAGTCCTTGAAAAATATCCATGAAATATTTTTATCAACCCGATTTATTATTTATGAAGCCCAAGAGAACAATGATGTGATTACCACTTGAAATTAAAATTTGCTGTCGCCCTCTACGTCCACTTTATACCGTCCCATGGAAAGCCCCACACCGCCCAAGCATTGAATTTGTGTATCGCTGTTTTTTTCAAACTTGCAAATATCTCTTGCCTTTGCCAAGTCCTGAAGCAAAACCTCACAAGAGAGCTACAGCTCGGTCGCTGTGGAATCAAATGCTGGAATATTGGACCGTGCATTTAATTTCCAGTTGCTATTTTCGATGGGATGCCCAGAGCAGAAAATATTTCAGGATTCAGGGGAGGAAAAGGTGCTCATCGATTGCAACCCCCTGTGACAGCGGCTCAGATCGCCATCCCATTTCCCCACTGTCCTCCTATTCCCCCCCCCCCGCAAAGAATCACTGAGTATTACAGTGCAAAAGAGGCCCATCGAGTCTACACCAAAGGTCCTGACATGCCCCCTAATCATACTTGTCAGCACTTGGCCCATAGCTTTGAAAGTTATGACGTGTCAAATACTTACCCAGGTACTTTTTAAAGGATGTGAGGCATCCTGCCTCCACCCCCCCTCCCAGGCAACGCATTCCAGACCCTCACCACCCTCTGGGTAAAAAAAGTTTTTCCTCAGATACCCCCCGTAAACCGCCCACCCCTCACTTTTGACTAGTGTCTCCTCGAATCCCTCTCCACCCTGTCCATGCCCCTCATAATCTTGAACACCTCAATCAGGTCGCCCCTCAGTCTTCTCTCTCCAGAGAAAACAACCCACTGTATAAACCAACAGACCTTAAGAGCATGGGCAGAAATATGTAGAAACCATGTAGAAACTCAACACTGTTCAAACACAAGTGTCGGAGTAGAGGATAATATATTTAATGGGATATTTTTTCCCTTTCCTTCCTCCTGTGTCCAGTTCAACACTGCACAATGCAGACTTCCTTGATTTAATTTGGCAAATAATCAAAGTGAATTGGGCTGGTGTGAAGGGAGGAGAATGGAATTGTTTGCAAAAACATATTTTCAAAGAATTACAACTGGACATTTAAACTAGTGATGAACCCTCTTCCATGAGATCATGTCCATTTCTAGCTCAAGGGTTACAGTGTAGCAAGGAAAGGTTAATTTAAACCCGCACACTGCCTTTGAAAGGTGATGGTGCAGAAACTCAAAGCAAATGACCATCATAAGACAAGCATGGTTGGCAAAGCAAATGACAGTAAAATCCACGTAATAAACTCCTTCCTCTCAAATTCCTTCCCTCCTTTAAGACACGTTTGGTCATCTGCCCTCAAGTCTCCTGATGTGACTCCATGTCAAACTGTGTGATTTATGCTCTCTTGACACGTTGTGAGATGTTTCTCTGTATTGAATGCAAATTGTTGCTGTTGTTTAATTTGGTGGCATGTTCCTAGGTCCAGGCTGCTGGGTTAAAGTGTTTCCGGAATACAGTAAATAGTGTTGCAACTGGCTCACGGCCTCTCAGCAATGTTCCTGGATATTGGGCCTTTTTATTTGCCGAATAGTCAAAGGCACAATCTCCCTTTTTTTTTGTGAGTCTAAAGTGGAAGCAGCTGTATGATACATTAAATTAAAAATAAGATGAAGATGGCAAACCTTCTGAAGAATTCATGTGTATCTGTTAGCTTGTGAAGTGTTAATAATGTACAACAATTAATTATCTACGCTGAAATCTCTTCACTTATAAAGTTGGTGTGTGTCTGACACTGAGAACTGACTTCGAAGATAGAGGCTGATTGGTTAATAGGTGCAGGTTCCGACTGTTCCCACTACACAGCCTGTCCATCCCCTTGTTTTTGTTAGAATTATTCCCAGCAGGTTCCGGCTCCCCCCATCCTCCTTGGGCACGTCTGCTAACCAACCTTTTTTTCACCCAAGCCCACAAATAAATAGCTATTTGGCCATGGAACTCATCACACCAGGCCCTATCGTATCCTTACTCCATTCAGAACTGCCAGCAGGCAACAGAAACCATGGCTACCCCAACACCCTACAGTCCCACCCTCGCCAACACTGTAACTGGAGTTTGGGAAGTGCCAGAATTAAGCCTAGTGCCTCTAAGCAGTTACCTGACCCACCTTACACCGGACATAGACATGTGACTGAACCCAGGGATCACCAATGGCCGTATTGGAACCATCCCCGCCCCCCCCCCCCACCCCCCCACCAGACAGTATACCTACCTCAACGCCACTCCTATTAACGCAGTGTCTGCCCCCTCCCCTGCCCTGTAAACTGCCACGTCACAGAATCAGCACAAAACCTTCCTCGCAACAAAAAAAAATCAAATATCTGCACAACATGAAATAAGTAAAGCAAGACGAACAGAAAGAAATATACTTCAAAAGTAAGTGGCTTTGCTTATTTTTTGTGTGTTTTTTTTGTGTTTTTTTTTAAACAATGAAAAAAGAATCCAGCATCAGCTATTAGATCTTAGCAATCAATTTATCCCGAATTCTCAGATTTACAATATTCACATGGATAACAAGGACGACGGTCCTCTATACTTTTCTGACGTGATCCTCCCTCTGTGTCTTTCAAATCAGTCTTGACCAGAGCAACGCCAGTCCCACAGTCCCTCCAGTGTGTCCGTGGAAGAGGCTACAGTAAAATGCTTATTTAATTTAACTGCAACTCTCCCAACCAAAAGTCTTGCAAAGACAACCGGTCAAGCACTGGGGTATCGCTGCCCCTCAAACTCTGCAATGTTTCCAAACAACACATTGTCTGTGATTTTTCTTTTCCTTTTTTGTGTTAGAAAAAAAGATAAAGGCAAAAACCTTGTGTACTGTTTGTATCTCTCTTGTCTCTTTCTCTCTCTCTTCCTCCGAGGGAGTCTCCCGCTCCTTCTAGCCCATGGCAGTCACCATGCTGGAAGGGTGGGGATGGGCGAATGAGAGGCTGGACGATGGGTGAATGGGGGTGGGCGTGGGCAGCACGTGACCCGCGTGGCTGAACTGGGGAAGGTGGGCCATGTGCTGCATGTGACCTGCCAGGCTGAAGGACGATGCCTTGTCTTGCATGCACTTAGACAGCTCCTCAAAACCATCCGACATCCTCTTGCTCTTCTTTGACTTGCTGGACATCTTCCGGTTCCGGGTCTGAATCCCTTCCTTCTTCATCGTCAGGGGACGGTTCACCTAAACGGGGCAAAACGCAAAATTTCACTGAATGATACAAGCAAAATACTGCAGACGCTGGAATCTGAAACAAAAACAGATACCACCGGGAAATCTCAGCTGGTCTGACAGCATCTGTGGAGGGAGAATCGAGCCGATGTTTCGAGTCAGGATGACCTTTCTGAGGGCTGCATTCTCCCTCTATAGATGCTGTCAGGGTGGCTGGGTTTTTCCACTACCTTCTGTTTTTATTTCACACAATGATACGTGGATTGAAAGGGTTAAGTTATAAGGCCACTATTCACATGCTAGACTTGTAATCACTGGTGTGCATAGAATTCAAGAATGACACTGTTCCAAGGAGGCCATTCAGTCCATCAGATCACTGCTGGCTCTCTGTAAATTCACCTAGTCCCACCTGGATTTTTTTTCTCTTCAGGTTATTATTCAATCCCACTTTTGAAAACCATGATTGTTCCTGTCTCCACCACACTCTCAGACAGTGCATTCCAGATCCTAACCACTCACTGTGTGAATCTGTCTCCACCACACTCTCAGACAGTGCATTCCAGATCCTAACCACTCACTGTGTGAATCTGTCTCCACCACACTCTCAGACAGTACATTCCAGATCCTAACCACTCGCTGTGTGAATCTGTCTCCACCACACTCTCAGACACTACATTCCAGATCCTAACCACTCACTGTGTGAATCTGTCTCCACCACACTCTCAGACAATACATTCCAGATCCTGACCACTTACTGTGTGAATCTGTCTCCACCACACTCTCAGACAGTGCATTCCAGATCCTAACCACTCACTGTGTGAATCTGTCTCCACCACACTCTCAGACAATACATTCCAGATCCTAACCACTCACTGTGTGAGTCTGTCTCCACTACACTCTCAGACAGTACATTCCAGATCCTAACCACTCGCTGTGTGAATCTGTCTCCACCACACTCTCAGACACTACATTCCAGATCCTAACCACTCACTGTGTGAATCTGTCTCCACCACACTCTCAGACAATACATTCCAGATCCTGACCACTTACTGTGTGAATCTGTCTCCACCACACTCTCAGACAGTGCATTCCAGATCCTAACCACTCGCTGTGTGAGTCTGTCTCCACCACACTCTCAGACAGTACATTCCAGATCCTAACCACTCGCTGCATAAAAATGCTCTTCCTGTCACCATTGCCTCTTTTTGTCAAACATCCTTTCTTTTTATTCTTTTGCAGGGCCCGGACATTCCTGGGTAGGTCAGTACTTATTGTCCATCCTTAATTGCCCATGAGAAGGTGGCGTTCTTGAACTGTTGCAGGCCACATGGTATAGGTACACCCAGAGTGCTGTTAGGGAGGGTGGACGCCTCATGTCAGTGTCCTCTCCTTCTCAACCCTTAGGCCAATAGGAACAGTCTGTCCTGATTTACTGTGTCCAGACCCCTCATGACTTTGGGGCTTTTCTGGGTGGAATCTGAATTGAGGTGATGAAGTTGTTTAAAGGCTTTGGTAAAGCTCAATGGGGAGAAACAATTTGCTCTGGTGGGAGTCAGGTCATTCAGGGGTGAGGTCAGGGAGCATTTCCTCACACAAAGGTGGGGTGGAAATCTAGAACTCTCTCCCATAAAAAGCTGGCGTGGCTGGGAGGTCAATCGAAAGTTTCAAAACTGAGATTGATAAGAATTTGTGAACACGGATAACAGAGCCCGAGAGGTCGATACAGATTAGCTCAAAGACCTCCAGCCCTCTCTGTGGCAGATTTTCAGAGTGAGCTGGCAGTGTAGACAACTAACAACAAGCCAACTGAGTTTGGTCAACGGGTCTGCCCAGTCCTACTGCTCCTTTTTTGGTACTCTGATTCTATCCACATAGCACTGACTCACTCCGTGTAAGGGGTACATTGCCACCAGCTGCAATGTGGTAGCACACTCCAAGTGGCTAATTCTCTAACTAAAAGCCCAGACAATAAGTGTCTATGTGCTGTGAGGCCATTGAAAAGAATGGCATGGAATTACATCAAATTTATAGCACCAAAACAGGCCATTCAGCCCAACCCTGGTGGTCATGCTCCACATCACCCTCCTCTCTGTGGAATTCTCCCCACAGAGCGGTGGAGGCTGGGTCATTCTATAAAATCAAGGCGAAGTTGTAGATAGATTTTTGATTGACAAGGAAGTCAAGGGTTATTTACTGGGGGACAGACAGGGAGGGTGGAGTTGAGATCACAATCAGATCAGCCCCGATCGTATTGAACGATGGAGCAGGCTCAAGGGGCTGAATGGCCTACTCCTGCTCCGATTTCTTATTGCAGTCTCATTAAGATCATCCCCCCATTCTTCAGCTTATCCTGTCACCTTTTCCTCTCTTTTCCCTTTCCAGCTCATGGGTGGGATTTTACAGCCTCGCTCGAGCGAGAACGGAAATTCCCGCCCGAGGACAGCGAACATTCCTGTTGTCGAACCCTCGCCCACTCCGATTCCGTGGTGGGCGAGGCGGTAGAATTCCGGCACTCGATCTTGTGCCTGCCCCACGCCCAAACGGTGAATGAATTAACCACGGGAATTCTGGCAAATTGTTTTCACCGCAGGGCACTGCCAGTGTTTGAGATAATGGACGGCGGCGCGGGCTCGTTGGGCCGAAGGGCCTGTTTCCCGTGCTGTGTTGTTCTTTGTATAATGGCACTGCCTGAGTTCCACTGCGCCAACAGCCAAAGGGCAACGAACAGACCCCAGATGTATCAATCAATCATCCATTCTCCGTGTCCCTTATCAAGATGCTGTGAAGCCCCACGGGATTTTCACTGGGTTAAAGGAGCTCAATAAATGCAAGATTTTACAATAATAGAATTGGGAAGCTATTTAAAGAATTGACTCTGCAGTAAATGGGCGGGCACAGGAATGTGTTAGGATTCAGCCCGTTCATTCCTAGAGACTTATAGAATACCCACTTGTTCCAGCTTGTAACAGCAGCTTACTTGGGTAAGCACAGCTCCTAACTTACACTACAGCCTCAGAAACGTCAATGCTTAGCCTCAAAGCAGCAGCTCCTGGGAGTGTTTGTTCCCTCTCCTTTTTCTATTCCCAAAGGTAGAAATATCATGATATCCATAAGGAAGGTGCCATCTTGTGCCCTATTCGCCTCGAGACAGGGTTGTTAGAAAGGGGGTTGGTGAAGAGGGAGCTATTGGAGGGGGGGCTGTTAGAGAGGGAGTGTTGGGGGGGGGGGTTGGTGGAGAAGGGGCAGTTGGAGAGGGGGTGTTTGGGGGGGATGTTGGAGAGGGTGGTGCTGGGGGGAGAGGTTGGTGGAGAGCCAGCTGTTGGAGAGGGAGTTGCTGGAGAAGGGGTGTTGGAGGGGGCTGTTGGAGAGGGGCTTTTGGGGGGCTGTTGGATTCTTGTCTAAAATAGTAGATTTTGCTGCCAGAATGATTGCCAAACCTGCAATGTCTGTTAACCTCCAGCTGCCCTTTTGTTATCTTTAAGCCAGGTTGATGCAAGGTTATCATTAAATTATACAATGCAGATACAAGGCCAGTTAGCCCATCACACAACTCTTTGCAAGAGTTATTTAATCAGTGCAGCTCCTTTCCCTGTGACTGCCCCCTTTGGAAAAGACAGCCCCGCACCCGTCCCATTTCAGTGGGAGAGAGAGACAAGCTGCTGAGATGGTCCCACAAAGTCCTCTGAGAAAGAATCCCACTGAGGTGAGTAACAGTGAAGCTGTACATTGTACACCGATGGACAATGTTGGACCAGGTTTATAAAAGCAAAACACAGCGGATGCTGGAATCTGAAACAAAAACAAAAAGTGCTGGAAAATCTCAGGAGGTCTGACAGCGTCTATGGGGAGAGAGAATAGGGCCAATGTTTCGAGGTTCAGAGGTTCTGACGAAGGGTCAGAAACACTGGCTCCATTCTCTCCCCACAGATGCTTTCAGACCTGCTGAGATTTTCCAGCATTTTCTGTTTTTGGACCAGGTTTACATCATTCAGGGGAATTATCAGTGTTAAACTGTAACTGTTTTTATTTTATTAACCCATTCACTGGATGTGCGTCCCACTGGCAGGACTGCCCCCATCTCTCATTGCCCTTGTGAGGGTGATGGTGAGCTGTCTGCTTGACTATAACTGAGTGTCTCACTTGGCCATTTCAGAGGGCAGTTCAGACTCACCACCTTGCTGTGGTTCTGGAGTCACATGTGGGCCAGACTGGGTAAGGACGGCAGATTTCCTTCCCTAAAGGATATTGGTAAACCGGATCGGTCTTTACAAAAATCTGGAAACTTTTTGCCCCCCCATTACTGATGCTAACTTTTTAATTCAAGATTTTATTGAATGAAAATTAAACTCCCCAGAAAAAGGGATGTCTCCAAATCATTTATCTAGGCCTCAGGATTACTGATCGAGTAACATAAGCACTTTGCTATGAACGTAAGTCCGGACATTGGAAGGAAATCCACTGTTCTGCATTGCAATAGTGCCTGGGATCTTCAACATCTATGTGGGACAGGGCCTTGGTCATCTCAACTAAACAACAGCACCTCCAACAGTACAGCACTCCCTCAGTACGGCACTGGACTCTCTCAGTCAGGACTTTATGCTCAACTGTCTAGAGATGGGGCTTAAACCCCAAAACCTTCTGACTCAAAGGAAGGGCATTATCCACAGGGCACCAGTCATATCCAAGTGTGATGACACATTAAGGATGAGGTAATATCTCAATATTAATTGATGCAAAATATCAATGCAGTGCGTTAACAGAAACAGGTTATTGCCTTTAAAATAATAAAACAATGCAATATGTTTCACCAGATAGAAATTGACCCCAAGCTAAAGGACTGCTGACCAAACACCTCATCAAAGAGATAGGCTTGAAGGTTTGACAGAATGCCTGAAAATGACTCCCATTTCTGTGCTGGGATAAGGATAATTTTGTATATTGACTTGGTAGAGTGCAGGCTGGGTTTATGCTTTTATCCTCCGATGTTATTCTGTTGTATCAGAGAGGGACGCAGGGGGAGGGAAAACTTGTCTTGTTTCATTGAACAAGAACATGAAAAGCACACAATGCGTCTTTTGTTGCTGTTAAATCAAATGTTCAAGTCTAAATTCACACAGTTCTGGTGAAATTCTAACATCAAACTATACAAGGGTGTGTCAACTTCCTGGATTATAATCCCTCAGCCCTCTCTTCCCCCATCCTTGCCTCCCAAGCTCCCTAAAATATTTGTCAAAGCGCTATTGTGGCAGCTACATTGTTAACAACTCAGCCAGAATGTTACCCCAAAGAGGGGTAGCACAGTGGTTAGCACTGCTGCCTCACAGCATCGGGGACCCAGGTTTGATTCCAGCCTCGGGTGACTGTGTGGAGTTTGCACATTCTCCCCGTGCCTGCATGGGTTTCTTCCGGGTGCTCCGACTTCCTCCTACAGTCCAAAGATGTGCGGGTTAGGTGGATTGACCACGATAAATTGCCCCTTAGTCTCCCAAGCCATGTAGGTTAGGAGGATCAGCAGGGTGAATATATGGGGTGAAGGGAATGGGGTCAGGGATGGGCCTGGGTCTGTCGGAAAATCAGTACAGACTCAGTGGACCGAATGGCCTCCTTCTGCACTACAGGGATTTTATGGTTCAACTGCCCCTTCAGATGAATCGACAAGTAAGAAGAAAGAACAAAGAAAATTACAGCACAGGAACAGGCCCTTCGGCCCTCCAAGCCTGCACCGACCACGCTGCCCAACTTAACTATAACCTCCTACCCTTCCAGAGACCGTATCCCTCTATTCCCATCCTACTCATATATTTGTCAAGACGCTCCTTAAATGTCACTACCGTATCCGCTTCCATTACCTCCCAGTTCCAGGCAACCATCACTCTCTGTGTAAAAAATCTGCCTCGTACATCTCCTTTAAACCTTGCCCTTTGCACCTTGAACCTGTGCCCCCCTAGTAATTGACACTTCCAGCAGTATCTATGATGAGGCAAAGATATGTGTGCCCGTCCAGAAGCCACGCTCCCATGCATCTCAAACTGATCAGAAACAAGGGAAAGGCTGCAGTTTTAATGTTCACAGGCTGGGTATCCATCATCCCTTCTGAGACAGCAGCACTACGTCACTTCCCAGCATCACCTCAACAATGGCATCAGCGCGTGGCCAACTGCGACCCAGGATTCAGCGGGAAGCGGTGTGCCATACGATGGGAAGACAGGAGGGCACGGTAAACAAACAAATAGTGCTGCCACCAGTTTTAAATAAGGTCAGTCAGCATGGTATTATCTTCCTTAAAAGCTGGATGAGAATAAATAACTTTTGTCAAGTGGGAAAAGAGAGTGCAGAGCAGAGAGAAAATCATCTCATCGCCCAAGGTTACAAATTGGGAAAAGAGGGGACATAAATTGAAGGGTGGTAATTATAGGACGGATGTCAGAGGTAGGTTCTTTAGTCAGAGGGTAGTAAGGATGTGGAATGCCCTGCCTGCAGCAGTTGTGGACTCGCCAACTTTAAGGGCGTTCAAATGGTCAGTGGATAGGCATATGGATAACATTGGAATAGTTTAGGTTAGAGGGTCATTAGATTGGTTCCACTGGTCGGCGCAACATCGAGGGCCGAAGGGCCTGTACTGCGCTGGAATGTTCTATGTTCTAATTGGTTTTGGCAAACTACCTTACAGATGGAACATTTAAACAATTTACAGCCTTCTTGCGATGCCCAGCTGTTAGATAACTGGCCCAATTTCTCCCATCTCAAACAGAGTTATCTTTAACATGAGCCCAGAGAAATCAACAAACGGGCTTTCAGTTTGGCATTTGTAACAGTGGGAGGGAATAAAAATCGACCTTTAAATCTACTGGAAGTAGGAGAATTGACTTTGATTCCAGTCTCTGATATCCAAATATTGAGATGTTTAACCAAAATATTGCTCATTCATGATAAGGATGGAAGAAACGGCGCTGGCAAATGTCAGCTTTTATTTACATTATAATTTATCATCTTTTGAAAGGTTAATTTTATTTTTTTTTTTGTCTTTTGGCTCTTGTTGGTTAAACCCAGGAGTTTGCTTTGTTAATCTTGAGTCTATTCCCATCGATTTAACCGGGTTTATAATAATGAGCTGCTTGCTTGAGGGAAGGGGGGAGCTTTTTAAACGTGCTGAGGTTAAACTAAACCACACCTTCTATCCTGCTCAGAAAACAATGCAAGGTGGATGCACAAAAGTTTGGGAGAAGTTTAAATTCATAAACGTACAATTTATTACGGGGCACCCTTAAACAAACCCTCCTTTTTAAAAACAAAATCAGCCCCTTTCTTAATTTAAGACGCATTTTGAAACCTAGGAAAGGCAGATCGAGCGCAGAAATCTCTTCCAAACGACCAAGACAATATTTATTCAGGCTGAATCGCTGTCCCCGCATCTAAAAATAAAGGGCAACTTCTCAGAGGCACGAAACTGCTTTTGGTATCCATTATCCTCCCCGAATAATTCAGAATGACACTCTGCGCCTGTTGTTAGTAATCTGTTCAGAATGATCACTCACATTGTGTAGTTTGAAGTACAGGCCACAGGCGTTACACACAGGGTCCCCGTTAGCATTCCGTCTCCAGAGGGTGGTGGTGCTGGTCTGACAATTAGCACAAGATGTCCCTGCTCTCCTGGCCGCCGACTGCAAGCAAATAAAACGTGGAGATTA
The DNA here is from genome assembly GCF_965287045.1 of Carcharhinus amblyrhynchos. Lineage (NCBI taxonomy): Eukaryota > Metazoa > Chordata > Chondrichthyes > Carcharhiniformes > Carcharhinidae > Carcharhinus > Carcharhinus amblyrhynchos. The sequence goes on along the minus strand of NC_137326.1, from coordinate 3,605,848 downwards.
TAATGCAATTTCGCCTGGTGTGTGTGTGTGTGTGGGGAGGGTGGTGGGAGTAATTCGTTTTATAATAGACCGCGTTCAGAAAAGCAAACTGTATCCATTCACCGAAGCACTCGGCTCACAGAGTTGGAATGGCAGTAAATAGCATCACATTGGACAGAACACCTTGTGTGAGGAACAGCCCTGGAGTTGGGGGGGGGGGGGGACAGCCGCAGATGCCGCCAGTAATGTGTCGTTCATTTCTGACCGATTTAACCAAAAACATTCCGTTTCCCACAGGGACACAGATGGTATATTCTGCAGCAAGGTATCAGTGCATTGTAGCGTTAACCTGCCCCCCCCCCCGTTCCCGCTTTCACTGTGCCAGCCAATATTTTCCCGCAGAAACCTTCCCATCTCAAAACAACAACCTTCCCCTGGCCCTTCCTTCAGTCAGATCCCTGAAATAATTGTATTTAAAATAAAAACAACGCGCTCACTCGGTGTGTTAGAGGGAGGGCTATTCCAAACTGGCGTTGTGAGTATGTGTGTGTGTGTGTGTTTATTCTCTAATCCTGGGCTGGGTTGAATTGGATTAAAGTTCCTGCAACTATTCCAGAATTTCAGGCAATTCTTGTAGGAACTCCCATCTAATGGGGTGAACGGAACACCGAGTCCACGGGGCAAGAATTCACCGTCAGTTCCCCTCCCTGGGAGTTCAGAAACCTTCGCCTGAGGTTCTGAATTATTGCAGTGGCGAACGAAAACGCTAAGTTTGTCTCGATCTTTTTTATTTTAAATCTCACTTCCCCCCCCCCCGACCTTCCGATTCCAGGGGAAAGATTTGAGGACCCGACTGGCGTTTGCAAAGCTCTTTCAAGGTTTGTATTATTTCACCCAGCCCCCACTTACTGATCCGAGTGGCAAACGTGCCTGCTCGATAGAAACTTGAAAATCTCTCTCTCTCTCGCTGGTCACGGAACACAACAGCCTAGTTCCTTATCTTGAACAAACAGACATCCGGTTTGGAACCCGCTGTCAGTATTTATAAAAGCTATTTAAAAACCCACTCAAACGAAAGTGCAAATTACTGGCCATTGCCACAAAGAAAATTGTTTTTTTTTAAAAAAAATAAATATACCCTCACATTGGGAACAGTGTGTGTGGATAAAGCCAGAATGTCTCATTATGAGTCTGGTATTAAAAAGAAAATAAACAGGGAATAAAAATATTATTAAATGAACAGAGTGGTATTTTTCACCCGGTTGTTTTGGATCTCCGCTATCACACACAGCCCCTTCCGATTGCCACACTGATTCCACCAACCCACTTTACTCTCATCTCCTCTGGGACCTCACATTTAACCTCTTTGTTTTCAATATTAAAATTAATTAGCAGCGAATTCCATTTTGAAAAATGGTGCAGAAACAGCAATTGGAATTGGGCTATCCCTGCGCTCACAACGAATTCCTTTTTTTTAACCACTTGTGTTGCGAAGTGGATTGGTGTAAAATATGGACATTAGACAGGTGGCCTTTCCAAAAGGTTTCCGTACATCCGTCAATGCAATTGATATTTTTATAATAAACGGTCTATTTTTGCACGTATTATTTTATGGTGTCGAGGTTGGAGCTTGCGCTGACTGTGGGAGCTTGTTGAAATGTGCTAGAATAATTAGCAATCTGCTTTCCTAATTGACATGGTCTCTCAGTGAAGATTTTTAATTAAAGTTACACCCAAGAAAGTGCATTCACACACAAATATACTCACACACAAATATACACAAGTATACTCACACACAAATATACATACATACAAATATACTCACACACAAATGTACCCACACACAAATATACATACACAAGTATATTCACACACAAGTATATTCGCACACAAGTATACACACACACATAAACAGTTCCCCACCATGCACCTTGACAATGCTCCAACTGAATAGGTCAGCAGTAGTTTAGAAGCACGGTCACCCTCAGTCCCCACCCGCCACACATTTGAGACACTTACCAATCTCCTTTTAGGTTTGATGAGGGGTCTGTTCTGCCCATTCATCTTGTGGTAAAGGCCACAGGCGTTGCACAGGTAATGCCCTGTTCCGTCTCTCCTCCACAGCGGGGTAGAGGTAGCTCCACAATTCACGCACTCCCGACCCTCTGCAATCAGAAAGAAATAAAGGGATTAACATCACTTGGGGGGGGGGGGGGGCTTGGACACCGTATGTACATCACATCAGCGGGGCTAAACCCCTCCGCTAAAACCACCCAGTAACGACGGATGAAAGAAAGGATTGCTCATTTATTTCGGAATAATTTTGTTTCCAGTTATCCAACCTTGCTGAGCCGTTTTCTCTGCAACGGACCCAAACACCAGGTACATCATACAGCGACTAAACACTCAAAACACAGCGTGAGGACTGGAGCTGTTCCCAGAGAACAATCCCCCTTGTCCCGGTGATAAAATTCCCTTCTTTGTTATTCCACATTCCCCCCCCCATCTCAATCTACCCCCATTCCCTCCAATCTTCCCATAAATTCCAAGCCAGATATTGGATTGGGGCGGGGGGGGAGGCCTGTAGCGGGAATAAATAAGCAGATTTCAATGGAAAAGTTTACAGGAATCTTTATTTTAGAAACGATGCATATTATTGAGCGATTCGTAAGGGTGGGAGAGTGAGGAGGCTGGATAAGGAATCGCACTTTCGTGTTCAGCAAATCCCCAGAGTTAGACTGGGAGGTTTCACAGTGAAATGTGTATTTATTATCACCTGTATTTATTTATTATTGCGATTCTGACAGGAATAAAAACAACGCCATGTGGATCGAGGCGAACAGTTACAATATTTTCTTTTAGAGTTAATTCGCTCGCCAAAGAAGCAGGTTGAGTTTCTTCCCTCCCTCCTCCACAACCCCCCCCCCCCCCTTCTCCAGCTTGCAACGCTTCTTGTCCTCCAACAATTTGGTGACTCGCTGTGTTCCTGCCAAAACAACACCAAACAACTCACACACGGACAGAGCGAAACTCGGGTCAGCCTCCGAAAAAAAAATACCAAATCCCAAGATCTGTTTACCCAAAGGCAATTTGATACAGTAGTTAAGACACAGAACGCGAGGCGCTATTCACAGGCTCAAACCCTAGAAATATCATGCGTTATTTACATAACCAACATGCTGACTGGCCGAGACAGCGGAGAAAACAACAGATCCTGGGGACCTGGCGAGAAAAGACTTCGGCAATTTCCAACAACGCCATCCCATAATGGTTCCAGGCCGGAACAAGCCTGAGTTAGCATTTACTGTGACTAGAACCGCCCCTGCGAAATCACTGACCCAAATTTTAAATGATTTCAATTTCAGAATAAATGAATTCTCCTGCTAACGAGAGAAACAATCAGATAAACTAACATTCCATTCCCAAAATCGAAGGCGGCTTATTTTTTTTTTTGCTAATGCGTTTTGTTATGTGCTGAATTTTTGTTTGAGGTTAATTAGCCAGAAATAAAACTGGTTAAAGCAGTGGGATGCTACTTGGACCGATCCATTTTCTTATACCAAATTATTCTCCATTAATATTTGCGGATTTTGTGCTTGTGTGTAATTCCAGGCTGGCCTTTGCTGCGAGAAGCGAGTTGGTGATTTATTTTGTAAACGCCTGAAAAGGCCATCAGAGAAAGCGCAACATGAAATCAACTCAGCAGCTCATTAAAGTGTCTGATTTAAGTGCTAGGTGAAAGTTCCGTCTGATTAAAACTCCCATTAATTCTAATCTCCAGAACAGTGCAAAGCAGACCTCACCACAGATACTGTCTTAAAATAAATCTTTCCGAACAGGTGGCGAAGCAAAGCAAGCTTTGCAAAAGAATGAACATTTTATTTTCGGGTGATGGTTGTTACATTCTAGTCCACAGCTAAACCCCTTCCCCACACCAGCAGCCCCCTCCCCCCCAAACTTCTGTATTTCAAGGTATCCACGTTCTCAGAATATACCAGTTGGCAAAAGAGGTTGGCTCGTGTGCACATTTGCAAACCACCCTGTGAGAAATGAAGTGCGGCCCCTTGTGCGTTAATGAGGCGGGGGTGGGGGGGGTGGTGTCGTGTAGGGGATGCAGTGAGAATCACCCACCCACTGGCCTGATTTTTGCCCCATTAAGAATGGTCACTCACAACGATGAGGGTGGGTGGGGGAGAGAGAGAGAGGGCGGACACGCTAGCTGGGTTTACACATTGTGTACACACGGGATGTTTGGTGGGGCGTGAGGGGGGGGTTGTTCTGAGGCAGGGAGTGGTGAACCGATTTGACACACACACAGCTGCGATGGTGGGGGTTGGATGGGTGTCTCTCAAATATCCAGCCCTGTTCTTAATTATTACCCCCCCCACCCCAACCCCTTGTAAATTTAAAATCTAATGTTGGTGCTCACAGACAGAGGGACTTTTTATCAAGATTGGGGCCTGTGATGGTGGAACAAAAAGTGAGCGGTTCTCACAACCCATCCGTAACAATTTGATTAGTTTAAAAGATTATTTACTGCTCCGATGAAAAACTTTAAATAATAATTAATATATTCCGTTGCAAACTTTCCTCTGAAAATTCATTTCCGTAAAACTACTTTATAGAAATGGATTTTTTTATAAGTATAAACACATTTTTATTTATAAATTTATCTATAAAAATAAAGCTATGGTATTTTTGTTTTTTGTTCGCGGTGCAAGCTTAGTTTTCTAAATAAATGAAGCGAGTTAATCGGGTGTAATGTTTAAGGAGACAAGTGGGGAGGGCAATATTTATATTTTGACGTAAATATATATCGAAAAATTAAACCGTGACAATGGGTAAAAGTAATTTAAACGAAGTTTTATGTTAAGATATAATTGTTTTTAATTATTTTTTTTAATTTATTTAAAAGTTTAGTTGCTTACCGGCACATGAACGTGCTTTGGTCCTGGGTTTAGTGAAATTAGAAGCGCCAGGCAACAAGCCGCTGGGGTGGAACAGGCCGCTGCTGTATTCGTGGGCACCGTGCACATAAGGATAGGTAGGTATAGGGTGGTGGGTGGATGGTGCACTTGTTCCAAGCGATGGTACAGAGGTCCTAGAACATTCCAATTTCATACTCTCAGCCAAAGATACATGATACTTAATGGATTCCTTATCATCCTGCCGACCTGCTGCTGCTGCTGCTGCCGCCGCCGAGTTGGAGGGGGACACCGAGCTGTGGCCCCCCAGGTCCGGAGACACGTCCTTGGGCGGAGTAGGCGGGAAGCTGAAGAGGTGGTGGGAGCTGGAGTGAGCCGCCGCCGCCGCCGCCGCGGCCGCCGCCGCCTGTGACAGGGAGGAGGCCGGGCTGCTGCCGGGGTACACGGTGATGCCGCTGGCTCCGCCCGGGTGCAGGGCCCCTTTGCTGAACGGGTTGACGGTCCACGCCGTGGCGTTGTGGTGATGGTGATGAGCCGAGAGCGCCTTGCCGCTGTCCAACCACGAGATGGTGGGGCTGTGCAGGAGATGGGGTCGGCACACTTGGCTGCCAGTCAGGCGGGCTGTGAACAATTTGTGAGACATTGCCTTTTGTTTAATAACTCGCAATCAACTGGAGTGTATTTATATATACACTTCCCCTTCCTTTGCTGTCAATGCCACATCAAACAGTTTTAAAAGTTACCCAATTTCCAAACTGTGAGCCCGGGAGCTGAGAGAGAGTGAGATTTGCCTGCTCTGCCTTACCCCACACTGAAATACCCTCTCAATTACTCGCTATCTACAAAAAAATTGCGATTTCTATAAGTTTTGATTTCATATCCGGGAAGTAGACGGGTTTGTTTGCTGTCTCTCCCCCTCTCTCTCTCTCTCTCTCTGCATTTCTAAACCAATTTCACCAATTGTGGGGAGACTTACACATTTTTTTTTTAACCTCTCGCACGCTTCCCTTCCCCTTTATTTATCAATGAGGGGTTCAGAACTGAAGTGAAACTCCTAGAGGAAGTGTAGCGCCTTGTTTTTGTGCAAATTGCTCATGTTAGTTTCAAGAGAGAAATTGCGCATGGGGTTATTTCAGGGGGGGTGTGGGTGTGTGTGGGAGTAGGGTGTGGGGTGGTGGGGGGGGAGAAAGAGAGTGGAACTCACCGTGAGCTTGCCGGTACGACACGGTGGCACGGGCGTGGGGAGAGTTACTGTAATACGGGGAGACCGGGTTGCCCTGGCCGTCCAAGTGGTTAAAAAAGACATCGACCTCGTCGGGGGGCAGGAGCTGAGTGGGTTCCATGTAGTTGTGAGGCAGACTCGGGTGATGGGAGTCTGGGTGCTGGCTGTTCAGAACGGCATGGTGAGTCATCCAGCGAGGCTGTTCTGCTGTAACCTCCATGATCTTTCCCAGTGGGCAAGGGGGGGGGAGGTGGGGGTGGTGTTTCAGAGAGGGAGGGGGGGGTGGTTGGTGGAATATTTGGAATTCAAAGCCTTGTCCCGTCTGGCGAATGGATTCGGGAGTTTGTGCTGGCGTCCCGGACTGCTCCACCGTGCCCCTCACACCTGCACCCAGAGACAGACAGAGATCATTTATTTCAAAACAATAAGTGACTTGCCACAAACATTACAAACTTTTTTAAAAGAAACAAAAGAGAGACCGCGCTGCCCTCCAACTCACAATACAGCTCCAAAAAAAATAATACTCACAAGTCTGTTTTTTTTTGCCAAAAAAAAAGTTCAGCACAATTCCCGAAGAGATTAAAACATCATCTATAATTATATTCTAGTTCACGCTTCCATGCGGTTGTTTTAATGCAATCCAGCGCACGGGCGGGATACAGAGAGAGAGAAATGCGTGAAAGGGCACTGGACGGAAGGTTGGTATAAAATGCAAAGCATCAGTGGTTTTGTGTTAGTGGAACCATCCCATCTCTCTGCTGGCGCCAGGCTGCCCACTCTCTATTCAGTAGACATGAACTGAGCGACGCATGCACTAATAATGACATTCAGCCAATCAGAGGGCGAGGGCTGACGGGCCGCCAGCTCACCACCTCATTGGCTGTTTTTGAAAGAGACACACACAAATACAATATATATATATATTTACAACTTCTTAATTTAAGACATCTTCCACAGACCTTGACGGAAAAAAATCTCAAACCAACTGTAACCCCAGTCCCACAACCTGACAAGTCCACCATTCTCCTTCTCAAATGTTTCTCTCTCTCTCCTGTTTAAATATTCTTTAATGTGATGGCCGTCAGAATAGGGGGCAATAAGGGTTTGTAAATTTTATACTCTCAGGAATTCACTAAATGTGCATTTAGCAGGAGTTGGAAATTGGATTTGATGAGAGTTCTTACAGGACTTTTTGAGGGTTTTTTTTAAATTGTGTATTTTTTTTGTTGTCTCCCAGGTTTGGGTTGAATTAACTCGTCAACAAGACGCAGAAAATGCACACTTTTGAGAGCAGAGTTGGTCCCGAATGCCCCCCGGGGTTGTGCCTCTCTCTCTCTCTGGAGCTGCTGGGGTTTTTTTTTCTCTCTGTGAGGTTTGTTAAGGACTAGGAGAGAGTGGGGGGGGGGGGGGGGGACAAGGCGGTGTGTAATTGGGTAAAGTTTGATACACAACTCGGCACAGTCACATACTCAGCCACTCTGACGCCGGGGACCTGACGTCACCAATCTTGCAAAAATGTAACCAGGAAATGAAGTTTTCCCTGCCCTCCTCCTGCACAGAAAGAATTCGCCAGTTCCACTCGACAGAAAGGGATAAATAAAAACCGAGCGGCGGGAATTCGGGAGCACAATAAAGGCAAACTCGTTTCTCTTTTAAATTTCGCTTACCAAACTCGGCGGGAGTGAACTTGTGGGACTTTGTGCAGATATATTGTGTGGGTTTTTTTATAGACAGTTTTCTGTGGAACTGTAATAGGGACATACTGCAAAACCTGTGTTTGCATCTTAACACAACGGTACAGCCTTAGGAAAGCACATAGATCCCGGGAAATAACCCCCTCGCTGAATAACCCCAGCCGTTTCACTGAATATTTTACACATACAGATGTACGCGGGGCTTAATGTTTTCCAATAAATTTATATTGGGAGTTGCGAGTTGTGCCTTTTTCCAAACTCAGCTCCAAATGTTGGGAATTAAATCGCAGAATAAAGAAATGATTACCGTCGATTTCAGTTCCATCCTCTCGATTTCAGTAACCCGGTCAAAGTTAATTTCAGCAGCATTTTTTCCGAGGGAGAGAGACGGGAGTTGCAGCCGGAGTGTTAAATGGAGGGAATCGCTGCTGTCTCCCTCTCTCTCTCTGGAGATGCTGCAAGTTAAATCTTACCCCATCTCCCTCCACACCTGGCTGAACTGCACCTTGTCAGTGCCGGGAATCCAGTAGATCCCGACACATTGCTCTAATTCAGGTTAAAAAGCCTGCTCACACCTGGGACAGTTTGCTTTCTGATCAGCATGTGCGACCATCTCTTAATTCCCCCACCACCCCAGATCTCCTCGGATGTGTGATCATTATTGTGTTATTTTAAAGAGGAAAATGAGGATTTTAAAAGAGTTCCCCCCCCCCCCGTATGGGCTGGAGAACGAAAGGATAAGAAATAGGCTTCAGTTCACAAGTCAGATCGCAAGTTTTTAACTTTGAAACCATTTTCCTGAAGTTTTCTAAAGCGGGAGAGCTTAAAAACAAAACTGCACCGTGATCCCACTGCGGATTCAATCCTCCTTCTCCAACTCTCTGGGACTAAAACCATTCCAAATCTGCAAAGACTAAACAGGAGGGATGGCAGGAGGGACACAGGTTAGAATGTGGTTGAGGAAAGACTCAGAGGGAGAGAGAGGCGAAGGACATTCTTGTTTTTACTCAGCGAGTTGTAGTGATCTGGGAAGATGTGTCTGACAGAGAGCTGGAGACAGATTCAACAAGAACTTTCGAAACGGGGCGAGAATTTACAGGGTTATGGAGAAAGGAGAGAAGAGTGGGGCTATTTGGGACAACCCTTTCACGGAACCTGCACAGACACGATGGGCCGAATGGTCTCCTCCATTTGCTGATTCTATCCCCCCCTCTCCCCGCTTTTTAACTCCAGAAGATACCGCGCCCAGCAAAATCCAGACTCTTGTAATCCAAAAGAGGCAGTTCACCCGCAGTTAAAACCTTCCCAAATGTTGAGTATTTTCCTTCTCTCCGGGGAAAGTCCAACTCTGAACTCCATGGATAGTTATAACAGAGTGAAATGGGTAACTGGAGAAGACATTCTAATTAAACTGATACTTCATCCAATTCCGCGCACACAAAACATCACTCCCCCTCTTAAATGCTGATCAATAAATGTCAGCACATCTGGCTAAAAAAAGGTCATATTTATTTACTAATGTTTGTGGCACATTCCTCATTTGCTGGATGCGGGCTACAGGCTTGAGCAGTGGAGACAAGACAAAGCTACAGATCTGGTCAAAATAATCTACCTGTCAGGTCAGGGGGGAGAAGGCAGCATTCCGCCCACCCTGAGCCCCCGCTCTTGAACTGAGACTAACCCCCCAGTGTCAAAACAGCAAAATAAAACCCCCAACCTCCTAAAGGCACAGTGCACCTCTCACCCCCACAATACTTCAACTCAGTGTAGACATTTCCCTCCCTCTGCCCCTGCAGCTCACACCTTGCTCAGTTGCCCCTTAAATCAATTTCTAAGCATTTTATGAACGAATAGGTTCCTTTTGCAAAATGAAAAGCTGGAAATCCTTGGCGGCCGGGCGCACGGCGGATCACCCAATATAATTCTGGCCCATCCTGTAGCGATTTGTAACATTTTTATTTGAAGGAATGTCTAAAGGTGCAGACTGATAGGGACTGGGATATGTCTGGAATAAAAGGTTGGTGAGCTGTTACAGAACGGGGAGCCGTGGAACAGGGAGGCTGGGGGTGAGGTTTCAGAGTTGGGGTGGGGGGGAGTTGCTGTGGTACAATCTTATCCCAAATGACCTCGCCTTGACCTTCAGGATTTGTGGGAAAAAGAACATAGATTAACCCCCCCACCACACCACCACCCCCACACACATTTCCCTTAAATCCCAAAAACAGCACTGCGATTTCAGAGGAGGAGGGATTTTAATTGATCTCCCATCCATTACCACCCCATCAACCGGCTCCTTAAACCGTGACCCGTTTCGATATCCCACCCCAACCCACCTCCTCCTCTTGACACCGGGAGAACTGGAAGACAGGGAAACGGGATCGCTGCCACAACACAGGACCCGCATCGTCTCCGCTAAATTCATGTCAACTGCAGGTCAATTTCATTCAGTAAAAGTAGAAAACATGTAACAGGTAATGTTCACATAACTTTAATCTACAGCAATTAAACCGGGATTAAATTCGCTGTTCCTGCTCCGGGGTGGGAGGTGGGGTGGGGGGATGAAAGGAGAACAGAAAGATTCGGTTGCAGGAGGGGGTGCGGGAGAGAGAGAGAGAGAGAGTCTGAACGGCAGCTGCACATTCATATCCAGTTTATACGAGGACTGACGATCTCTTTCGAGTAACAAATATTATCAAGTTCGACTTTATATAAAAAAAAAGACTTAAAAAGGAACCCGAGGCTGATGGTTCGGAATCCAGATTTATTCCTTAAATTGAAAACTAACCCCAGTGTTAGAAAGATGGATTGTTTTATTAATAACGAGATTAATTTAGAAAAAAAAGGTTTGTATCCATTCCAATTTAAACGGTTTTAAATTGTGGAAAACGCTGTCAATTTTCACCAGGTTAAGTTGGAGATTCCCCTCTGGTGATGATCAATAGTTATCGCCATTGTCTGATAGTTTATATTTTTTCTATTAATGATAAACGAACAGTAAATGAGCGACAAAGTCAAGCGGCTGGTTGGGGGCAATCGCAACCAAAGGGGATATTGAGAGTTTAAACTATGGAAGGAATCACACGAGGAGTAGAATTCCGTGTGTTCACATTGCCAGTGAAGATGTCATTTGTTAATCCTGATTCGTCCCGATTTTAACCCGTGTGCAAGATACACCCCCATCATCCCCAAAGCAATGCTTCCTCCCGGGCGCCGAAAGTAAAATGAGTTAAAATCTCCCCCTCCCATCAGCAGAGTTTTAACTTGTGAGAAGACACCGTTCCCAACACATTCTGAAATGAGTGACTGACCTTTTTTCCCGTCTTGGAGCCGAGGAGAGGCGGCTAGAGGGAGTCGCGGTTAGTTGTGCAGCCTGTGTGAGTCTGATGGTGGAGTTGTATAACGCACACTGCTCCTCCCGGCCTGGGGGGAGTTTGAGGGATTAACGCCCGCCGCCGGCCCCAGCGCTGCCTCAACTCCCGTCACTCTGACCAATGAGCTGGAGATTCAGGTAACCAAAATTCAGACACGTACCACTCTGCTCACAGGCAGCTCTTCCGGGTTAGACTGCAGTACACACACAAAACCTTCAGGTGAAATACGTCCTGTAACGCGTGCAGTACAAGCACTTCTGCAATAGGTTCCAACAAAAAAGGCTCAAACATTCATACAGTATTGTATAATACCTTACAACACCCAGGCAAAGCAACATGTCACTATTGTATGCATACTCCACAGCGGGCAATTACCCTGTAATACAGACTGTGCACCTTTACAATATAACACACACATTTACTGCGTTCAATACAACACCAATCTAATGTATATACTACCCCACACAACTCAAAACCGTACAGGCAGTCTGTATAATACACAGTGAGTACAGAGACACAGGCTGCAGACAACACTGAATTCGTTAAAGCACAGTACGAGAGAGTGTTGGGGCCGTTATTAAATCGGACATTTACCGGGAAAGTTAATTATGTGTCATTCAAAACTCAACAAGTACAAACTTTCAGAATGCCTTCTATGTGCGTATTTTTATGATCTACACATACTCACACACATACACATACTCACACACATACACACACACACATACACATACTCACACACATACACACACACATACACATACTCACACACATACACATACTCACACACATACACACACATACGTACAGACACATAGTCACATACACACACATACACAGACACAGTCACACACACATTCATATATACATGCACTCATACACATAGACACAACGACATACATACAGACACATACACATGTGTGTGACACATTCATACATACACGAACGCACACACATATACACAGTCACATACACACACACATTCATACATACATGCACTCACACACATACACACAGCCACATACATACACAGACACAGATACACGTGTGTGTGACATACTCATACATACACGAACGCACACACATATACACAGCCACGTACACATACATTCATACATACATGCACTCACACACATATACGCAGCCACATACACACACACATACATATACAGTCACACGTACACACAGATCCTCACATAGACACTCACACACATGCACTAAGACTTACTCACACACAGTCACACATGGCCTCAGTCATATATAGGCAGATAAACAGTCTTTCTCTCTCACACAGGCTCTTACAAAGGAAGTACACACTGACACGCATAGATTCAAAAATAAATTCATACACACTCATACACCCAATATCACACGATGTCAAACACACTAAAGACATTATTATAAAACTTTGAGGCAATACAGTTCTCTGTGGATCTGTATTTTTAAACAGATGTAAAACACACGCGAGATACATGAGCTATTTCTATGAAAGAATATTCATTATTATTGATATGTTAAAAAGCAATGGAAGGTAACTGGGATACAGATACCTGACAATTAAACTACCCCCCTTTCCCCCTTCCCCCGCTCATGTCCCCGTTTTCTGTAAGTGAAGATTTATTTCTAATGCAGACGGGGAGAATGGTGGGGTAATTATAGCAATCCTTTCACAGAGTACCGGTTAGGGTGAGTCCTTTATGACCTTGTCACGCTCGTTAATTAAATAAAACTCTGCAAAATGTCTAATTTGGCTGAAGGGGAAGGTAAAGGGGGTTGTCAGATTCAACAGCAGCCGATCCCAGACTGCCTGAAACAGCTTCTGGAGTTCTTATCAGTCCCGGGGAATCACTCCAGGGAGAGGGGAGATGGATGGATCTACTTACAATTTTTAACAAAAATGATCCAAAATTATTGTCCCCTGGTGACGGTTTGTGGTGTATAGAATAATTACATTTCATGTCTTTTTCTTAGAAAGATAGAGAAATTCGGCGTGTCCCGGCGCCGATCTCTCTGACTTTAACCATCCAAACATTCACATCTTAATTTTTTCCTGTAATTTATTGTCTGGCATTTTATACACTCTCCTCTCAAATAATCACCCATTTTTCGATCGCTTACTTCCCCCGGTTTTCAGACTAACATTCCCCCCTCCCCTCCCCAAATCCGAATTAAAATTAAAACCCAAAAAGCTGCAGAAACTCAGCTGGTCCGGCAGTTCCCGGGGACCCAGATTTGAACCCACTTTAATTCTCTCACAGGACTCTGAGCTGGGACGGGGTAGCTTGGAGATTTTAAACGCGGGCAGGTGAGATTTGATTTGAATTTTCGTTCCATCGCCAGAACAGAAACGGGGACAGGAGAGAGGCGGGGAGGACGGGGAGTGAGATGCAAGCTGTGTGGAACAGAACTAGGCAGGAGATGGCTGCATTCAGAGAGAAGAGCCTGGTGCCGGCTTCAATTAAACACTGCCCCTTTCCAAACCTCCCTCCTTTCCCTTTCTGCGGGATAGTTCACCTCAGGCCCCTGGGTTTATTAATCGAAGTCATTTATTAATTATTTCTATAACTTACCTGCGTAGAGAGAGAGGGATGAATATTGTTAAGGGAAAGGAAAGTGTGTGTGTGTGTAGCTGCTCTCTCTTCCCCATTCACTGCACTGTCACAGAGCCCCAGTTAGACAGATTTACATCAAAGAGACAGGGAAAAATATAAAGATTAAACATCACAAGCCAGAATTAGAGTTCCGTTTGCAGTGTGAGATCTGCTCGCCGTTTTAGCGATTATGATGTCTGGGGGGCAATTCTAAAAGCCGCCTCCTCTCCCTGGTGTTACATTAAGCTGTTTAAATCTTTCGCCTTGTTTGGATCAAGAGGTTCGGGGCTGGTTGCCATTACAAAGATCTTCATTCTGACACCGGGCAGACAGTAGCAGTGAAACACATCCCCTTATTTAAAATAAACCGAATCTGTTTTTTTTTCCCTCCCTCTATTATTTTGTGTGCGCGTCCCTTTTGTTTTAGGGTTGGCAGTGGGCAGTAAGCTTACATTGTGGACAAGGGGGAGGAAAAAAACCTGGAGTCAGTTTGCAACAAAAGAATTCTCATTTTCATGAGCTTGAAAGAAAAAAATGTTAGTTGGAAATGCAAAGCTGTGTAAATCTGAGGCACGGGACTGGGCGGTGAGGGTTCGCAGGCAGGCAGGTGCAAAACGGCACAAACCCTACACCAGCCAGAGAATAAATTACACTTCTATATCGTTTGCTGCTGGGGGGAGAGAGGGGGGGGGCTATCTATATATAGAAAGCTGCGCTTTACCCACTCTACAACCCCCCTCCCAACAGACGAAGGGGTTGACAGAGACACAGTATCTTTCTTTTACATATAAAAAATATAACCTGAGATTTCGGTTTGAAAATAAAAGTGTTTGGTGTGAGTTGGGATTCTTTTTAATTTTGGGGTCACGCCGGGTTTCTCCCCCCTCCCCCAGTAGTGGACTGGATCCGGTCATTGAATTTTTTTAATATAAATATATAACCGTCGCTTCCAGCGGTGCAGAACCAAACACTTTGGAGGGATTTGTTAGAATTCACAGGTCGCCCCGTGTCCTCGGCAAAAACTCCCCATTCCCTTTCGCTTTGAACTGCGAAGCGTTAAAGGACAGATATTTAACACGCTGTGAGATGGAAAACACAAACTGGTTCTGACAAGTTCAAATCATCTGAAATCTGAACTGTTTTTGCACAGGTGTATTTTTAAATAATGAGATAGAATTTCGTCGCCCAAGTTGAAGCAATTATCTATCTATCTATTTATTTTTCTATCTATCTATCTATCCATCTATTTTTCTATCTATCTTCATTTTTTTGTCCCTTTCTCTCGCGCTATTTAGCGAAACTTGCAGAAAATAATCATTTTTATACATATATTCAGTTTATTTCCCAAGTTTTGTGTAAATATATCTGCTCGCTATGAGTTTGGTTATATGTATGAAACATTATGTTCAGTCTGTCTATATCTGTCTATATTGTATGAATGTTTTTATGAATATATTTATGGATAATTATCTGTATCCATTTATTTAATAAATCGTTTCTATTGTGTGTTTTATAATCAGAGAGAAACATGCTGTTTATTTACCATGTTTTTATATCGAGGTTTTTATCTGTTTTTTCTGATATTTCTCATATAAAGAGATAGTAATAATACTATGTAAAAATGTGGTGTTTATGTGTAGGGTTCTTGTCATTTTCAAATCAAATTAAATGCCCTCAACGGGATTCTCTAACCGCCCCGATTTCCAATCGCACCCATTTATTGTCAGTAATTATTGGCCAGGATTAAAATTGAGATCTCCGCTCAGGCTAACAGCGACTGATCCGACAGGGGCCCCCGGTCTTTGGAGACCGATGCGGTCTCTCAGCTGTCCGGTGCTGAGGGTCAGGGTCCGGTAAAGCCAGCCCCGACCCAGCATCTCCAACTGCTGCTCAGTCGGCAAGAATGTGGGGGCCGCCTGAACACACACTGGGCTCAGCGAGTTGCCAAGGGACCAGTGTAGACCCTGGCAATAATTCCACACTCCTGTTTGCAGGCTTTTCCCTCTACACCCCCCCCCCTCCCCTTCTCTGTTTCCAATTCAAAGATGTTATTTTATTAAAAGGAACAGAGACACAGAGAGCGAGCGAATTGAGCACAATCCGCCCATGCAGTCATTTACATTATGACAGTACAATGTGTACGAGCTCTGCCCATTGTGGCTCCCTTTGCAGCTTTTGTCAATCTTCTGTCACTCTCTGCGCCATTTGACTTTTTTTATATCTCAGGATGAACGCGGCGGAGAGAATGTGGCGAAACCGTCCCGTCTGAGTGTGCCTCTGGTTGTTCCCCTCCCACCCCCAATTCACCGCCGAAACTCTGGCTAAAGTGTTGCAAATAAACCACAAAAACGTAAAGTACACAAGTACACAGCCAGGTATACACAGCCTGTCACACACAGCCTGTCACATATAGCCCAGCAGGTAGGCATGTACAGAATTTGGTACACAGCCCATTGCACAGCTTGGTACATACCCCGTACCCGCAGCCTGGTATACATCGCAGGTTATGTACACACCAGGCTGCGGTACACAGAGCAGGATACATTGGCACGCACAGTATACAAACAACCGTGTGTATACTGTGTTGATACGAAGATGTAGGATCTCCATATGCTATACATATACCTTTTAACACGTAGCTCCAAGTACACAGACAGGCCCGCATACAGCCTAGTACATGCAGATTGGTACACACAGCCCCAGTGCACACAACCCAATTCATACAGGCCGGTAGATAGCCCAGTGCGCAGCCCTGTGCACACAGCTGGGTACACAATCCGGTACACACGTCCTGGGTACATTTATTGCCTACACATTATTCTGAAACATATACTATATGTCCGGTATATGCATCCATAAAATACATGGGTGTCTTATATCAGAACATCACTAATCTCAGTTGCTTCACACTCAATAATGCAGATACAAGAGTGCGGATTATAACCAATAAACCGTACATAAACATTGTATGTTGAATGTACACTCACTGAATCTTATGTCTAAATGTATCACATCTTCTATACGTCACGTTCTGTTAATTGAAGAGCATGCGGCCGTCATCCCGTTAGTTTAAATATGCATCGAGAATTGTCAACACTGTACCTGCTGAAGGCAAAACAAAACCAGCGACTTCACTCCAAATCTAAATAAATACAGCCAGACTAAACAGCGAGGAAAGGGAGCCAGCCATGCAGGGCTCCACATCCCATTCATCTAATATCTGAGTTAAGTTTAAGTGGATATTCCTCACATTCCCTGCGAATTTATGGAAATTAAAAATTGCATAGCAGTGGGCGGTCTCAAAGCTCAGGGAGGTGTGTGTGTGTAAGAAAACTGAGGTACAAAATGGGATTTAAAAATATATTAACGCTATTAACATCAGAATAGACCAGAGTCAGAAAATAAATATTAATCACAGATCAGGGAGTGGGATTGATAATAAAAGTGGCCTTTGTAATGTTATAATTCCTGCCTGTCTTTAGACCAGGGGACTGGAAAAAGCTCCTTGATGCTGCTGAGATAGGTGTTATCACTAACTCGCAGTCACACGCCAACAGTCCGTACAACAAGACTTTAATTAATCTCAAATCTCAGAGCAGCGAGTTGCGTGTGATTAATATGGAACGGTAGCAATCTTCAACACAAATAAAATAACCCAAAAGCGGCCGAGACCCCTGTAAATCTGGAGTTTAAATCTCACAATTTTTAGGATTAGAATTTATAAACTTGAGCATTTAAACCAGATGAAATGCTTTTAAGAAAGAATACTGGTATCAAACCTTAAATACATTTATATTGAACTGCACAAGAATTCAAAGTAGATTACAATTAATAATTTTCAAATGCGCTGTTTTAAATAAAGTAATATTTCTCTGTTCAAGAAGTAACCGCGTTTTATACATAAAAAAATGTTACTCTGGAGGCATTTTCATTAAAAGGAAACCAGATATTTTTTAAAAAGGTAGATGAGTAATGAAGAATATTCTTGCTGAAAAATATTTAATTTACCTTCAAATATTAGAGGATTTTTGAATGAAATATTATTTTGCTATTTAATCGGCAGGAATCTATTTTTAAATATCAGATTAGTTATATATAAATGAAAAGTCGACAACTCGATTTGATTTCGATCGATAATGAATTCCCCCCCCCCCACCCCGCCCTCCCACCTCTCCCCATCTCCCTGGGATCTTTCTATTCCTTGATCTATCTCCAGCTATTTAATCAGACTGTGTAATTTCTATTCTGTTTCCACTGCTCTCCCGGGCTGACCGGGGGAGGGGGATTATGCCTTTAAAAAAAATAACCCCAAAATACACGTCCACAGCAGCAGTCATATCCCGTTCAGACCTGACCCATTCGCTTTAATAAAACAGAGGCGTACACATTTATCAAAACCCTGAGATATATTTTAATATATTTACAGGCAAACTCTCGCCTTATTAAATACGGAGCAATCTTTCACTCCCAGAAAACTCATCATTTTTTTTTGTTATTTTCCTATTTGTTTCCCTGGGAAGGGAACAGGCGGGTAATAAATAGCCGGTCCCTTATCTCGACAATTCACTGCACTGGGATGAGAAGGACTGATTAAACGGGGAAGTCCAAACTAGATTGGCTGCAATCTGATGAGAGAATAAATGTCTCCTTATCTCGCACTCGCAGATTATCAACCTTTCAATTTGCCAGCGTGCCTTTTACCCCCCCCCCCCCCGTTTCGCTACCCGACCATTTAAATATCCCAATACATCAACTAAACTGCCCCCCCCCTCCCCCCGCCAGCGACAGACAGGTAAATGGGACCATTTCTCCTGTTCGAAAATCAACCCCAGCAGGTAATAAAACCCAGCAGAGACACTGAGATCCGTCCTCTGATTCCAAACCCCCCCAATGTGAATATAATCCCAGGGCGCCCGTGCAATATTTATCTTAGATTTGATATTAAGAAAATAACCGGATCGGTTTATACACATTCTCTCTCTTCTGTCCCGGGGAATTAAGATGTGGAATTGGGTTGAAATGTAAACTCTCCCACAAGACTCCCGCCTTCCTTAATCTCTCACTAAAGTGATTACTTTTTTTTTCTCTGTCTCTAACTCCGCCGTGTCCCGAACATTTAATCCCCAGCACGCGTCCCCTTTCTGAATCCAGTTCTGGAGTCGCCGTGTGTTTGGGCTGATGGGGAGTGGGGGATGGGGGGCGGGGGAGAGGGGGCCAGCTCCACGGAGCTCCATCGTCACTTGGCAATCTTACTGGGAGATATAGTTATATTTTTAGACCTTTCTCTGAACCCACGAGAAACGGCCTGAATTTTGAAAGATCTTTTCCAAGACGCTTGTTGATTGAATTAAACTCTTAACACCTTCCTCCCCCCCCACCCCACACACACACACAAACACACACCTCAGTCCCAATTCTCTCTCTCTCTCTCTGATTCGCCCCACAATTTATTGAACGGATTAATAACAATATGTATCTACACATTTCTTCGATTACAGACAGGTAACTGTGTCGGTTGAGAGATTCGAAGATGTTTTTATTAATCAATTGGAAAAAGGCGACAGGCATTTCGCTTACTCACGATCAGATGCTCAGGTACGGCCCGGGTATAACTAGTTAATGATTTAATCCAAACCCAGGTGAAATTCAAATACAGAAATGCCCTCAGGAAAAAGGCCAGCTACCTGTGTGAGGGAGCGTCCACACACACTTCATCCACACACAAATATTCCTCGCCGCCCCAAAGCCCAGGGGGCAGGAAATGCAGACACTCGGGACCCCCTCCACCCCCCCCAAGCCCCAGTTTTATTTAGACGGCCCTTTAACCAACTCCAAAACTAAACTGGGACATTTCGCTATCCGGGGGTGACGGGGGGGGTGGGGGGTTTACCCACTGCCCCTGGGGAGTCCGTCCCAGAATTTTTACCCCTTGGATTTCGTGTTTTTGACGCATTTTTTTTGTTCAAATAATTAAAATCTACGGTCGAGTGAAAGCCGTGAATCGATAGTTATACATATATATATTAAAATATCCTTCGCCCGCGCTCAATTCAGCAACACACGCTAAAACACGTTTAATAAGCACTGCTTGTGATTCAGATTGTATCCGTGGTAACTACGATAGGCAACTTACAATCCCCCACATTTTATGTTAAAGTCCATTATCCCAAAGGATTAATTCGCCTCTTTGTAAAGGTCAGTGCAATGTCATATAAACACAGGACATAATACCCATTCTCATTTAAATTGCCCTGACAAAGTTCTAGAAATGTATCCCCCCCACCCACCCACAGCCCCGCCTGGGCGAGGCGAGGTGGAGACAAGCCGCAGAGTGAGGTTCTGGGGTGAACCAGACCGGGTGTGGGGGTCTGACTCCTGCTCTCAAAGCCATTCCGCATTGATAACTGGGGCTGCCCATGTAAACATGTCACGCTGCAATGGCACCCTCTGGCCGGTGAAGGCGCTGCAGGCAAGGGGGGTGGCAAATTCCTCCAACAAGGTTGGCGGTTCCAAATTTAAATATCCAGGGCCCAAATTAATAAATAATAATCAAAGAAAGCCATCCCGAGGGACATAAAAAATATGAAGATACATATTCCAGTGCACGTGTGGTTTAATGATCTGGTAAAATGGGGAGAAGGCAGCAGGACTCATTGATTTAAAATGATATCTAAAATAATGTGCAATCGTGCACATTGTTAGAAGGGGAGATGTGACTGTGTGTGTGCAGCTTGTTCCAATCCTTGGGCTTTCATTCCCCAGGTTACTCGCTGGGTCTGGCTCTCATTTGCGGACAGCGGGCGCCATCTAGCGGGCCCTGCCCTCGCCGCTTTATTTTCCACATCGCTGGGAGGGGGAGGATTTATTTTTGTGTGTGGCGAATGGTAATTAGTTCATTTCAGGCCCTGTTGTGTGTTCAAACCGTGCGTAGAGAAATCGTTTAGTTGATCTTATTGTTGTTCAGTGATGGAGAGAGTCTCTGAGTCGGGAGGTGGCGCCAACTCGGTGCAAGCACTGACAGATAACAGGCCGGCTGTGTGTCATAGAACAAAGGAACAATATATTTATTTTTTTCATTTTATAATTCGTGCTACATTTATGGCGAAACTTTCCAATAGTGGCCACCCAGGGACCTGCTGCCAATTGACCTGGGAATTCCCCCCTCCCTGATCATTGTAAAGACACTCAAAGGCAGGGGAGATTTAAACCTTTTCACATTGTGTTAGCAACAACCTGTCGTTATAAAATTTGGGCAGACATTCAGAATATATTTTAATTACGTTTCTCTATGTAACAGTCAGTGAGCGGTGTGGCACAGCACTGGGTTACAAAGTGGACTGCAGGTTTGTAGAGGAACACGGAGCAGAGCAACGCTACTTATTCCAAACCAGATACACAGCTGGGAGTGAAATTCACATTTCCCCAATGAGTAACCACCAGTTTTAGTTAACGAAATGCAATTTATTTCACTTGTGGATGAATCAATATTTTAAATAGATCGAAATGTATGCACAATCTCTTTCTCCTCACCCTAACTATGACTGTAACACTACATTCTACACCCTCTGTATAGCGCGCAAGAACCACTACTTTTGTATGGCAATGCAGGGAAGGTGGCAAAAAAGTATCCCCAGCATACCCTCTAGTTCTAGCTTTTCCTCTTGTTCTGTGCTTTTCAAACTGTGATGTGGAGATGCCAGCTTCGGGCTAGGGTAAACACAGTAAGAAGTCTCACAACACCAGGTTGAAGTCCAACAGGGGTTATTTGGTAGCACAAGCTTTCGGAGCGTTGCTTTCTCCATGATCTTTCTCTACACCCTAGCTGTGACAGTAACACGCCATTCTGCACCCTCTCCTTTCCTGTGTACTCCATGAACGGTATGTTTTGCCTGCAGAATGCGCAAAGAACAATACTTTTCACCCTACACCAGTACCCGTGACAATAATAAATCAAATCAAAGGATCCCATATAAATAAAGCGATAGGGATATTGGTACAAGCCTATACAATAATGGATAAATGACGCAGAAATTATAATAGAAAATAGGGGTAGTTAAATAACTGGATAAAAGCAAATTACTGCGGATGCTGGAATCCGAAGCCAAAAGAGAAAATGCTGGAAAATCTCAGCGGATCTGGAAGCATCTGTTAGGAGAGAAAAGAGCTGATGTTTGTCAAAGCTGAAAAGGGTCACCTGGACTCGAAACGTCAGTGCTTTCCTCTCCTTACAGACCCGCTGAGATTTTCCAGCATTTTCTCTTTTAATTACATAACTAAATGGATACGGGGCCGGATGATTGAGATACATTGAGATATTTTTATACATAAATCGCAGTGTTTAACATCCTTTCGGTTATGAATTTCTGCCGTTATTTATTTTGCAATTTTCGATTCTGGCTGTGGGTGTGAGGGTATTTTCCGGACTGGCTGTTGGTGTGAGGGTATTTTCCGGACTGGCTGTTGGTGTGAGAGTGGATTTCACTCCAGATTCCACTCGGATTCTGGGATCCGGTGTGACAGGTAGAGAGGGAGTTGAGCGACTGACGAAGGGCTGCCGAGGAAGGAACAAGACTCTCCTTTCCCAAATATTATTTTTTAAAAGTGCTGGCAGTTCTCAGCAGCTCTGACCGCTTCTGTAGGGAGAGAGACAAGGGTTAACTTCTCAAATCTTTAACCTCCCACCTTCCCAGTCCCTGTTGTCCTCTTTTAACCGGAAAGGGAAGATTAGGTTCAGGTTATTTTCAGAGACAAATCTCCGATCTGAAATCATTGTCCAAAGGGACGGGATTTATAAAACATTGCAAAATGGCAAGAACGCAGCTTGGAAACAATTCTAACTGGGTGCACCTAGACCTGATGATGCGATGGGGCAAAGCGGGTTTATTTTTAACGGGGAGGTCGATCCTTTCACCTGCTGATCCGACCCTGATATCAAACAGATCCCAGCAGATCGGGAATCTGTTCAATGGGCTGATTGGCAGTGCGGATCCAGGGTTCAGTTTGACTGATACAATAATATAACAATGAACAGTTGATCAATAAACATTCTCCAATATTGAATGCAGGAGTTTTATTAAAGCTTTGAACAACTGCAGGATATTTTACGAAGGAGGTTTCAGTAATTCTCTTGCTTTCTGGGGGTCGGGGGGGGGGGCAGCCGAGATCCGAGTGGAATTTTCTGCAAATATTTCCAAATGATAAAACTGTTGTTCTTTGTAGCCATCCAGATGTTTAGCGTTTCCCCCTGTGTTTGCTGTCAGGATTTCTGCATTTGGCACAATGCATGATCCCGCTGAGTTTTTTTTTGGACACCAGTTTATTCTTTTGGCTGGATAAATCCCAGGAAATTCCAGCTAATTCGAGAAGAAATAAAATACCCGGCAGAGGGCGCGCTCCTTTCCCCCCCCCCCCCCATTGCTGCAACAGTCCAGAGGTGGAAGGGCCGAAGGTTTCCAGGTAAATATCCAGCAGGTAAACATCCAGAGTTTTACTGGTGTGGATATTATGGCTGGGAGATTGGAGGCTGCGGCTAAATGTGGCGACTTTGACCGGCACCTTATCACCCAGACCTCGAGGCTGAGCTTTAGTAAGACCCCCTGACCCTGTCCCCTGCCCCACCCTTCACTGAACAGAATAAAGTGACGTTAGATAACTTATATGGTTGTACTATGTATAATGTACTACATGTATAATATCATAAAGTTATATGAATCAATTACAGCCCTTCTATTCATTCATTTTTCATTTTCTTTACATTCGTACTTTTAAAAATGTCCGTTTTTTGGTTTACAAATGTGTCAATAACAGCATGTAACTCAATAGATGGAAGCGTGTCTGATTCAATGTGTGTGAGTGCCAGATGACTAAGAGCAAAAAAACAAAGAACAAAGAACAACACAGCCCAGGAAACAGGCCCTTTGGCCCAACGAGCCCACGTCGCCATTTCAACATTGTGAGTCCTCTCTGCACCCATGTTCCATGTCTATGCTTATGGCACTCCACATTGGAAACCAGATTGAGGGGAGACTAATTTAGAGACAATTTGTTACACCAATCAGCCTAAGAGCACATCTTTGGGGTGTGGGAGGAAACCGGAGCACCTGGAGAAAACCCACGCAGACACGGGGAGAATGCGCAAACTCCCACAGACACCAGCCCAAATCCATGTGTCTGCACAGCAATCAGTGATAGTCACTGAGCTGTTGTGTTGCCCAGCGTCTGGTCCAGTTTAAGCGCACACTAATGACGTGAAGCACTAGGCTACTCTCGAAACATCCAAGAGCAGCCCTCGTACGATCCATTGCGTGTATGCCCCCTTGTTGGACAACAAGGCAGACTGAATTTCTCATTGCTGAGCACAAATAGATTTTGATCCTCTTCAGTGCTGAAAATGAATGCCCACCTGAACAGTTAGTGATTATTAAGGACGGATAAATTCTAAAGCAAATGTATGTATTTGGATACACCTCGTGCAGTCAATCTCTCGCCAGAGCTCCACACATCCCTAAGCCTGCACTAAAATAAGTATGTATAAATGTTATACCATGACAATAAAGTCTTTGTTGCATTTATTTTGTATTTATTTGCATGTGGTACGAGTCTGGCGGGGAAGTTTCTCTATTTATAGGTATTTGTTATATTAATTCACCCACGGGGTATAGTTATGATAATTTATTCACCTTTAAAAGGGTTAAACCAATTTTTTTTTTGCTCTCGGGCCCCCCTCCCTTCTGGGCCCTTAGGCTTAAGCCTACTCAGCCTAATGGTTAATCCACCACTGCATCTGATGAGTGGTTGAGTCATATCAGAATGTTCAAATCTGGGCTGTACTGAGGGAGTGCTGCACTGTCAGAGGTGCCACTTCCTGGAGCAGACGTTGAACTAAGGCTCTGTCATGTGGATATAAAAGCTCCTGAGCCCCTGCTTGGAAAAAGATTAGGGAGCTCTCTCTCCCTGGCGTCCTCATCAATGTTCACCCCTCAACCAAAGAATCCCCACAGTGCAGAGGGAGGCCACCCAGCTCACTGACCCCACACTGACAACAATCCCACCCAGGACCCACCCCCACAACCCCACACATCCACCCCACTAATCCTTCCAACCCACCCCCACAACCCCACACACCCACCCTCCTAATCCTTCTAACCTACACATCCTGGGACCCACCCCCCTAATCCTTCCAACCTACACATCCTGGAACCCAGCCCAAAACCCCACACACCCACCCCACTAATCCTTCTAACCTACACATCCTGGAACCCACCCCCACAACCCCACACACCCACCCTGCTAATACTTCTAACCTACACATCCTGGGACCCACCCCCACAACCCCACACACCCACCCCGCTAATCCTTCTAACCTACACATCCTGGGACACTAAGGGGCAATTTAGCACGGCCAATACACCTAACCCATACGTCTTTCAGACTGTGGGAGGAAACTGGAGCACCTGGAGGAAACCAACGCAGACACGGGGAGAATGTGCAAACTCCGCAGATAGTAACCCAAGGTGGGAATCGAACCCCAGGTCCCAGGTGCTGTGAGGCAGCAGTGCTGACCACTGTGCCACCATGCCACCCCCCCCCCCCAGTATCATTAAAAAGCATTTGGGAATGAGGGAAGTTTTGGAAACACCCCTAAAAGGATTGGGGGGGATAACAGAGAATCAAGAGATCCACAGTGCAGAAAGGGTGAAGAACTCAAGAAATAATTAACAGGGTTAAACAATTCAGTCCCTTGCAATCCGCTCCAAATTCAATAAGATCTTATTCCTCAAACCCACTCTCCCTCTCACTTTCCATAGCCCCAATTCCCCAAAAATCTATCGATTCCAGCCTCCAATACACCCAGTGACTGAGTCGCCACTGCCCTCTGGGGTCGAGGATGACACAGGGGTTCACCTCGCTCTGAGTGAAGAGATCTCTCCTCATCTCAGTCCTAAATGGCCAAAGCCTTGTCCCTAAAGGACTTCTGGACAGCAGGAGGAAGCCTTTAAGGGGAGCTTTGATAGAGGTGTTCTAAATTGTGTGGGGTTTGGATCGATTCAACAGGGACAAATTGCTTCCAATTTCAGAGGGTCGATAATGATGGGATACAGAGTTGACAAAACAGTCAGAGGTAATTTGAGATGTTTCCATGGAGCCAGTTGTTGTGATCTGGAACTCTGACAATGATTCACTGGTATTTTTTAAAAAGGAATTGGATAAATACTTGGAAGGGAGCATTTACAGAGAAACTGCAGGGGTGGATTTGGATTTAGTTGGATCGCTCTTTGAAGAGCTAGCACAGACATGATGGGCCAAATGGCTTATTTCTGTGCTTGAAGACTCTGTGCCCCTTGGCCATGAGCAGGTACGACAGCCTCTGTTCAGCTTGCTTTGGTCTGTGCCAACTGCCTTGCTTTACAGTTCACAACTGAACCAACTGTGGGGAGGAGGTGGTGTCGCAGGAGAAACCAAATAAATCCGATTTCTTTTGATCCGTGCTGTATAAGAGAAGGAAATGGCCCAGGAAGCCTGGCTGAAACAGCAGGAAGCAATGGGACACAACGAAGGGGACAAAGGTGAAAGACTTGTAGTGTGTATTGGACTGAGCCAGGACATATCACAGCTTCCTGCCAGATCCTTAGAAAGGCCCAGTGTTTTTATTTCCAGCCTGCAGACTGACCTTTTAACAGATTGAAAACAGCAAAATCAAGCTGATAGGTGACTTCACTTGTTAACAAAACCTTTGAGTTTTTGTTGGAAGCTGAGTTCCTGTGAGAGTGCTGATTCTTGGTGATTCAGCTGTATCCCAGTGATTGGTACTCTCTGTCTGTCTGTCTCTCTGTCTATCTTTAGATCTCTCCCTCTCTTTTTCTCTCTCTTTCCCTCTTTCTCTTTTTCTTTTTTTCTCTCTCTATCTTTCTCTACCCCTCTTTCCCCCCTTTGTCTTATTCTCTCTCTTCCTTTCTTTCTCTTTTTTCCCTCTTTCTCTCTCTGTCTTTTTCTCTTGCTCTTTCCCTGTCTCTCCCCATTATTCTCTCTCTCTCTCCTTTCTTTCTCTTTTTTCCCTCTTTCTCTCTCTTTTTCTCTTGCTCTTTCTCTCTCCCCATCTCTCTCTCTCTCTCCCCCCTCTCCTCTTCTCTCTCTCTCGCTCTGTTTGCTTTCTCAGACTCAGTTGAAAGTTGTGTGGGGGCTTAGGTTTCTACCCCAAAGGCTTGAGCACAAAATCCAGGCTGATGTTCTCAGTTCCGTGGGGAGGAAGTGCTGCCCTGTCAGAGGTGTTGTCTTTTCAATGACAGATTAAAGCAAGGCCCCGTCTGCCCATTCAGGTGGATGTACAAAATCCCACGGCCACCACTGTATCTCAAAGGAAAACAGGGCATTTATCACGGTAGCACGGTGGGTTAGCACTGCTGCTTCACAGCTCCAGGGACCTGGGTTTGATTC
Organism: Carcharhinus amblyrhynchos; assembly: GCF_965287045.1. Classification (NCBI taxonomy): domain Eukaryota; kingdom Metazoa; phylum Chordata; class Chondrichthyes; order Carcharhiniformes; family Carcharhinidae; genus Carcharhinus; species Carcharhinus amblyrhynchos. Next base: position 3,578,632 of record NC_137326.1, on the reverse strand, counting down.
CCGGCTCGGGTCACTGTCTGTGTGGAGTTTGCACATTCTCCTCATGTCTGCTTGGGTTTCCTCCGGGCGCTCTGGTTTCCTCCCACAGTCCAAAGATGTGTGGGTTAAATTGATTGGCTGTGCTAAATTTGCCCCTTAGTGTCCTGGGTTGCGTAGGTTAGAGGGATTAGTGGGTAAAATATGTAGGGATATGGGGGTAGGGCCTGGGTGGGATTGTGTTCGGTGCAGACTCGATGGGCCGAAGGGCCTCTTTCTGCACTGTAGGATTCTACGATTCTATCCCTGATGAAAGAATAGAGCCAACATTTCAAGTCAGGATGACCCATTATGAGAGCTCTCGGGGACTCTGACAAAGGGTCACTTTAGCTTGAAACATAGGCTCTATTCTTTCTCCACACTGGCTGTCAGACCTGCTGAGATTTTCCAGCATTTTCTGTTTCTGTTTCAGATTCCAGCATCTGCAGTATCTTGCCATTATCTTGAGTTATCCCTGGTGTCCTGCCAATTTGTACCTCCTGACCAGCATCACAAAACCAGATGATCTAGTTTATTCTCTATCATTGTTTATGAGACCCATTGCGGCCAATCAATTTGGTTCTGATATATGGATGTGGTTTATCTAGACTTTCAGAAGGCTTTCAACAAGGTCTCACGTACCTATGTAAAGTTAAAGTGCATGGGATTGTGGGTAATGTCTTGAGATAGGTAGAAAACTAGTTAGTAAATCGGAAGCTAAGAGTTGGCATAAATGGGTCTTTTTCTGATTGGCTGTCAGTGACTAGTGGGATTCTGCAGTGATCTGTGCTCGGACCCCACTGTTCACATTATATTAATGATTTGGACAAGGGAACTAAATCTCCAAATTTGCAGATGATACCAAGTTGGGTGGGAGGATGAGCTGTGAGGAGATTGTAGAGATGCTTCAGCATGATTTGGACAGGCTGAGTGAAGAGTCTATGTGGAGTTTATGCATTCTCTCATGTCTGCGTGGGTTTTCTCCAGGCGCTCCAGTTTCCTCCCACGCTCCAAAGATATGCAGGTTATGTAGATTGGCCATGCTAAATTGACTCTAGTGTCAGGGGGTTAACAGGGTAAATCAGTGGGGTTTTGGGAATGGGGTCTGGATGGGATTGTGGTCGGTGCAGACTCGATGAGCTGAGTGGCCTCCTTCTGCACTGTAGGGATTCTATGATTCTATGAGTGGGCATATGCATGGCAGATGCTGCATAATGTGGATAAATATGAGGTTATCCACTTCAGTAACAATAATAGGAAGGCAGACTATTAATTGAATGGGTATAAATTGAGAGAGGTGGATACAAAACAAGACCTTGGGGCCCTCGTGCAATAGTCATTGAAAATAAGCGCACAGATACAGCAGGCAGTAAAGAAGGCAAATGGTATGTTGGCCTTCATAGCGAGAGGATTTGAGTATCGGAATAGGGATGTTTTACTGCAATTGTACAGGGCATTGGTGAGACCACACCTGGAGTATTGTGTGCAGTTTTGGTGTCCTTATCTGAGGAAGGATGTCCTTGCTATAGAGGGAGCACAGCGAAGGTTTACCAGGCTGATTCCTGGGGTGGCAGGTCTGTCATATGAGGAGAGATTAAGTCGGTTAGGATTATATTCACTGGAGTTTGGAAGAGTGAGAGGGGATCTCATAGGAACTTATAAAATTCTAACAGGGTTAGACTGGGTAGATTCAGAAAGAATATTCCCAATGGTGGGGGAAGCCCAGAACTAGGGGTCATCGTTTGAGGATAAGGGGCAACCTTTTAGAACTGAGGTGAGGAGAAATTTCTTCACCCAGAGGGTGGCCAATGTGTGGAATTCACTCCCACAGAAAGTAGTTGAGGCCAAAATGTTGTGTGATTTCAAGAAGAAATTGGATAGAGCTCTTGAGGCTAAAGGGATCGAGGGATATGGGGGCAAGGGGGAGGCGGGATTAGGGTTCGAATGTGATGATCAGCCATGATCATAATGAATGGTGGAGTAAGCTCGAAGGGCCAAATGGCCTCCTCCTGCCCCTGTCTTTATGTGTGGTCAAAAGCGGGTCAATTGTTTGGGGGAGATGGAGGGTTGTGTACCTCATCCACACATTGGGGTCTGGGCTCCTGGCCAGAGCCTGGCCAAACCATAGGTGGAACACAAGGAGAAAGTGCTGGGAAAACTCAGCAGTTCTGGCAGCAACTGTGGAGAGAGAAACAGAGTTAATGTTTTGAGTCTGGATGACTCTTCATGGGAGTTAAAGAGAGGGAGAAATGTGATGGATTTTATACTGTGTAAAAGAGGGTGGAGCAACTGGAGCCAAGTAGGTCAGTGACTGGTGGGAGATTGTAATAAAGATGTGTAGGTCACAACACAGAGGAAGTGATCATGGGAGTGTGAGAGGCTGGAGAAGGAGTGGCATAAAGACAAGACCCCTTCTCATCCTTTGCGCTAAGGCCAAGCGTCGGATTAAATCAAATATGGGATATATATATGGGATCCTGTCAGCTTGGATCTTGTCTGTCTGTCCTGTGGGGACCATGGATTAGATTGAATCGGAATTTGAGTTTGATTTTTGGAGGAAGTAAGGAATGGATTTGCCCGTTTCATAAGAACATAAGAACATAAGAAATAGGAGCAGGAGTAGGCCATCTGGCCCTTCGAGCCTGCCCCGCCATTCAATAAGATCATGGCTGATCTGTCGTGGCTCAGTTCCACTTTCCCGCCCTCTCCCCATAACCCTTAATCCCCTCTCTTATCAAAAACCCATCAACCCGCTTCTTAAAAATATTTAGCGAGGCAGCCTCCACCACTTCAACGGGCAGAGAATTCCAGAGATTCACCACCCTTTGAGTGAAGAAGTTCCTCCTCAACTCCGTTCTGAACCGCCCCCCCTTTATCTTGAGGCTGTGCCCCCTAGTCCTACTGTCTTTTTTGAGCGGGAAGAGTCTTTCCACCTCTATCCTATCCATCCCATTCATCATCTTATACGTCTCAATGAGATCTCCCCTCATTCTTCTAAACTCTAACGAGTACAAGCCTAGTTTATTCAGCCTCTCCTCATAGCTCAACCCCCTCAACTCCGGTATCAGCCTAGTAAACCTCCTCTGCACTCCCTCCAAGGCCAAAATATCCTTGCGCAGGTGCGGCGCCCAAAACTGCACACAGTACTCCAGCTGCGGCCTCACCAGTGCCCTATACAGCTGCAGCAAGACCTCCCTACTTTTATATTCAATCCCCCTCGCTATGAAGGCCAGCATCCCATTCGCCTTCCTGACCACCTGCTGCACCTGCAGGCTGGGTTTTTGCGAATCATGCACAAGGACCCCGAGGTCCATTCTGAACACTGGCTTTTGTAACTTTGCGAAAATTATTTTTAAAAATCAGGATGTGCTGATGGGAGAACAGAGATCGGTGCTCAGTGAAAGTAAAACTAAGGAACAAGTGATAGATGGCCCAGTGGCGGAAGGGGGGCATTTTGCATTGGGATAAAAAATTTTTTTGAGATTTGGAGAAAAGGGTTAGTATGGAGGAGAAAGGTCACAGTGTAGAGTGGTTGAACTGAGTGTTGAGTCCACAAGGCAGCAAAGTACCTCCTCTGAAGATGAGACGCTGTTCCTCCAGTTTAGGATTCTTTCCATTATCCTGGAAGTGCTGACAGTGATGGGCTTCTCCGGAATATTGAAATAGGCCAGGGACGGATATGTGGGCATGAGAGTGAGAGCATAGTGTTTGTGTAAACTGGCTGTGGTCAGGGATCCTGATTCCAGTTATCTGCCCTTCCCTGTGGCCCAGAAGCACAGAGGTCACTTACAGTGCAGCAGTTTCTGCCCTTTCAGTGGTGATGCTCCCACAGTTCAATAGCTGGCCACTTTCTTGTGGTCTAAACTCGCCACCCCCACCTCCCTGCCTCCCCCACAGCCCCTTGGACGAAGTAGCTGACACAAGGACCCTTAAAGCAGGGAAGGAGGAAGGGGGGGGATACGGAAATGGGAGATTAACTTATCATAAAACTCCGAGGAGGCCTCAAATGAATTGTCCAGCGTAGAATGGCCAATGGGCAGCACGTTTCAATCTGCTCTTGGCTCATGCTATTACCCAAGACCAATAGCAGCACTTGGCAATGGACGCTGAGCTTACCTCCCTGGGTTAATCCACTCGGTCACCCAGCTGCAGAAAACCGAGCGTCCAAGATTTTTTTGCAACAGTTGAATGACAGAAAAACAATCAAGGGGAAAATAGAATCCACAATCACCTGGAATATGGAACATCACTGGGGGCCGCTGCCAGAATAATGGAAGGAATCCCAAACAACAGGAAGGCCACTGTCCAGCTGCCCCTTTCATCTGTTTCAATTGCAATGGAACTCAAAGAGAAAACTGTAACATAAATAGACACAGGGAATCAGGAAAAGTCTCCTTTACACTGCAAGGCTGTTCAGCTTCCTACAATGAAAATGGATGAATGTAACCAGAGTTCACCATTGTTTCATTCAGTCGCTGCAGACTCTGGGATTGAGTCCCACTGCAGCAAATAACCCGAGTAATCAAGCTCAGAGGGAGCACCGCACTGTCAGAGGGTCAGTACTGAGGGAGTGCCGCACTGTCAGAGGGTCAGTACTGAGGGAGTGCCGCACTGTCAGAGGGTCAGTACTGAGGGAGTGCCGCACTGTCAGAGGGTCAGTGCTGAGGGAGTGCCGCACTGTCAGAGGGTCAGTACTGAGGGAGTGCCGCACTGTCAGAGGGTCAGTGCTGAGGGAGTGCCGCACTGTCAGAGGGTCAGTGCTGAGGGAGTGCCGCACTGTCAGAGGGTCAGTACTGAGGGAGTGCCGCACTGTCAGAGGGTCAGTGCTGAGGGAGTGCCGCACTGTCAGAGGGTCAGTGCTGAGGGAGTGCCGCACTGCCAGAGGGTCAGTGCTGAGGGAGTGCTGCACTGTCAGAGGGTCAGTGCTGAGGGAGTGCTGCACTGCCAGAGGGTCAGTGCTGAGGGAGTGCCGCACTGTCAGAGGGTCAGTACTGAGGGAGTGCCGCACTGTCAGAGGGTCAGTGCTAAGGGAGCGCCGCACTATCAGAGGGTCAGTGCTGAGGGAGTGCCGCACTGTCAGAGAGTCAGTGCTGAGGGAGTGCTGCACTGTCAGAGGGTCAGTGCTGAGGGAGTGCCGCACTGTCAGAGAGTCAGTGCTGAGGGAGTGCTGCACTGTCAGAAGGTCAGTGCTGAGGGAGTGCCGCACTGTCAGAGGGTCAGTGCTGAGGGAGTGCCGCACTGTCAGAGGGTCAGTGCTGAGGGAGTGCCGCACTGTCAGAGGGTCAGTGCTGAGGGAGTGCTGCACTGTCAGAGGGTCAGTGCTGAGGGAGTGCTGCACTGTCAGAAGGTCAGTGCTGAGGGAGTGCCGCACTGTCAGAGGGTCAGTGCTGAGGGAGTGCCGCACTGTCAGAGGGTCAGTGCTGAGGGAGTGCCGCACTGTCAGAGGGTCAGTGCTGAGGGAGTGCCGCACTGTCAGAGGGTCAGTGCTGAGGGAGTGCCGCACTGTCAGAGTTTGAAGGTTATACTGCCATATGCTATCTATTGTTTGAGCACTGTCTGCCCTGTCAGTGTAGTTTTCATGATGTGGAGATGCTGGCATTGGACTGGGGTAAACACAGTAAAAAGTCTGACAACACCAGGTTTTAGTCCAACCAATTTATTTGATAGTAAATTCACTAGCTTTTGGGTTAGCCCCTTCATCAGGTGAATGGAGAGTTCTGGCCTCAGACAGAGCATATGAAGCACAGACAGTTTACAGATTACTGATTAGAATGCAAATCTTTACACCTAACCTGCTGTTCAAGTCTTAAAGTGGCCGACAATGTGTAACCCCCATGACTTGCCTGGGTTTGCAAAACCTCACTCACTGTACTGTCTGGAGACAATACACATCTCTTTAACCTGTGATCAGTGCTCCTTCCACACACATTGTCGGCCACTTTAAGACTTGAACAGCAGGTTAGGTGTAAAGATTTGCATTCTAATCAGTAATCTGTAAACTGTCTGTGCTTTATATGCTCTGTCTGAGGCCAGAACTCTCCATTCACCTGACGAAGAGGGAAACCCCGAAAGCCAGTGAATTTACTATCAAATAAATCGGTTGGACTGAAACCTGGTGTTGTCAGACTTTTTACAGTGTAGTTTTCCCCAATGTCTTGGAGAAATTTATCAGATTGTCAAATTGCAGTTGTGTGTCGGGGTGGGGGGCTTTGCTGTGGGCAAATTGGCTGTTATGTTTGCCTCATTGGAACAGTGACTACTGAAGTATTGAATTGACTGGAATCCTGAGTTTGTGAAAGGCGCTATCTAAATGCAGGTTCATTGGGAGACATGGCTGACATTATTGTACTTCACAGGGTTTTTGGCTGCTTTGTGGGTTTATTATACCCGACAGCACGTTCCTGCAATACTCTCCACATTACCGTACTGAGTCCACATTCAGAAAATACTGCGTCATACGTGAAGTTTCTTTAGTTGAATTTAAATTCCATCAAATACCGTGGTGGGATTTGAATCTGGGTTCTCAGAGTACTACACTGGGCCTCTTGCTTATTTATCCAGCGAACATTACCACTAGGGCACCATATTCTTGTGCGAAGGTTGAACTGGGCAGAATGGCTTCTTTCTGAGTTGTAAACTCTACCTAATTAGCTGCAGTTATCAGTTTCCCAACCCCTGGCCCTTGCAGTTCCTCAGAAACCCAAAACTGACGCAAACGCTGCTTTAATTTTATGAGGACTTCTTAAAATAGAGACATTTTTAAAAGGCTCCTGCTGAGAGTTTAGTGTCTCCCTTTCCTCTGTTCTGGGTGGTTCTAGGTTGGGTTACATCGTTGTCCCAGCTAATATATCAGGCCATTTCCTTCTGAACTGCTGGGATGAATCTCTCTCCCTCTGGCTCTCCCTATTGGTAACCTGCTCTCACAATATGTTAACTCTTTATTTCAAAAACTCATCCTTGTCGCTGGCTTGCCGATTTATTGCCCGTCCCTCATTGCCCCTTGATCAGATGGTGTGAGCTGCCTCCTTGAATCGCTGCAGTTCCACGTGGTGTAGGGACGCCCATGTAACCGATAGGGAGGGAACGCCAGGATCTTGTCCCAGCAACATTGAAGGAACGGCCGATATATTTCCAACTCAGGACGCTGAGTGGCTTGGAGGGGAACTTGCAGGTGGACGTGTTTCCCCATGTATCTGCTGCTCCTCATCCTTCCAAGTGGCAGCAGTCACGGGTTCGGGTTTAAATTTAATCTTTCACATGTCCACCCATTCCTCCAGCCTGTCTGTGGCTGTCTCGACACTTGCCTCTCACAGTTCACAATACTTCCAAGTTTTGTGTTATCTGCAGATTTGAAGTTGTACCTAAGGCTCAGACATCAGCGTAGATCGAGAAAAGCAGCTGGTTCATCATTCTGAGAGCGACCCCCCACAATAAAACTGTAACTCAGTGCCCCACAGATATTGGTGTTGAATGGTGCGATGAATATATAACTCAATTATTCATTCAGAGACACTGAGTTCACTTCCAATTGTCACAGTTCAAACCCAAATTATAAAATAATCTGGAACGTATGATTATTCTAATGACATATTTACCATTAAAACTGACCATTGAACTGTTGGATTATTGTTAAAATCCAAATGGTTCACTAATGTCCGATTCAGAAATCTGCCACTTTCAGCAGTCTGGCTCCATATGTGATTCCAGTCCTACACTGACCCTCTGACAGTGCGGCACTCCCTCAGCACTGACCCTCTGACAGTGCAGCACTCCCTCAGTACTGACCCTCTGACAGTGCAGCATTCCCTCAGCACTGACCCTCTGACAGTGCGGCACTCCCTCAGTACTGACCCTCTGACAGTGCGGCACTCCCTCAGTACTGACCCTCTGACAGTGCGGCACTCCCTCAGTACTGACCCTCTGACAGTGCGGCACTCCCTCAGCACTGACCCTCTGACAGTGCGGCACTCCCTCAGTACTGACCCTCTGACAGTGCAGCATTCCCTCAGCACTGACCCTCTGACAGTGCGGCACTCCCTCAGTACTGACCCTCTGACAGTGCGGCACTCCCTCAGTACTGACCCTCTGACAGTGTGGCACTCCCTCAGCACCGACCCTCTGACAGTGCGGCACTCCCTCAGCACTGACCCTCTGACAGTGCGGCACTCCCTCAGCACTGACCCTCTGACAGTGCAGCACCCCCTCAGCACTGACCCTCTGACAGTGCGGCGCTCCCTCAGCACTGACCCTCTGACAGTGCAGCACTCCCTCAGTACTGACCCTCTGACAGTGCAGCATTCCCTCAGCACTGACCCTCTGACAGTGCGGCACTCCCTCAGTACTGATCCGCTGACAGTGCGGCACTCCCTCAGCACTGACCCTCTGACAGTGTGGCACTCCCTCAGCACCGACCCTCTGACAGTGCGGCACTCCCTCAGCACTGACCCTCTGACAGTGCGACACTCCCTCAGCACTGACCCTCTGACAGTGCAGCACCCCCTCAGCACTGACCCTCTGACAGTGCAGCACCCCCTCAGCACTGACCCTCTGACAGTGCGGCGCTCCCTCAGCACTGACCCTCTGACAGTGCGGCACTCCCTCAGCACTGACCCTCTGACAGTGCGGCACTCCCTCAGCACTGACCCTCTGACAGTGTGGCACTCCCTCAGCACTGACCCTCTGACAGTGCGGCACTCCCTCAGCACTGACAGGCGCCTCAGCCTGGGATCAGATGTGTGGGTTTGAAGTTGAATGTCCCTTTTGATCGTTAAACTAGAAAGTGGCGCCCAGTAAACTGCAGATTCAGGGGAATAACGGAGTGAATAGCAAATATTTGCAAGGCCTTAACTGCAATATTTATATTTTTTCCTCTCTTTCCCAGGGTAAGCCCGAGGAGCGGAGGCGGGCAGTCAGAAAAGAGCATGGGCATCTTCGGATAACAATTAGTCAATCTTGAATTTGTTTTGCATCTCTCTCTGGTTACTATCACAACGAAGCAGGGTCTGGGGGGGTGAGGGGGGGGCCACGGTGCAGATGGTGTCAGGGGAGCAAATAAACAGAGGGGCAGGAAGCAGGTGCTCCTGGGAATGTTTCCTGCTGCGAGTCTCAGTCAGAGTCTGTCTCATTGTTTGTTTTATTTTTCTCCATCTCTCTCTCTCTCTCTCTCTCTGCCGCAGCTGGGCTTTTGAATACAGCTGAGCTGATAGAAATGAGCACCAGGCTCTTCTCCTCTTACTAATGAGCCCTGTGGAATTCGAGAGGTGGCCGCGAGTCGTGTTTAAAGTTTCATCCTGCTGCACGCTCCCTACACCGGAACTCCGAAACGTATTAAACCCCAGTTTCAGCAAAGGTCTTTCATCCGTCCCACACCCCGAGCTAAGTTCAGCCGTCGTCACTGAAACTAATGGCAGCACCTCACTCACCCACCGCACCAACACACCAGGTACATGTGACTGATCCCAACAAGGGGTTAAGCTGATGAAGAAAGATTGCCGTGACGTGGAGATGATGGAAATGAGTTAAAAAAATGAGGAAGATTGAGCAGGTTGGGCCAAATCCATTAGAGCTTAGAAAGTAAAGTTAATTTATGATTGGATTTGATTTATTATTGTCACATGTATTAACGTACAGTGAAAAGTATTGTTTCTTGCGCATTATACAGACAAAACATACCATTCATAGAGAAGGAAAGGAGAGAGTGCAGAATGTAGTGTTACAGTCATAGCGAGGGTGTAGAGAAAGATCAACTTAATGCGAGGTAGGTCCATTCAAAAGTCTGACAGCAGCAGGGAAGAAGCTGTTCTTGAGTCGGTTGGTGCGTGACCTCAGACTTTTGTATCTTTTTCCCAAAGGAAGAAGGTGGAAGAGAGAATGCCCGGGGTACGTGGGGTCCTTAATTATTCTGGCTGCTTTGCCGAAGCAGCGGGAAGTGTAGACAGAGCCAATGGATGGGTTGGGCCACATTCACGACATTTTGTAGTTTCTTTGCGGTCTTGGGCAGAGCAGGAGCCCATACCAAGCTGTGATACAACCAGAAAGAATGCTTTCTATGAGAGTGTCACAAGTTATTAGTCTCACAAGTAGACTTACATTGACACTGCAATGAAGTTACCATGAAAATCCCTAATCACCACACTCTGGCGTCTGTTCGGGTTGCACTGAGGGAGAATTTAGCATCGCCAATGCACCCTAACCAGCACATCGTTCAGACTGTGGGAAGAAACTGGAGCACCCGGAGAAAACCCATCCCAGCACGGGGAGAATGTGCAGAATCCGCACAGACAGTGACCTGAGCCGGGAATCGAACCCGGGTCCCTGGCACCGTGAGGCAGCAGTGCTCACCACTGTGCCACCATGCTGCACTGAATAAGTGGTCAACATGAAGGAGCTAAGATTCTGAGGGGGGGTGGACAGGCTGGCAGCTGAGAGAGTGTTTCCCCCCTATGGGAGAGGGTCAAGTTTAAAAACAAAAGGATCTCATTTAAGATGGAGAGGAGGAGAATATTTTACTCGCAGAGGATTTCTGTGGAACCCTCTTCCCAAAAAGCCATTGGTCGTTGAATATTTTTAAGAAGGTCCTTTATTGTTAGGGGAGTGAAGGGGTACAGAAGATGAGGACACCCCCACCCCACTCCCCCCAAACACCCCTCCCCACCTTCCCACGAGCATCAGGACACCCCTCCGTGCACACAGAGAAGGGGATCTCCCCCCAGTGGAGCTCAAAGGCTGTTGGGTTTACGCCCCTGCGATGTGACAATTTATACATCTTTGCTATGTTACCGGTGCTATATAAATGCAATTTTTTGATGCTGTCTTGGCTCCTTGGCAGAACTTCACAGTTGGAGAGAAAGGTTCGAGTTAACACAGGCAGCCGACTGACCTCAGCAGAATGTCACCGCAGTTTGTTTTCAATTTCCATCTGGGTACATTAGGCTGTTGAAATGCCTCCAGCTGTGACCTACGTGTCGAATGGAATTACTGTCGAAATAGCGATCGGAAAATGGAGATCAGCAGAGTGACAGGCAGGCTTTCACATTGTTTGCTTAACTCCTGCAGGAGTTAATAGTTCAGGGTGTGAAATTTTAAAAAGTCACTCAAGCACACAGCGATACCTTTTCATTACGTCCCAACAACAGCACCCTGAATGTCGAAACGTGACCCAAAACACTTCACAGGAACATAGCACTGATCCTGAACCCCAGGAGGAGATATTAGGAGTAATTAAATACTTTGTTTTTCTTTATTCTCTCATGGCACATGGACATCGCTGGGCAAGGTCAACGTTTGTTGCCCAACCCTAATTGCCCTTGGCTTGTTTGGCCATTCCAGAGGGTCTGGAGTCACGTGTAGGCCAGACCGGGTAAGGACGGCAGATTTCCTTCCCTAAAGGACATTCACGAACCAGATGAGTTTTTGCAACAATCCAGAACAGCTCCACAGTCACCGTTGCTGAGACTAACTTTCAGTTCCAGATTTTTATGAATTGAATTTAAATTCCACTGGCTGCCGCGCTCAGATTTGAACCCTAGGCCCCCAGAGCGTTAGCCTGTGCATGGGAGAGACTTTTTAATTGTCTGAGCAGTTGGACCCTGTAGGAGTTAAAAGGAACACTGGGGGTCCAGTAAGATGGTTGCTCCCCCTCTCCGAGTACAGTCAGTACCAATGATCCTCCTGAGCTGAATGTGCTGTACAGACCACTCAGCACGCTTTCCCCAATCGCAGGACACTGTGCATGCTTTTGATTTGATCTATTGTTGTCGCGTGTATGGGGATACACTGAAAAGTATTGTTTCTGGGTGGGATTGCCGTCGACGCAAACTCAGTGGACTGAATGGCTTCCTTCAGGGAGGCAAGATAGCACAGTGGGTTAGCACTGCTGCTTCACAGCGCCAGCGACCCGGGTTCGATTCCCAGCCCGGCTCACTGTCAGCGTGGGGTCTGCACATTCTCACTACAACCGCGTGGGTTTCCTCCGGGTGCTCCGGTTTCCTCCCACAGTCCGGAAGATGTGCTGGTTAGGGTGCATCGGCCGCGCCAAATTCTCCCTCAGTGTTACCCGAAAACAGGTGCCGGAGTGCGGCAACTGGGGGATTTTCACAGTAACTTCATTGCCGTGTTAATGTCGGCCTACTTGTGACACTAATAGAACGTAAGAACATAAAGAACATAAGAAATAGGAGCAGGAGTAGGCCATCTAGCCCCTCGAGCCTGCCCCGCCATTCAATAAGATCATGGCTGATCTGTCGTGGCTCAGTTCCACTTTCCCGCCCTCTCCCCATAACCCTTAATCCCCTCTCCTATCAAAAACCCATCAACCCGCTTCTTAAAAATATTTAGCGAGGCAGCCTCCACCACTTCAACGGGCAGAGAATTCCAGAGATTCACCACCCTTTGAGTGAAGAAGTTCCTCCTCAACTCCGTTCTAAACTGCCCCCGTTTTATCTTGAGGCTGTGCCCCCTAGTCCTACTGTCTTTTTTGAGCGGGAAGAGTCTCTCCACCTCTATCCTATCCATCCCATTCATCATCTTATACGTCTCAATGAGATCTCCCCTCATTCTTCTAAACTCTAACGAGTACAAGCCCAGTTTATTCAGCCTCTCCTCATAGCTCAACCCCCTCAATTCCTACTTTTGCTGCACTGCGAGGATTCTATGATCTCATCCAAAACAGGGCAGTATGGTGGAGAGTTAGCTTCACTTGTTATCCATGGAGTGGGGCTGAAACTGACCACAGCCTGACTCAGGACGCACTGAGCCACAGATATAGAGAGTCTTTAACTTTCCTCATTCGCACAAAGTCTTTAGTCGGATTATAGCCAATGATTGTCCATTGAAAATGACACCCTTTACCCGACAACACTCTACGCACCCTCAGTGCTGAGAGTTCTCGCTGTCCCAGCTCCCCCCCCCCCACAGCGATCGCAGCTTCCTGGGGCAGATGTTTCCCCATTTCCATTCCCCTTTTCGTTCCTTTCCATCAGCCCGGGGGGATTGTAAAGCTGGTGAGAATTTGGGAGAATGGTTTGGAGGAGGGATTTGAAAACAAGGAATGAGAATTTTAATATTAAGGCCGTGAAAGGCCGGAGCAGAACGGGGGAGGACCTGAGCTGCAGAGTGAGGGCGACTGAGGGCAAAGTCAGAGAGGAGGATCTGGGGGAGTGGGAAAGGCCACTCCGCCTTCACACCTGTGGAGAGAGGGTGCGGGGGTTGGGGGGGGCGGGGTACAGGGATCTGTGCAAGGGGGTACAGGAGTCTGTGCAGGGGGGGTTCGGGAGTCTGTGCAGGGGGGGGTACAAGAGTCTGTGTAAGGGGTTCGGGAGTCTGTGCAGGGGGGGTACAGGAGTCTGTGTGGGGGGGGTACAGGAGTCTGTGTGGGGGGGGTACAGGAGTCTGTGTGGGGGGGGTACAGGAGTCTGTGTAAGGGGTTCAGGAGTCTGTGCAGGGGGGGTACAGGAGTCTGTGCAGGGGGGGTACAGGAGTCTGTGTAAGGGGTTCGGGAGTCTGTGCAGGGGGGGTACAGGAGTCTGTGCAGGGGGGGTTCGGGAGTCTGTGCGGGGGGGGTTCGGGAGTCTGTGCAGGGGGGGTACAGGAGTCTGTGCAGGGGGGGTACAGGAGTCTGTGTGGGGGGGGTACAGGAGTCTGTGTGGGGGGGGTACAGGAGTCTGTGTAAGGGGTTCGGGAGTCTGTGCAGGGGGGGTACAGGAGTCTGTGCAGGGGGGGTTCGGGAGTCTGTGTGGGGGGGGTTCGGGAGTCTGTGCAGGGGGGGGTACAGGAGTCTGTGCAGGGGGGGGTACAGGAGTCTGTGTGGGGGGGGTACAGGAGTCTGTGTGGGGGGGGTTCGGGAGTCTGTGCGGGGGGGGTACAGGAGTCTGTGTGTGGGGGGGGTACAGGAGTCTGTGTGGGGGGGGTACAGGAGTCTGTGTGTGGGGGGGTACAGGAGTCTGTGTGGGGGGGGTACAGGAGTCTGTGTGGGGGGGGGTTCGGGAGTCTGTGCGGGGGGGGTACAGGAGTCTGTGCGGGGGGGGGTACAGGAGTCTGTGTGTGGGGGGGGTACAGGAGTCTGTGTGGGGGGGGTACAGGAGTCTGTGCGGGGGGGGTACAGGAGTCTGTGTGGGAGGGGGGTGTACAGGAGTCTGTGCGGGGGAGTTGTGTACGAGGGTCTGTGCCGGGGGAAGTACAGGCGTTTGTGCGGGGGGCTGGGGTGGGGGGCGGGGGCGGCTGCAACCTTGGGGGAGACTGGCAGTTCACCGCGGATGGGAAATAAACTTGGTGTAAAGAAGGATGTTAGTCAGGGACACTGATTCACTGCACTGAGCAAAGAGGGACAGTCACTGTCTGCATTCTCTGAACATCACCATGCCCAGGTTCACAGAATTGGGAGAGAGTTTGCAATCCGGTGTCGAGGATTTGTGGTGAAATCCTGCCCTCTTGTGGTTCCAGTGCAGACAGGATCAGAACATTTATTTCCTTTTAAAAACAAATTGGCCCACTTTCCTCAGCATCACTCTTTATGTCCTACTTGCTCCCCACATCTTATTAGTCATAAATCTCTGACTTCGGTCAACCCCTCTGCGAGGTAGGCCTGTTTTTACACAGATTTCTGCAGCAGATTTCTGGCCCTGTTCACATGATCCCCTCCTATCCCCCTTCCTCTCTCTGTATCAACAAATCTTTCTATTCCTCTCTCCCTCATGTGTTAATCCAATTCCCTCTTAAATGTATTGATACTATTCACATTAACCACTCCCCGTGGGAGCGAGTCCCACATTCTCCCCACTCCCCGTGGGAGCGAGTCCCACATTCTCCCCACTCCCCGTGGGAGCGAGTCCCACATTCTCCCCACTCCCCATGGGAGCGAGTCCCACATTCTCCCCACTCCCCGTGGGAGCGAGTCCCACATTCTCCCCACTCCCCGTGGGAGCGAGTCCCACATTCTCCCCACTCCCCCCGTGGGAGTGAGTCCCACATTCTCCCCACTCCCTGTGGGAGCGAGTCCCACATTCTCCCCACTCCCCGTGGGAGTGAGTCCCACATTCTCCCCACTCCCCGTGGGAGTGAGTCCCACATTCTCCCCACTCCCCCCATGGGAGCGAGTCCCACATTCTCCCCACTCCCCGTGGGAGTGAGTCCCACATTCTCCCCACTCCCCCCATGGGAGCGAGTCCCACATTCTCCCCACTCCCCGTGGGAGCGAGTCCCACATTCTCCCCACTCCCCCCATGGGAGCGAGTCCCACATTCTCCCCACTCCCCCCGTGGGAGCGAGTCCCACATTCTCCCCACTCCCCGTGGGAGTGAGTCCCACATTCTCCCCACTCCCCCCGTGGGAGTGAGTCCCACATTCTCCCCACTCCCTGTGGGAGCGAGTCCCACATTCTCCCCACTCCCCGTGGGAGTGAGTCCCACATTCTCCCCACTCCCCCCGTGGGAGCGAGTCCCACATCCTCCCCGCACTTTGGGTAAAGACGTTTCTCCAGAATTCCTGACTGGATTTGTCATCTTACATTAATGGTCCCATTCTGGTCTTAACCACAAATACATCTTTTCCTGCCTTTACATTTTGCTCTCGCTCCTTTCATAATTGCTCAGTTTTTCCCTCCAACATCACAAGTTTAAATCCTCTACATTATTTTCCTCTCTGAGGGTGTAACACTGGTCCATTTCTCACCCTGCGTGTAATCTCTTGCTCCCACAGCCAGAGGATCTGCAACTGTCCCTCCAGGGCGTGTTTCTAATCACTCATTCTGGGGCTGGAAATCCCGGGTTCAAGTCTCATACCTGAGACCTACTCAAACTCCCCAGCCTGACACACCAGTGCAGGAATGTTGCATTGTCGTCTTTTGGATGTAACACTTAAATTTAAGGATGCTCGGTAAATGTTGGTCTTGCCAATGGCACCCAGGTCCCATCAGCCAATATGTTTTTAAAAAATCAAGTCCCTGTCAGATCTCTCAGCTGATTGTAAAAGATTATGTGATGTTATCTCAAAGAAGAGCTGGAGAGTGCTCTCAAAGTCTGGGTCAATATTTATCAAGCCTGCAATGACAACAATCCCACCCAGCCCCTATCTCCATCACACCACACATCTACCCTGCTAATCCCCCTAATCCACACATCTTGGGACGCTAAGTGGGCAATTTATCACGGCCAATCCACCTAACCCGCACACCTTTGGAGTGTGGGAGGTAACCGGAGCACCCAGAGGAAACCCACACAGACACGGGGAGAATGTGCTGACTCTGCACAGACAGTGACCCGAGGCCAGAATTGAACCCAGGGCCCCTGGCGCTGTGAGGCAGCAGTGCTAAGCGCTGTGCCATCCTAAAACAACTGGAGTACTGTGTGCAGTTTTGGGCGCCGCACCTGCGCAAGGATATTTTGGCCCTGGAGGGAGTGCAGAGGAGGTTTACTAGGCTGATACCGGAGTTGAGGGGATTGAGCTATGAGGAGAGGCTGAATAAACTAGGCTTGTACTCGTTAGAGTTTAGAAGAATGAGGGGAGATCTCATTGAGACGTATAAGATGATGAATGGGATGGATAGGATAGAGGTGGAGAGACTCTTCCCGCTCAAAAAAGACAGTAGGACTAGGGGGCACAGCCTCAAGATAAAGGGGAGGCGGTTTAGAACGGAGTTGAGGAGGAACTTCTTCACTCAAAGGGTGGTGAATCTCTGGAATTCTCTGCCCGTTGAAGTGGTGGAGGCTGCCTCGCTAAATATTTTTAAGAAGCGGGTTGATGGGTTCTTGATAAGAGAGGGGATTAAGGGTTATGGGGAGAGGGCGGGAAAGTGGAACTGAGCCACGACAGATCAGCCATGATCTTATTGAATGGCGGGGCAGGCTCGAAGGGCTTGATGGCCTACTCCTGCTCCTATTTCTTATGTTCTTATGTTCTTTTGAACAGATTACCTCATCATTTGGAAGCTGATTGTTTGCAAATTTGCATCTTAAAGGAGGCGGAGAGGTTTTGGGGGGGATTTCCACAGCCAGGGGCCCAGGCAGCTGAAGGCACACAGCCAATGGTGGAGTGATTTAAATCAGGGATGTTCAGGATTATTGGAGGAGTGCGGAGATCATGCTGTGTTGTCGGACTGGAGGAGGTTACAGAGGTCGAGAGAAGCTGAAACTGTGGATGGTTTTGACGGCAGGAATGACAATGTTAAAATCGAGATGTTCGCTGTTTCTAACACATCTTGAAACTGGGCACAGATCCAATTACTACTGGTTAGTTGGTGAGCCTTGTTGGTGAGATCTGTTGTAAATTAAGTTGCCATTTTCTGCCCCTGGAAGTCCAATAGTTGTCAATAGAGGAAGTGTCGCGGTCAAAGCCAAAGTAGAATTCTTGATATCAATCAAGAGTTAGGGCCAGTCCTGGACTCCAGTGTGTGCTCAGTCACTGCTGTAACTCTGCACCATGGATTGCTCACTATTTCAATAGGATTCCCTCTGCCTGTTCTGGGTTCCAGAGATTTGGTTCCACGATGCAGGCTGGCACTCCCAGGGCAGCGTCGAGGGGACTGCCAAAGGTGCCAACTTCCAGCTGAGATGTTAATCTGAAACCAGTCTGCACTCCCAGGCAGGGGTGAAAAAGCCAGTGACAAAACCTCACAAAACAGCAGAATATTCCTTCCAGCTTTCCACAGAGCGGTGTTTATCCCTCAACTGAGATCATTAAAACACAGGCTCGCTGCTTCTCCATTTCACTGCTATTTCTGGGAGCTTGCTGTGCACTAATTTCCTGCCTCGTCATAACAGTTTCCTCCATTACAACAGTGACTCATTTCATTGGCTGTAAAGCATTTTGGAAGCAGATGTGAAAGGTACGAGCGAAATGCAAGTTATTTCTTTACTTGGTGTTTAACAACAGGCTCGCCGTCCCAATGATACTTTTTCATTCTTTACCCCTGAGCTCGGGGTCTGTGGGTTATTTGTCCAGCTCCATGGTCACTTATAGCACATGGCTGGCACAGTGGCAGAGTTAGCCTCACAGCATCAGGGACCCAGGTTCAATTCTGGCCTCGGGTCACTGCCTGGGTGGAGTTTGCACATTCTCCCCGTGTCTGCGTGGGTTTCCTCCCACAGTCCAAAGATGTGCGGGTTAGCTGGACTGGCTAAATTGTCCCTTAATGTCAGAGGGATTAGCTGGGCAAATATGTAGGGTTATGGGGATAAGACCTAGTAGGGTTGTGGTCAGTGCAGACTCAATGGGCCAAATGGCCTCCTTCTGCACTGACTTTTGACCTTGTTTGGGGTCCATGCATTGATCATGGAGATTCCCAGCTAAGAAACTCTTCCTGGCCCACCCCAGGAACCCAGCAGCTGGTAGGACAAAGGACAAAGAAAATTAAAAGACGGGAATGGGCCCTTCGGCCCTCCAAACCTGCGCCAACCATGCTGTGTTTGTACCTTCTCTTCAGACGTTCCCCAGTCCACAGATTGCTTGCAGGGGGAAGGGCGGAAGAGGAGAGAGGGGAGGAGAGTGGGGGGAGGGAGTGGGGGCAGGGATGGAGGGGGGAGACGGGGGAGGCAGCAGGGAGGGGAGGAGGGGGAGGAGGAGAGGGGGGAGTGGCTTCCCCCGAAGACCCCCCTCCCCCGTGAAGCTGGCTCACCTGCACGCGGTGTGACCCTCAGTCAGGATCAGTTCAGCCAGAAATCACAGCTAATTGAGTGATGCCTAGAACTGTGCTAGGATCTGGGATCTGCGCTGGGACCCCAACTCTTAACATTATATATTAATGATTTGGAAGAAGGAACTGAATGTATTATCTCCAAATTTGCAGATGATACAAAAGTTGGGTGGGAGGGTGAGCTGTGAGGAGGATTCAGAGATACTTCAGTGTGATTTGGACAGGCTGAGTGTGTGGGCATCTGCGTGGCAGATGCAGTATAATGTGGATAAATGTGAGGTTATCCACTTTGGTAGCAATAACAGGAAGACAGATTATTACTTGAATGGGTGTAAATTGAGAGAGGCGGATACTCAGTGAGACCTTGGTGTCCTCGTGTATCAGTCGCTGAAAGTAAGCACGCAGGTACAGCAGACAGTAAAGAAGGTGAATGGTATGTTAACCTTCATAGTGAGAGGGTTTGAGTATAGGGAAAGGGGTGTTTTGCTACAATTGTATAAAGTGTTGGTGAGAACACACTGGAGTATTGTGTACAGTTTTGGTGCCCTTATCTGAGGAGGGATGTCCTTGCTATAGAGGGAGCACAGCGAAGGTTTACCAGGCTGATTCCTGGGATGGCAGGTCTGTCATATGAGGAGGTTAGGATTATATTCACTGGAGTTTAGAAGAGTGAGAGGGATCACATAGAAACTTATAAAATTCTAACAGGGTTAGACAGGATAGCTTTGGAAAGAATGTTCCCAATGGTGGGGGAGTCCAGAACTAAGGGTCATAGTATGTGTTGTTGGTACTGCACTCACCCAGGCTTATAGGGCAATAGCTCTTGGGCATGCTACATCCCAGGATGAAAAATGTGTAGTAGGAGAGTAACATATTTTTGGTGGCCAGAACTTTTTAATCCCCCATGGGCCATATGTGATTCTTGGATTTATAAAATAATTTGTTTCTAAAGTGACTGAGGGTTAATGCCAAGCATTATTTTCAGTCACTTGTCCTGGCACTGATTTACCCGCACATAATTAAAATTGTAAGTGTCTGCTTGACATAAATACCACACACTCGGTCTGGTTTGCAAGCTTCGCTTCTTCCCATGCTAAGGCGATGAAGTTCTCATGATGTAGTGATGGAGATAAGGGATGCGCAGTCAGGTGAAGGATAGAGATGGTCTCCATGCAAATTTCTACAGAAGGGCAGCTCTGCGGATAGATAAGGATTATAGAATCAATGGGCACCACAGCAGACAGGAAACTCCTTTTGGTGCCTGCCTGAAGGTGCTGGGAGTACGACCCATAGATCCACGCTCTGATTTGCTATCTCACTAGGGGTGGTGAATAAGATCATTGTCAGATTGAACAGAGAGAGGCCCTGAGCGGTACACACACTGTAGAGTGTGAGAGAGGCAACATTTACCACTTCACAAAGGAAAAATATGTTCAAGCCAGCGCTTATCCTTCAACCAATATCACTAAAACCGACTGTTTGGTCATTCACCTCAGTGCTCAGTGTGGGATCTTGCTGTGCGCAAAATGATTGTTGCGTTTCCCGACAGGACAATGGTGTCAGCTCAGCGGGGAGCAGATTCTCAGCTCCGAGTCAGGAGGTTTTGGGCTCAGTTCCTGCTCGAGATACTGAGGAGTGTGATCTAGGCCGATGGTCCCATTCGAGTGGTGAAGGAGGCTGCATTGTCAGAAATGCCACCTTTCAGATGAAATGTTGGAAACGGGCTTTCTCAGAGGGACCGAAAGATCCCAGACGCTATGGAAGGAGAGCAGAAGAGTTCCTCTGGGTGTCCCAGCCAGCAATTCCCCAAGTCTCTTTGGACTTCCACTGTATCTGGCTTTGCACCATTTCTAATTTTGGGGTCCAGAGTGAAGCGCTCACATTCCCCACACTGAATCCAATTGGCCTCAACTTTGCCCATTCACTTCATCTACTCAAATTTAACAAAGAACAAAGAAAATTACAGCACAGGAACAGGCCATTCGACCCTCCAAGCCTGCACCGACCCTGCTGCCCAACTTAACTAAAACCCCCTACACTTCCGGGGACCGTATCCCTCTATTCCCATCCTGTTCATGTATTTGTCAAGATGTCCCTTAAAACTCACTACCGTATCTGCTTCCACTCCCTCCCCCGGCAATGAGTTCCAGGCACCCACCACTCTCTGTATAAACATCTGCCTCGTACATCTCCTTTAAACCTTGCCCCTCGCCCCTTAAACCTGTGCCCCCCGAGTAATTGTCTCTCCACCCTGGGAAAAAAGCTTCTGACTATCCACTCTGTCCATGCCTCTCATAATCTTGTAGATTTCTATCAGGTCTCCCCTCAACCTCTGTCATTCCAGTGAGAACAAACCAAGTTTCTCCAATCTCTCCTCATAGCTAATGCCCTCCATACCAGGGCAACATCCTGGTCAATCTTTTCTGTACCCTCATGATGCAAAGTAATTTTACAGCCCAGCTGCAGTTTTATTTTGACAGCGTCACCGCTACCAGCTTTCAAGGGGCTAACATTTGGAGCTCATTCTCCAAACATATTCATAAAAATGTTTGATGTTGATATTGATGTATTTGCAAATTTATTTATTTTTGCTTGTTTGGTCATCTGTTAGTTTCACTGACCAGATACCAGCATCTGCACTGTTCATGGCATTATTTTTATGCTTTTAGTTTTAGTTTTATGTTGTCCCTCACCACATTGGTCACAGCCCACTTCTCATACTGAGGGAGTACTGCATTGTCTGAGGCATCATCTATTGGATGAGATATTAATCCAGATCCCATGGCCACTATTTGAAAGAGGGGAGTTCTTCCGGGTGTCCTGGGACCAATACCTCTCCAAGTAACAGTCCAAATGCTCACATACTGCAAGCTATCTTGCAAGTAACATTGATCATTAACATTGATCATGAACGGATACAGATAATCATTCAAAAGGCTAATTTGTTAGCGACCAGATCTGAAACCCCAAGGTTTATTATGAAGTTAGCCTAGTCCCTAACTTTTTTTGATATTGGCGTTAGGGTGAGCATAAGGTGTTTCACTCCAGGTATGATTCAATTGACCCACTAGGGAGCTTTTATTAAAACAAACTTCATTTTTAACAACACAGTTAAAATGCAACAAAAAGAATTAGCATAACTGTTACCTGTTGGAAGTACTTAATCATGACAAGATATAATTCTTAACGGCTAGCTATCTCTATTGTTCCAATATAAGTGGTATTCTCACAGACATAAATCCTTCCTCAGAATCAGCAGAAAACAGATATACCCGCGTGGGTGTTATGTTTCCAGCCTTTTAACCACTCTGGACAGAGGCAGAAAGATGCCTGGCTTCTGACTCTCATACAGCAGCCTCCAGAGAAAGCTCCACCCCCAAACAGCAAAATCTCAGAGAAAGAGACTACTTTCCTGGCAAATCCAAGTCTCAAAATCCAGTGAGAAAAAGAGACACAGATAAAGTGACCTTCTCTCTAAAGATCCCAAGCAGCAAACTGAGCTTGATTTCTCTTTGTAAGCCTAGCTCCACCTAGTCATATGGCCTTACTTGTCAATCAACCTAACCAAACCCCACTCTGAAAAATCCTAGGGGAAACACTAAAATAACAACCCTGCTTTAATTCAAATTAAAACAAACATTCCAACCATTAAGATCAATTATGCTGCTGCAGTAACAACAGAGGCTCCCACGTACAGGCAAAATGGTAGTGATGCTCAGAGCTGCTTGCTTAAAAACAATCCTGCATAGAAACATGACTCTAATACATTTCTTAAAGGCACACCAACATCACAAATGGAATGATGATCTTCATGACCCAAATTTGAACCAAGTCAAATTGGAGGATGGGTCCCGATCCTGGAATTCCCAAACCCATTCCCAGGTTGTGCAACGTTCAGGAGTTCCTTTAAAGGGTGTGGAGTGCTTCCCGTCAGAATCCCACCTTCGGCATTCCTGCCCTGGTTGGCCCCTTTACAGAGATCGACATTTCCTACTCCTCTGCAATTTTCAGGTAGTCAGGCAAAATTTTAAAGAGTCATGCTTCATCGCCCCCTCAGAGAAGTCACGAACCCCAGTCTGCATGAGGGGACCTTATACAAGGTAAGTTCAAAAGATTCCCCCTCATTTCCCCATGCCCAGTTATGCCCCCATCCAACCCCTCAGCCCCCTCATGCCCCTGTACCAAGTGCTGGCACAGGTACCAGTATCTGCACTACCCCATACCCGTTGTCCCACTCCCTGGCACAATGAACATCACATTGTAAAGTCAGCTGTATAAAAAGGAGTCTTGAAAGGAAATATTCTATTGACAGTGACCCAAGCCAGGAATTGAACCCGGGTCCCTGGCGCTGTGAGGCAGCAGTACTAACCACTGTGCCATTGTGCCATCCCCACTGAGGGCAGTGGGGGAGGGCAAACCCCCGTGTTTCACAGGACAGCAGATATTTTGCTATTCAAATAGCTGTCTGGGCCCTCACCATACTATACATGCAGCTATTTAAATACAAGAACACCTGCTCCCCAGAAGAAACATTATTTGATTAAGAGCTCAGATTTTCTGATCTCTGCCGTTAATTTCACAATGTTTGTTAACATAAGTAAGTGGATTTAAATGCTACAGTTTGTGGCTTTTGAAACTTCAGACCACAGTTGAAGTTACTGTGAGCAGTCCTGGCACTGCACTTTGAGAAGACTATATTGACCCTGACAGGAGGGCAACGTAGATTTATCAGAATGATACTCCAAGGGTTAAAGAAATTATATGGTTCTTTATTCACAAATTGGATGTGGACCTCATAGAAACATAGAAAATAGGAGCTGGGGGTAGCCCTTTCAGCTCTTCAAGCCTGCTCCACCATTCAGTATGATAATGGCTGATCATGCAACTCAGTAGTCTGATCCCACCTTTCCCCCTTTCCCCCTTTCCCTGACTAGGTCAGTATTTATCATCCTTCCCTAAATATAGAATGTACAACACTGGAATAATGTTCCATTCAAACTGTCTCCCATCTTTCCTCAGTTAACTCCATTAGAAAAACCTCTACTCCTGTCTCCATCTGGTGATTATCCAACTATCCCATAAGTATACCTACACTCTTCTCCTCAAGCACTACATGACGTAGCAAGTTCAAATTAAGAGAAGCAACTAGGATTGTTTTCCTTGGGATTTATAAGGTTAAGGAGTGATTTAATCAAAGTCTTCAAAATGTAAAGGGAAAATCGATCGGCTAGAAAGAGAGAAATTATTTCCACTGCTTGGGGAGCCCCAAGTTATTTTTTTTGATTCATTCGTGGGACATGGGCATTGCTGGCTGGGCTAACATTTATTGTCCATCCCTAGTTGCCTAAGGGCAGTTGAGAGTCAACCACATTGCTGTGGATCACATGTAGGCCAGACTGGGTAAGGATGGAAGATTTCCTTCCCTGAAGGACATTAGTGAACCAGATGGGTTTTTCCGACAATCGAGACTGTCATCAGCAGATTCTTAATTCCAGATTTTTTTTATTGAATTCAAATTCTACCATTTGCTGTGGTGGGATTCGAACCGGGGTCCCCAGAACATTAGTTGGGATTTTGGATTAATAGTCTAGCGATAATACCACTCAGCCATTGCCTCCCCCTTAAATAGGGGGCCTAGTCCAATAAATACAGCCCAATGTGAAAATAGGAGATATCTTCTTCACATAAATAGTGGCGGAAGTTTGGAACTATCCTCTATAAATGGGAATTAGAACAAAGAACAAAGAGCAGCACAGGATCAGGGCCTTGGGCCCTTCAAGCCAGGGCCAAATTATTGCTGGATCAATAGTTAGTTTGAAATCTGAGATTGGTAGATGTTTGTTCCCAATGATATTGAGAAAATATGAGGCAAAGGGATACCGAGTTAGGTCACAGATTGGCCTCACTGAATGGTGGAACCAAAGAGTTAATTGGCCTCCTTCTGCCTCTTTATTCCTATGTGTCGGCCTGGGTCAAACGCTCTGGAGTGGGGGCTCGAACCTCAGGTTAAAGAACCCCAGAAAACCTGCTTCCCTTCCTTGTTACGCCCATGAGATGTCCCCACGTGTGGTCACCCACCCGACACCAACAAGTGCAGCCGCCGTGACCTCTGCCAGCTTTCCCGCGCAGGCGGTATTTTACCGCCTTACCGTGGCAGTTAAATGCCAAAAATTGAGGACTTTTATTGATGTGTTTTATATTTTTTTGCGTCTTTCTAATAATATCGAGGCTGCGGTGACAGAGGTTTGAAGAATTCCGTTTAGAAAGGGATTAAGCCGTGGGGGGGGGTGGGGGCGAGGTGGGGGGGGTGGTGGGGGTGGGGGTAACGAGCCTTTATCCTGATGTGGTAACGGCACTTGCGTGTGAGACAGGCATCCGCTGACAGAGGAGAGCGAGATAAAACCCAAAGCTGGGGCCTGCTGGTCACCATAAGCTTCAGTCCGGAAAACACACCATGACATGAAGGGAACTGTGATAAAAATGAACTTGACTAGGATGTGAAAGCACAGAGATTAATGATAAAACTGTCACAATAGCTTAATAAGCTTGTGGCTTCAACTTGAGAAAAAAAAAGGATCCTAAGCAGTTTATGAATCTTCAAACAGGAGCCCTGGCACTTTTTGTAACCCTTTTTAAATTTTCGGGTGATAAGCGTGCTTGCCTGAGGGTCTCTGAGCGGAGTGGGAGATCACTCGGGCTAATTCAGTCATAAGAGACAGTTAAAATATTGGTGGCACCAATACCCAGCTTAGACTTTTGACGAATATTCAGTGCTTGGTGTGTTAACGTTGCAATGTTTGTCCCGTAGGAGATTAAAAGGACAGGAACAAAGGTGCATGCAGGTCAGACGCAACCTGGCGGAATGTCGGAACGTATTGGAGGGGCTGAATGGCCTCGTCCTGTGTCTACGGGCTCTATTTATTACCCTCTGTGGCACTAAAGTCCTCATCGTCGGCTCCAGATCAAATACTCCCAGCAACACCAGGTCAGCTCGGAAAAGGCCGTCACTTTTGCACATTAACCCTTTAACGGCTGACGTGCTAACGAGTTAAAGCTTTTGGGGCCCTCCCCTCTGCTCCGGGAGGCTATGGGTTCAAATTCCACAGCAGGGGCCTGAGCACAAAATACAGGCTGACGCTCCCAAGGCAGTGATTCTACACCCTCTTCCAGATGGAGTGTTAACTAGAGGTCCTTTTTACCCTCTTATAAGGGTGTAAAAGAATCTATAGAACCATTCGGAAGAGCGGGAGGGTCCTTCTCTGCATTGGGGAGGGGGGGAAATATTAACCCTTTAACCATCATTATTATAAACAGGTTATTTGGCCACCTACCTCATTGCTGTTTGTGGGATCTTGCTGTGCACAAATTGGCTGTCCTATTTCCTGCATAAAACACTGACTAGTTTTCAAAACTCCGGCAATGTCCGTGAAGTGCTTTGGGACGTTGTGTAATGTAATTCTATTGGGCTTTCCCAACCACGCCCAGTTCACCTCACCTTTGTAACCAGCGGCTACTTTGCGATTAGGAAGGCACAGAGCGTGAGCCACGCTGATTCCTACATCTTTTCTCTTTACGGGCACACCTGCCAGCGATGCTGACCCAACAGCTGAGCTATCGACCCCGGCAACCTCAAGGCAAAATACTGTGAGTGCTGGAAATCTGAAACAGAAAGTGCTGGAAACGCTCAGCAGGTCTGGCAGTGTCTGTGGAGAGAGAAACTGAATCAAACAAGTTCATATGACTCTTCTTACAGCGCTGCTGCCTCATGGCACCAGAGTCCCGGGTTCGATTCCCAGGGGCACGGTGGCACAGTGGGTTAGCACTGCTGCCTCACAGCGCCAGGGTCCCGGGTTCAAGTCCCAGCAGCGCAGTCACACAGTGGTTAGCACTGCTGCCTCATGGCGCCAGGGTCCCGGGTTCAATTCCTGGCAGCACGGTAGCACAGTGGTTAACACTGCTGCCTCACAGCAACAGGGACCTGGGTTCAATTCCCAGCTTGGGTCACTCTGTGTGGAAACTGCATGTTCTCCCCATGTCTGCATGGGTTTCCTCTGGGTGCTCCAGTTTCCCCCCACAGCTAAAAGACATGCTGGTTAGGTACGTTGGCCGTGCTAAATTTTCCTTCAGTGTACCCAAACAGGCACTGGAGTGTAGCGACAAGGGGATTTTCACTGTAACTTCATTACAGTGTTAATGTGAGCCTACCTGTGACACTAATAAATAAGTTTTTTGCTTTACATTTCTTCAGACCTCTCTGCTCAGACTAAGGCCAAAGATGCCAGTTGGGGATTAGCAGAGGCCAAGATCTGAGCAAATCTGCTTTCCTTGGGAATGGATCCCTGGCACCTTATCTCAGTAAGAAGTCTCACAACACCAGGTTAAAGTCCAACAGGTTTATTTGGTAGCACAAGTCACTAGCTTTCGGAGCACTGCTCCTTCATCAGGTAATGCTCCAAAAGCTAGTGACTTGTGCTACCAAATAAACCTGTTGGATTTTAACCTGGTGTTGTGAGACTTCTTACAGTGTTTACCCCAGTCCAACGCCGGCATCTCCACATCATCACTACCATATCTCAGTGTCAGGTTCTGCTTGATTTGACCGATACGGGGCCTCAGGATTGCAGCCATCACTAAATGAACACTTCATTCAATCAACCCAACTTACCCTCCCTAAACCTGCGTTCATGTCCTAACTCATGGCAGGTCCTGGTCACCTATCAGCTTTGCGCTTGCTCTGTTCTCAATCCAACAAGACGTCCAGTTTAAAATTCAAACCCCCTATCTCTGCAATCCCCTCCAGTTCCCTCTGGATAACCTCCACTCAGCCAGTTCTGGCCTCTTGGGGTTCCCCGATTTTGATACCACTGATGGTTGAGCCGTCACTTCTAGAATCCCACCCAGGACCCCCTCCAGCTCTCCACCCTTAAGACCATAAGACATAGGGTCAGAATTAGGCAACAGGGACCTGGGTTCGATTCCTGGCTTGGGTCACTGTCTGTGTGGAAACTGCATGTTCTCCCCATGTCTGCGTGGGTTTCCTCTGGGTGCTCCGGTTTCCCCCACAGCTAAAAGACATGCTGGTTAGGTACATTGGCCGTGCTAAATTCTCCTTCAGTGTACCCATCGAGTCTACTCCACCATTCAATCATGGCTGATATTTTTCTCATCCCCATTCTCCTGCCTTTTCCCCATAACCCTGATCCCCTTATTAATCAAGAACCTATCTATCTCTGTCTTAAAGACACCCAGTGACCCGGCCTCCACAGCCTTCTGTGGCAAAGAGTTCCACAGATTCGCCATTCTCCAGCAAAAGAAATTCCTCCTCATTTCTGTTTTAAAGGATTGTCCATTTAACCTGAGGTTGTGCCCTCAGGCTAAAAGAATGATCTTGTTTTTCGTACTAGTGGAAACATCCTCTCCACGTCCACTCTATCCAGGGCCTCGCAGTGAGTTTCAATAAGATTCCCCCCTCTTCCTTCTAAACTCCATCGAGTACAGACCCAGAGTCCTCATGCGACAAACACCCTTTGGCCATCAATGTGACTTGGGCGATAATCCCTGTAAAATGTTGTTGTTTTGTGTGGTCAGTTTGCAAAACCTTGAAGTGTTTTTGCCTGGAGGCACGCAGCTGAGTAAGAGGGGGCTGAGCAGCCTCTGTGCTGGGTTACTCAACAAGTCTGAAATCTCCTCCTTCAGCAGATAAGCAGGAATAAACATTTTTAAAAATCTTATTAAAATAAATGAGATGGGAAAAAAAAACCACAACACAAAACAAAATGAAATAGGCATCATTAAACTCCAACTATTTGCAAATCCTTCATCTCAGGCTTTTGATTCCTATCTGCGCTTTGTGCAAACAAGTACCTACAGTGTGGCTTCAGGCTATATGTGACCCTGTAGCGTTCCTCATGGAGCCTGTCCCCCACCGGTTCCGGCTTCCGGAGCTCGGGGTTCCCGGGATGGTCCTAAACTGAAATGGTGGCTATCCGAAAATCCACCGTCCCCAGCCCTCCCGGTTTGCCTTCCCAATCACCGGTCCAGCCCCGAGCTCGCTGCTGCCTCTCGCGTAAACCAAACAAAGCAGAAACACACAACAACAGCCAGCGAGGTTACAAACTAGACAGTGTGTAATCCCCGGGCGCCGGGGAAACTCAGTCCCTCCCTCACCAACACTGTGTACCCCCACCCCCCTCCCCACTGGTGATGTGGGGGTGAGATAAGGAGAAACTGATTTCCTCTCCAGAAGGGAGTCCAGAACAATTCAGGCCGAACTTTAAAATTAGAGCCAGGTCACTCAGGGGTCACCCCCCCCCCCACCCACCCCCAGCAAGAACGTCTTCACTCAGGGGCGGCACGGTGGCGCAGTGGGTTAGCACCGCTGCCTCACAACACCAGGGACCCGGGTTCGATTCCCAGCTCGGGTCACTGTCTGTGCAGAGTCTGCACGTTCTCCCCGTGTCTGCGTGGGTTTCCCCCCCCCCCCCCCCCCGGGTGCTCCGGTTTCCTCCCACATTCTGAAAGATGGCCGTGCTGAATTGCCCCTTAATGTCAGGGGGGCAAGCTAGGGTAAATGCATGGAATTGTGGGGATAGGGCCTGGGTGGGATTGTGGTCAGTGCAGACATGATGGGCCGAATGGCCTCCGTCTGCATTGTAGGATTCTATGGTTCAAAGGCTAATGGAAATCTAGAATTCTCTCCACCACAAAGCTGCTGAGAGTGGGAAACACTTATAAAGTGAGATAATAGAGGTTTTTGGGGTGTTATCAGTTTCAGTACCAAGACAGATGAAGATACAGATCATGGTCCATATTGTGGTGGAACAGATTCAAAGAGCAAAAAGGCCATCTTCTGTTCCCATGCAGCTAACAAAGTTCTATATCCTGCTCCCATATCTCAGAAGTTCTTCCCACCTCTGTTTCGTACCCCTGATCAACAGGGCCGGACTGTATCATATCGGTAACTCCAGTCTCTGACCGCTGGAGTCAATCTCTTAATAGAATCATAGAATCCTATCGAGCAGAAGGAAGACATTCGGCCCATCGAGTCTGCACTGACTCACTGACTGAGCCTCCCACCCAGGCCTATCTGCCTCCCTCCCATCCTATACCCATGTTTACCTCGCTAATCCCTCTCCCCCCACCCCACCTACACATGTCACAACACTAAGGGGCAATTTAGCGTGGCTAATCCACCTAACCTCCACATCTTTGCATAATTGTGACTTTCCTTGTCTAACCTGGTCAATGCTTCTCTGAACTTCCAACTGATAGTCATCGTAAACCAGTCATTTACAACAGTAATAATTCTCCAAATGTGGGCACTGCTGACATGGCCAGGATTGCAGAGGGCAGCTGGAGTCAAGCACATTGAGTGTGGGGTCTGGAGTCACATAGAGGCTCAGATACTGGGTGTGGGGTCTGGAGTTACATAGAGGCTCAGACACTGGGTGTGGGGTCTGGAGTCACATAGAGGCTCAGATACTGGGACTGGAGTCACATAGAGACTCAGACACTGGGTGTGGGGTCTGGAGTCACATAGAGGCTCAGACACTGGGTGTGGGGTCTGGAGTCACATAGAGGCTCAGACACTGGGTGTGGGGTCTGGAGTCACATACAGACTCAGACACTGGGTGTGGGGTCTGGAGTCACATAGAGACTCAGACAGACCGAGTAAGGTTGGAAGATTCTAATCCTTTAAAGATATTGCTGGGCTAGTTGGATTTTTACGAGATTCGGACAGGTTTACGGCAGCTTTACCGACGCTGGTTTTTTATTTTCAATCTTCAGACTGAATTAAAATTCTCAAACCGCTTGGTGTGATTTGCATTCCTTATTTTCTGGATTGACTGAGCGTTACACTGCCGTACCTCACCCCACACCATCACCCCCCCTGCTGCATCCTTAAATAAAAACAGCAGCGGGTTGAAGAGGGCAGCTCACCACCATCTCCTGAGGGGCAATTAGGGATGGGCAATAAATGCTGGCCTACCAAGGGATGCCCACACCCCATAAATCAAAATGGAAACAAGGTGCAGAGACTCTGGATGATTTCAGTGAAATGATTTTGGTCAGTGAACAGGTATTTGGTTTCACCTGTTTTCATAGCACCACAGAATCCCTACAGTGCAGGCCATTCAGTCCATTGAGTCTGTACCGACCACAATCCCACCCAGGCCTTATTCCCGTAACCCCACACATTTACCTTGCTAACACCCCTGACATTAAGGGGCAATTTAACATGGCCAATCCACCTAACCAGCACATCTTTAGACTGTGGGAGGAAACCCATGCAGACATGAGGAGAATGTACAAACTCCACATAGACACAGTCACCCAAGGTTGGAATCGAACCCGGGTCCCTGGTGCTGTGAGGCAGCAGTGCTAACCACTGTGCCACCGTGCCACTTGCACGTCTGTGCCACATTTATCTTCAGTAATCTCACCGTCTTTGCAGACTGCACACTACCCACTAATGATGGGAGGTTCCTGGTGGCTCCCACTGCATCCACTTAACCGTCTTCTGGGCTCAGTATAAAATTTAATAATCCCTAATTGTAACCACAACTCCCATGGTTATGGACTAAAGCTGTGGGTGGGAGTTGTGTTGTTGCCTTTTCTACCTCCTCTGGACACACCGCCTCTGTGTCGTTATACGTCACATTCCCTTCCTCCTTGTCCTTACTCCATCATCCCATCTTACGGCCTTCCACCCAATCACAGATCTTCCCTTTTCGTTCCTTTCTGCACTCACTCCCCACCTCCTCCAATCCCCTTGACCCTCCCAACCCCCCTGACCAACCCCCCCCCACCCTCCACAGGCTCTCCCAGCCCCCCCGATCCTCCCAAACCCCGAATCCTCCAACGCCCCCAACCCTCCCAATCCTCCCAGTCCCTGACCTTCCCAGTCACCTCCTGATCCTCCCAGCCGCGTTGAGCCTCCCAGCCCCCAAGCCTCATGGCCCCCAACCATCCCAGCCACCCCCGCCCCTCCTCCCAGTCCCCCCAATCCTCCCAGCCACCCCCGACCCTCCTCCCAGTCCCCCCAATCCTCCCAGCCACCCCCGACCCTCCACCCAGTCCCCCCAATCCTCCCAGCCACCCCCGACCCTCCACCCAGTCCCCCCAATCCTCCCAGCCACCCCCGACCCTCCTCCCAGTCCCCCCAATCCTCCCAGCCACCCCCGACCCTCCACCCAGTCCCCCCAATCCTCCCAGCCACCCCCGACCCTCCTCCCAGTCCCCCCAATCCTCCCAGCCACCCCCGACCCTCCTCCCAGTCCCCCCAATCCTCCCAGCCACCCCCGACCCTCCTCCCAGTCCCCCCAATCCTCCCAGCCACCCCCGCCCCTCCTCCCAGTCCCCCCAATCCTCCCAGCCACCCCTAACCCTCCTCCCAGTCCCCCCAATCCTCCCAGCCACCCCTAACCCTCCTCCCAGTCCCCCCAATCCTCCCAGCCACCCCTGACCCTCCTCCCAGTCCCCCCAATCCTCCCAGCCACCCCCGCCCCTCCTCCCAGTCCCCCCAATCCTCCCAGCCACCCCCGCCCCTCCTCCCAGTCCCCCCAATCCTCCCAGCCACCCCCGCCCCTCCTCCCAGTCCCCCCAATCCTCCCAGCCACCCCCGCCCCTCCTCCCAGTCCCCCCAATCCTCCCAGCCACCCCTGACCCTCCTCCCAGTCCCCCCAATCCTCCCAGCCACCCCTGACCCTCCTAGCCCCCAGCACCTTCTCCTCCTCGCCACTTGCTTAAATCATGTCACACCTCCACCTTTCTCCAATTTCCATAAAAGCTCAGCAACTTGAGATGTTAAGACTCTCTTTCTGTCTCCACAGAAGGCATTCTTTCTGGTTGTATCACAGCTCGGTATGGGCTCCTGCTCTGCCCAAGACTGCAAGGAACTACAAAAGATCATGAATGTAGTTCCAATCCATTACACAAACCAGCCTCCCATCCACTGACTCTGTCTACACTTCCTGCTGCCTCAGCAAAGCAGCCAGCATAATCAAGGACCCCACGCACCCCGGACATTCTCTCTTCCACCTTCTTCCATCGGGAAAAAGATACAAAAGTCTGAGGTCACGTACCAACTGACTCAAGAACAGCTTCTTCCCTGCTGCTGTCAGACTTTAGAATGGACCTACCTCGCACTAAGTTGATCTTTCTCTACACCCTTGCTGTGACTGTAACACTACATTCTGCACCCTCTCATTTCCTTCCCTATGAATGGTATGCTGTGTCTATATAACGCGTAAAAAACAATACTTTTCACTGTATGTTAATACATGACAATAATGAATCAAATCACAGGTTACCCGCCCTGTTTAGCATTTCCAGCACTTATTCTGATGTTTCCCGCATCTGCATTCTTTTTCTCCTGACCTCCTACTCAAACTGTTTCATAGAATCATAGAAACCCTACAGTACAGAAAAAGGCCATTCAGCCCATCGAGTCTGCACCAACCACAATCCCACCCAGGCCCTACCCCCATATATTACCCACTAATCCCTCTAACCTACACATTCCAGGACACTAAGGGACAACTTAGCATGGCCAATCAACCTAACCCACACATCTTTGGGCTATGGGAGGAAACCCATGCAGACACGAGGAGAATGTGCAAGCTCCACGTAGACAGTGACCCGAGCCGGGAATTGAACCCAGGTCCCTGAAGCTGTGAAGCGGCAGTGTTAACCACTGTGCTACCGTACTGCCCTTTCTCACCCAGAAACTCAAACCATGGAGTTACTTGAAAATTTGTTGGCTTTTCAATGTGTTCAGCGTTGAGTGATTTAGCTCAGTCACCCTCGGCTGCTATCAGCAATGGTTAAAGGTTCAAATTTCACTCCATAGACTTCAGGATCTTGCGTTGACTTCAAGATGTCCCAGTCAATGGAGTACTCACAAGTGAGGTGACCGTTGTATTATAGGTCAAGCAGTCACCAATGTGTGCACAGCAAGATCCCACAAATCTCAGTGTGATGAGACCAGGTAATTGTTTTTTTGGTGACGTTGTTCGAGAGATGGAAATTGACTCAGGGAAGCGGGGAAAGCCCTCGTGCTTGATTTTTCAAATAATGCTGTCTGGGATCTTCTATGTCCACCTGACAGTGAGAACCTTGATTTAGCATCTCTGACAGTGCAGCAGTCACTCAGCACGACACTGGGGAATGTCAGCTTGGATTATCCGCTCACGTGTCCAGAGAATGGCAAAGCCAAGAACAGGCACACGATGGAAGCTGGAGAACTTGGTGGAATTCCTGTTTCTTTGGAAAGGCTGGCCTCTGGTGTTTCGAGAGGATATTACATGCAGTGGTGGGCACGTTTTAAAGGCCTTTTTGAGTAGGTTTCTTTCACAGATCCCTGAAACAGTGACAGGCCTCACTTCAGGACTAATAACAGAAAAAGCTTCATTAAGGCCCCACAGTTTTCTAAAAATGTGCCTTTAAAGGGATTTTTAAAAATATATATCCAATTCAATCAATCAAAGTCCAATTCAAAGTCTCAGTGAGTGAGACATTCCCAATCCAATCTGACAGGACAGGGCTCACCACCTCCTGTCCTGGGCTTGATCTACACCATCCAAGCTGATTGGAGCAAGCATTGCATCCCCTCCAAGGCTTGACCTCATTTGCATCTTAGCCAAAAGGCTTTAAAAAATTTCTTCAATGAACAAAATACAAAGTAAATTACAGCACAGGCCCTTCGGTCCTCCAAGCCTGCACTGACCATGCTGCCAGACTGAACTAAACCCCCTACCCTTCCAAGGACTACATCCCTCTATTCCCATCCTATTCATGGATTTGTCAAGATGCCCCTTAAAACTCACTATCATATTTGCTTCCACTCCCTCCCCTGGCAACAAGTTGCAGGCACCCATCACCCTCTGTGTAAAAAAACTTTTCTTGTACATCTCCTTTAAACCTTGCCCCTCGCACCTTAAACCTGTGTCCCCTAGTAATTGACACTTCCACCCTGGGAAAAAGCTTCTGACTATCCACTCTGTCCATGACCCTCATAATCTTGTAGACTTCTATCAGGTTGCCCTCTCAACCTCCATCGTTCCAAAGAGATCAAACCAAGTTTCTCCAACCTCTCCTTATAGCTAATGCCCTCCATACCAAGCAACATCCTGGTAAATCTTTTCTGTACCCTCTCCAAAGCCTCCACATCCTTCTGGTAGTGTGGCGACCAGAATTGAACACTATATTCCAAGTGTGGCCTAACTAAGGGTCTATGAAGCTGCAACATGACTGGCCAATTTTTAAACTCAATACCCCAGCCGATGAAGGCAAGCATGCCGTATGCCTTCTTGACTACCTTCTCCACCTGCATTGCCACTTTCAGTGACCTGTGTACCTGTACGCCCAGATCCCTCTGCCTATCAGTGCTCCTGAGGGTTCTGCCATTTACTGTATATTTCCTATCTGTACTTGACCTCCCAAAATGCGGTACCTCACATTTGTAGCCTCAGGGTAACCTCATTGCTTCAACCAAGTGCAGGATCAATGGGAAAAGAAAGACTTGCATTTACACAGCATGTTTCACAATCACCTTAAGACATTACAAAGTCTTTCCCAGACACTGAGGCACTTTTGACTGAGAATCATAGAGTCATAGAGGTTTACAGCATGAAAACAGGCCCTTCGGCCCAATGAAGTTTAGTTACTGTTGTAATGTAGGAGCCAATCGGCAAGCTCCCACAAACAGAAAGATAACAAGATCAACTAGATCACTGGTTTAGAGTCATTGAGGGACTAATATTGGCTTCAGGTAGTGTTGCCAACTTGGGTTAAATGTGCTCCTGGAGGTTTGATCACATGACTTGCCCAACCTTCCTGCCATTGGTTGGCCAACACATCCATCTGTGTGACACACTGCCTTCCTACACCAATCAGAACCCACAAAGACTTGTTACCCAATTGGCTGATGTGTAATTGTCAGTTAAACAGTCTGTTCCCCCATTTTCAATGTTGTTATATATTTTTTAAAAATTTATTTATTAGTGTCACAAATAGGCGTGCATTAACACTGCAATGAAGTTACTGTGAAAATCCTCTGGTTGCCACACTCCGGAACCTGTTCGAGTAGAGTTATAGACTCACAGAATCCCTGCAATGCAGAAGGAGGCCATTCAGCCCATCCAGTCTGCACCGACCACAAACCCACCCAGGCCCTATCCCCATAACCCCATGCATTTATCTTAGCTAGTCCCCCAGACACCAAGGGGCAATTTAGCATAGCCAATCCACCTAACCCGCACATCTTTGGAGGAAAGCAGAGCATCCAGAGGAAACCCATGCAGACACGGGGGGAATGTGCAAACTCCACACAGAACAGTGACCCGAAGTTGGAATTGAACCCAGGTCCCTGGCGCTGTGAAGCAGCAATGCTAATCACGGTGCTACCATGCCGCTCCGCAGGTACACTTAGGGAGAATTTAGCATGGCCAATGCAACTAACCAACACATCACGTGGTAACAAGAAAAGTTCAAAGACAATGATAAAACAATGTTTTGGATGGTTCCGATGATTTTTCCCCCCCGGGATGACACACAGGGATGTCCTGGAGTTTAATCTTTAATTCCTGGAGGCTCCAGGCCAATCCTGGAGGGTTGGCACCCTAGCTTCAGGATGAATTCCCCTGCTCGGGGTAGCAATGCCATGGGATCTTCTCCATGCACCTGAACAGGCACCGCAGGTCCCGGTTTAATGTCTCGCTGAGAAGCTGGCCATCACAGCGCTGTCTCGGTATCGCACTGGGGAGAGTCAGCCTGGGTTATGGGCTCGACCTCACAGCCTCCCAGTTCAGAAGTAGCTGGGTCACATTTAACCAGGCAAGCAATGTGTTCCAACTGCCTCTGTGTTAATACTGAATTGTTAACATGACTCCGTGGGTCCCCGGTTAACATTCAATCAGTCGCTTGTGAGTTCATAAGAAATTTCGGCATCAATTCTGCCAGCTTTATGATAAAGCTGCAGCAACAGTGTCCCTCATTGTGATTGGCACAGTAAGTCATCTCAAAACACCAGGTTAAAGTCCAACAGGTTTATTTGGTAACACGAGCTTTCGGAGCACTGCTCCTTCCTCAGGTGAGTTACCAGGCACGCTCCGAAAACTCGTAATACCTGTTGGACTTTAACCTGTGAGACTTCTTACTGTGTTTACCCCAGTCCAAGGCTGGCAACCCCATATCATGGCCTCATTGTGATTGGCTGTCATGGCAGAAGACAGTCAGGTGGGGATTGGAGTCACATAGAGATCCAGACCTGGTAAGAATGGGCAGCTTTCCATTCTCACATGAGTGACAAACTGGGTTTCCGCAACAACAGTTTTATAGTACCAAAGGAGAAAATGCTGGAAAATCTCAGCAGGTCTGGCAGCATCTGTAAGGAGAGAAAAGAGCTGACATTTCGAGTCCAGATGACCCATTATCAAACCCTAAAAGCCCTAAACCCTCAGCTTTGACAGAGGTCGTCTGGACTCGAAACGTCAGCTCTTTTCTCC
Organism: Carcharhinus amblyrhynchos; assembly: GCF_965287045.1. Classification (NCBI taxonomy): domain Eukaryota; kingdom Metazoa; phylum Chordata; class Chondrichthyes; order Carcharhiniformes; family Carcharhinidae; genus Carcharhinus; species Carcharhinus amblyrhynchos. The sequence continues at coordinate 3,541,486 of NC_137326.1, read as the reverse complement.
CCTTACAGATGCTGCCAGACCCGCTGAGATTTTCCAGCATTTTCTCCTTTGGTTTCAGATTCCAGCGTCCGCAGAATTTGCTTTTAAACGGTTTTATGGTCACTTTTACCGACACCAGCTTTTCGTAAAACAAACTGAGTCTCGTGGTCGGATTCAGATAAAGATTCTCTGCATTGTTAGCTCAGGAATGTCATCACTGTAATACTGAATCCTTCAAGAGGGGCTGCAGCGGAAACGCTGTTTTATTTTCCCCCTGGATGCACAGGGATGTAGACATCGATCCCAACATTTACCATTCCAATCTGACAAGGGGACAGTTGAGTGGCTCTCACTGTCCCTGGATGCAAAGAGGCAGAATGATGGACTAGGAGGAGATGTTTATTTCGTGGTGGAGTGTGACACCTGGTGGCTGAATGGTTCTAATGGGAAATTCAAATTTCTCCCAAAGTTCGATGGCCAAGTCACAGAATCGTAGAACAGAATCCATAGAATCCCTGCAGCACAGAAGGAGGCCATTCGGCCCATTGAGTCTGCACCGACCACAATCCCACCAATGCCCTATTCCCAGAATTCCACATATTTATCCTGCTAATCCCCTGACACTGGGGTCAATTTAACATGGCCAATCAACCTAACCCTCACATCTTTGGACTGTGGGAGGAAGCCGGAGCACCCAGAGGAAGCCCACGCAGACATGGGGAGAATGTGCAAACTTCACACAGACAGTGACCCAAGGCCAGAATTGAACCCGGGCCCTTGGTGCTGTGAGGCAGTAGTGCTAAGCACTGAGCCACCATGCCACTCCATCAAGATCCTACCAGCAATCACTGAACAACAACAGTGGCCTACATTGATGCAGCGCCTGTTAATGTAATAAAATCTACCAAGGCACTTCATCAAAGCTCAAATCAATTGGCAGCTGAATGTACAATAGGGCACAGTGTCAGCATTGCTACCTCACAGTGTCAGGGACCCAGATTCAGTTCCTGGCTTGGATTGCTGTCTCTGCAGAGTCTGCATGTTCTTCCCATGTCTGTGTGGGTTTCCTCTGGGTGCTCCGGTTTTCTCCCAGTCGAGTGTGGGAGAGAGTATGTATATGTGTGAGAGTGTGCATGTGTATGTGGGTGTGTGTGTTTGTGAGAAAGACTGTGTGTGAGTGTATGTGTGTGATTGTGTATGTGTGTATATGAGAGAGGTTTATGAATGTGTGTGTATGTGTGTGAGAGAGGGTGGGTGTATGAGAGAGTGTGCATGTGTGTGAGTGAGAATGTGAGAGTCAGAGTGTGTGAGTGTGAGAGAGTATGTGTATGTGTATGTGTGTGTGTGTGCATCAGTGTCTGTGTGTATGTGAGAGAGTGTGCATGTCTGTGAGTGAGAGTGTCTGTGTATGCATGTTTGTGTGTGCGTCTGTGTTTGAGTGTGTGCATGTGTGTGTGAGAGTGCGTGTCTGTGAGTGAGAGTGTGTGTGTGTGAGAGAGTGTGCGTCTTTAGTAGTGAGAGCATTTATGTGTGCGTGTGTGTGTGTGTGTGAGAGAGTGTGTACATCTGTGAGTGAGAGTGTATGTGTGTATGCATGTGTATATGTGTCAGTGTATATGTGTGTCAGTGGGTGTGTGTGTGTGTGTGTGTCTGTGTCTGTGTATATATGTGTGTCTGTGTGTGTGTGTGTATATGTGTGTGTGTGTGTGAGAGTGTGTGTCTGTGTGTGTGTGTGTGTGAGTGTATGTGTGTGAGTGTGTGTGTGTGTCTGTGTGTGTGTGTATGTGTGTGAGTGTGTGTGTATGTGTGTGTGAGTGTGAGTGTGTGTGAGTGTGAGTGTGTGTGTGTGTGTCTGTGTGTGAGTGTGTGTGTGTGTCTGTGTGTGTGTGTGTGTGTGTGTGTTTGTGTGTGAGTGTGTGTGTGTCTGTGTGTGTGTGTGTTTGTGTGTGAGTGTGTGTGTGTCTGTGTGTGAGTGTGTGTGTGTGTGTTTGTGTGTGAGTGTGTGTGTGTCTGTGTGTGTGTGTGTTTGTGTGTGAGTGTGTGTGTGTCTGTGTGTGTGTGTGTGTCTGTGTGTGAGTGTGTGTGTGTCTGTGTGTGTGTGAGTGTGAGTGTGTGTGAGTGTGAGTGTGTGTGTGTGTGTCTGTGTGTGTGTGTGTGTGTGTGTCTGTGTGTGAGTGTGTGTGTGTGTGTTTGTGTGTGAGTGTGTGTGTGTCTGTGTGTGTGTGTGTTTTCCTTCCTTAAAACTGCTCTATATAAAATCAGCAATTTGTCATTTGGTGATTAGTCTAAATTAAACTGGTCAGTGACCACAAAAACAGGCATGTGAAGAGTTGGAAAAGCAAGAAGCGATGTTTGAAACAGGAATGGAAACATATTTTCACCGGATATCTTTGTGGTTGTATTGTAAGAAATTCATTAATCCATTAATCTGCATGTGTCAGATATCAGTCAGGGTGCAATGGCAAGGGCAGTATACAGTATCCACCCCTAACCACCCTCAAGAGCAGGATAATGAGCCGCTATTGTGAATCTCTGCAGTCTCTCTGGTGTGGCTACACTCACTGGGCTTCTTCCAATGCAATTCATCATGATTGAGTGTCTCACTTGGCCATTCCTGAGGGCAGTTGAGAGTCAACCATATTGCTGTGGCTCTGGAGTCACATGTAGGCCAGACTGGGTAAGGATGGCAGATTTCCTTCCCCAAAGAACATTAGTGGGTTTTTCTGGCAATCGACAATGATTTCATGGTCATCGTTGATGAGGCCAGTGTTTGTTAACTGAATGTAAACTCCACCAGCTGCCTTGGTGGGATTTGAACCCATGTTTCTGGAGCATGAGTCAAAATCCTGGAACTCCTTCCCTAACGGCACTGTGGGAGTACCTACACCACATGGGCTGCAGCGGTTCGAGAAGGCAGCTCACCACCATCTTCTCAATGCAATTTACCCAACTTTGGTCTCTATCACTTAATACCCTCACCCAGCTAAAACCTACCAATCTCAATGTAGGAAGCTCAAGTTTAAAACAGGCCAGCACAGTGACACAGTGATTAGCACTGCTGCCTCACAGCACCAGAGACCCGGGTTCAATCCCAGCTTCGGGTCACTGTCTGTGTGGAGCTTTCACGTTCTCCCCCTGTCTGTGTGGGTTTCCTCTGGGTGTTTCGGTTTCACCCCACAGTCCAAAGATGTGCAGATTGGGAGGAGTGGCCGTGCTAAATTAACTCTAGTGTCAGGGGGATTAGGAGAATAAGTATGTGGGGTTACGGGAAAAGGGTGGGATTGTGTTCAGTGTAGGCTTGATGGGTCGAATGGCCTCTTTCTGTACTGTAGGGATTCTACGATCCTGTGATTAACACATAACCTTTTGGAAGGAACATTTTCAGATTTCTTCAACTGTGAGGAAGTGCTTCCTGATTTCATACTTGAACAGCTCAGTTTGAGTTTTAAGAATATGCCTACTCGCTCTTGATTTCCCCACCAAGAAATGGGTTATCTTTATCGAACATATTGAATCCTCAAAGTATCACCCTCTCAATCTTCTAAACTCAAGGAATTGCGAGCCAAGTTTTTCCTCATAATTTAACTCTCAAAGTCACGGTGTTTGTTAACTGCGTCCCAGACAGCAGCAAGAGTTCCACAATTGGCCTCAGTTCCTCTGGGTTAGGGAAAGAAAAAAGCCAAAAATTAAGGTTATAAGGTAAAGAAAAGTTTATTTATTAGTGTCACAAGTAGGTTTACATTGACACTGCAATGAAGTTACTGTGAAAATCCCCCAGTCGCCAAATTCCAGCACCTGTTCAGATACACTGAGGGAGAATTTAGCACAACGTTCAGACTGTGGGAAAAACCAGAACACCCGGAGGAGACCCACGCAGACATGGGGAGAACGTGCAAACTCCACACAGACAGTGGCCCCAAGCCAGGAATCGAACCTAGGTTCCTGGTGCAGTGAGACAGCAGCGCTAACCACTGTGTCACCGTGCCACCCAAGTTAGGTGAAAAAGGAAAGGTTTGCATTTCTGTTATGCCTTCCTCAGGAGTGACACTCAGGAGTGTCAACTTAGATTATTGTGTCAAAATCTCCAGACAGGGACTTGAATCATAGAACCCGACAGTACAGAAAATGGCCATTCGGCCCATCGAGTCTGCACCGACCACAATCCCACCCAGGCCCTACCCCCACATCCCTACATATTTTACCCACTAATCCCTCTAACCTATGCATCTCAGGACACCAAGGGGCAATTTTAGCATGGCCCATCAACCTACCCCACACATCTTTGGACTGTGGGAGGAAACCGGAGCACCCGGAGGAAACCCACACAGACACAAGGAGAATGTGCAAACTCCACACAGACAGTGACCCGAGCCGGGAATCGAGCCCGGGTCCCTGGAGTTGTGAAGCAGCAGTGCTAACCACTGTGCTACCATTTCGCCCCAATGACAACATAACCTTCTGAGTCAGAGGTAATAATACCGCCCACTGTGCCACTACTGACATGGTTTAGCGATAGCTGGTACAGGAGGGGGAATTAGTTCAAGGAGCCCCTTCTGAACATATCACCTCACGGCAAATAGATTGAGGAACTTACGAATTGAAGGCAGTTGAATAGCTCTGTGTTGAATGTCACAAACAGACTGAAAAATGTAACGATTGCAAGACTAAATTATGATTGTAAAAACTGAATGACATTCAACAGAGAGAATGGGGGAAGACATGGGAACAAGAAACACTGTAGCCGGGATTATCCTGTCCCACCTTCTGTGGTTATGGAAATTCCCTCGCTTGAAGTCAACAGACCGATGGCTGGTCTGTCAGATTTTCTGTCCCGCCTGTGGTATATCGCAGCCCGTGTCTCCTGCCAATGCAATATGGCCATGCAAGATGGCCAACAATGCCCATGCATTGTACATGCGCACTGGGTGGGACGGTGGTTGGCACTGCTGCCTCACTGCACCAGGAACCCAGGTTCGATTCCTGGCTTGAGGTCACTGGCTGTGTGGAATTTGCATGTTCTCCTCGTGTCTGCGTGGGTTTCCACCAGGTGCTCCGGTTTCCTCCCACAGTCCAAAGATGTGCTGGTTAGGTTGATGGGCCATGCTAAAAATTGCCTGTTAGTGTCCTGAGATCCATAGGTTAGAGGGATTAGTAGGTAAATACGTAGGGATATGGGGGTAGAGCCTGGGGGGGATTGTGGTTGGTGCAGACTCGATGGGCTAAATGGCCTCTTACTGCGCTGTAGGGTTTCTATGATTTCTATGAAATGAGAGAGTGCAGAATGTAGTGTTACAGTCATAGCTAGAGTGTAGAGGAAGATCAAGTCAATGCAAGTCCATTCAAAATTCTGACAGCAGCAGGGAAGATGCTATTCTTGAGTTGGTTGGTACATGACCTCAGACTTTTGTATCTTTTTCCTGATGGAAGAAGGTGGAAGAGAGAATGTCCAGGTGCATGGAATCCTTCAATATGCTGGCTGCTCTTCCAAGGCAGCGGAAAGTGTAGACAGAATCAATAGATGGGAGGCTGGTTTGAGTGATGGACTGGGCTTCATTCATGATCCTTTGTACGTTCTCTGTCTTGGGCAGAGTGGGAGCCATACCAAGCTGTGATACAACCAGAAAGAATGCTTTCTATGGTGCATCAATGGAAGTTGGTGAGAGTTGTAGTGGACAAGCCAAATTTCCTTACTTTCTTGAGACAGTCGAGGCTTTGGTGGGCTTTCCTAACTATAGTGTCGGCATGGGGGGAATACCAGGACAGGTTATTGGTGATCATCTAAAGACCTGAAGCTCTTGACCATTTCTACTTTGCCCCCGTTGATGTTGACAGGAGCATGTTCTCCACTATGTTTTCGGAAGTCGATGACAATCTCCTCCATTTTGTTGATATTGAGGGAGAGATTATTGCCATCTCAATACATCCTGATACATGGGGCATTGTTCTAGAAAGTAAACAAGCTGGGTTCAGGTTGCAAGTTGCCCCTTATGAAGATGATGGTCATTGACCTGAGTCCATCATCAGTGTACAACTGCAGACGCAAAACATTGGCCGATAAATGCAGCCAATGAAGAAAGGTTACTCGGACCATGAAACCTGCTCCTTTCCAAGATCACGTGGTGTGTGGAAATAAGGAAACCCCCTTACCTCGAGCCTAATGAGTTGTTCTTACAGCATCCAGTTATTGGCCGCACGAAACCTCCTTCTCAATCCAACCGTTGACAGTTATTCGGAGGTGTGTTTGACAGTTTTGTATCAGCCCTCACGCGCCTTGGTTGGAATTTTCCACTCTGCGCAGAGTGCTGGCTGAGGTAAAGACAGCTGCATGTATCTCTCCAGTTGCACAGCTGAGTTTTCCCTCCGGATTCTCTGGCACTCTGTGCACAGAAACCCCGGGGTGTGGTCACACTGGTGTGGCAGCAACGCTGGCTCCACAGACATTGGGGCATTACTGAACCAGATGAGTTTCTATCACAATCAATGAGAGTGTTCTGATCACCATGACTGATTTTATGAACTTTCACACCTTCCAAACTCATGACCACTCCAGCCTGGAAGGATAAGGACAGCAGATACCTGGGAACATCACCACCTGGAAGTTCCCCTTAGAGTCGCTCACCATCCTGACTTGGAAACATATCTCCGTTCCTTCACTGCCACTGGGTCAAAATCCAGGAGCATCCTCCCTAACAAAACTGTGGGTTTATTTACACCTCAGGGACTGCAGCAGTTTATAAGAAGGCAGCTCACCACTACCTTCTCGAGGGCAATGAATGCTGGTCTAGCCAGCGACGCCCACATCCCTTGAATGATTAACCTGGGAGTCTGGATTCATCCAGTGATTGACAAAGGCAGCATGAGGAGGAATTTGTTTATGGACAAGTGGTTAGGCTCAGGGTTATGGCTGGGGAGAGGGGGCAGTGGAAATAGTTTCAATAATAGTTTTCCAAAGGGATAAATACTTGAAAGAGAGAATTTTATACGGATGTGGACAGGCGGACCAACTGAATATCTCTTCGAAAGGGCTAGCACAGACCTTTGGGCAAAAGGGCCTCCTGTTGTATTATACGGTTCTATAAAATGGTGCTTCTTTCATCTTCCTGAGGTGGGAGGAAGGTGAGCTGGGAGTCCTTTGACCAAACTGAAAGATGATTCGAGTTTGTGTCACCGCAATGGTGGTGACCCAAGTGCATGTAATACTGCAGATGCTGGAAATCTGAAATAAATGATGCTGGAAAAACTCAGACAGCAGCTGTGGAGAGAGAAGAGTTAATGTTTCAGATCTAACTGATCCTTCTCCAGAAGGTCTGAGCTCTGTAGAAGGATCATTTAGATCTGAAACATGAACCCTGTCTCTCTCTCTCTCTCTCTCTCCACAGACACTGCCAGAGCTGCTGAGTATTTCCAGCATTTTCTGTTTTCGTTTCAGATTTCCAGCATCTGCAGCAGTTGCTTTTATCTGAGAGATTAAAAGATAAAAGGGATGATGGTATAAGGTGGTAACGGGTCAAGTAAAGGCACAAAAGCTGGGTCAAGGGGGATGTGTAAATGGTAACAGCAGAATTATCATCAACAGCTGCTGTCCAAACAGAAAAGGAAACTGAATGGGAACAGTGTGTAATGACTTCAATTGGCCATTGAGGTTGGCCCATTGAAATATGAACTCTCTGATTAAGGATCCAACTGATGGACCAACCATGGCGTCTTTGCCTTATACTTAACCAGGAGTGTCAGTTCCCCTGGCACCCCTGGAGATAGATTGTTAATTACTAGCACTCTGTGTACTGCTGTTAGAGTTGCAAAGAAAGGGATTTTGCTGAAGGAACTTCTGCCTCCGAAGACTTATTACACAGTGGTTGTAATCTGAAATTGTTGAATTCAATTTCTAATCTGGAAGTCTGTAAAGTGTCTGATTGAAGGATGAAGTGCTGTTCCTCAATATTAGAATGCTTGATACTGAGTGTTAGTTGCCCAAGATAGAAAGTGTTCTATTTGTGAGCAATAAAACCTGTCACATCGATAAAAGAAGGAAGACAATTCTAACAAAAACTGCTCCAGATCTGCCATGGTCCACTTACACAGGGTTATTCCATGTTTCATTTCTTCAGACAAATACAGACCATCATTTTCCTTTAACTCCCCTGACCATTCAACATTGAGCTGAACTTTACAACCCCCACACCCCCAAATCCACATCACCTTCTGGTGGAGGAGGTACAACTATCTTTATGTGTTTCCACCCCTGAGCTGTCATTTGCCCACCTGCCACTGGCTTAAAAATTGAGGCTGGGTGGGAAATGTCCTTAAGGGCCTTAATTAGGGCAAGGGTGGGCTAGCCATCTGAGGCCCTTCCTGTCCTCATATAAAGGCACCACAAGTTCAGGGTAGGCAGGAATCTGAAGGGAATCCCTCTTCTCCAAGAAATTTCACACACCACTCTACCTCTCCCCCACAGCCACAGAAATCGCTAGGAAATGGAACGTAAAGTTCTGGTCCTTGTTCCAAACCTGGTCTAAGGTTCGCTTCCCAACCTTTACCATCTGTTCTTCCTTCAGTGATAAAGAGCACAGCCAATACAAGCCATGCACTCTGATATGTTCTTCTCAAAGCTCTTTACTACTCAACTTCTCTCAAAATTTTAACAGATACCACAAGAGCTATGAGGACAACTTGGATCAATTAGGCTTGTATTATGTTGAGTATACAAGATTAAAAGGTAACATAATTGAAGTGGAGTTGAGTTGATTCTAGGATTTGATAGCACAGATAGAGAGAAACGATTTCCCCATTGAATGAAGAAATGCATCGGAGTAAAGTTGAGGGCATAACCTTAAAATTAGTGTCAAGCCACTCAGGAGTGACGTGAGGAAAGATTTCTTCCCACAAATGGGAGTGGAAACCTGCAACTTTCTTCATAAAAAGCTATTGGAACTATGGGCCAATGGAAAAAATGGAATGAAGCATCAAGGAGCTGAATAATCTCCTTCTTTTCCCAAACTATAGTTAACTGCAACATTGGTGACATTCCCTGACTCCTCTTGGATTCCAGAGATCCCCATTCTAATAAAGTAGCCAGTTTTGGTTATGCACAAGGTGTTGTAAGAGGGTTTTCAGTTCATGGTACTGATGAATACTAGGTGACTAGTTCACGACACTGTTCTTGCATTTTTATGTGGGTTTGGTTTGTAATTCCTCCCATGGGGACCCGCACCTATGGAATGTTTTTCCCCTATAATTCTGGACTGGAACTGCTACAGGAAAGACCTCAAAACCTTGCCACATTCTTACAACTGGAAAGCTGACCCATGCTGACAAACTAGTATTGCACCTTGGAGTAACCAGGTATGATACCGTGGAAACGGAGGGATCTGGATCACTGCAGTCTTTCGAACACTTCTACCAATCACATGGAGCATCATTAGGACAAGGAATGTTTCAGTTTGATTAGCTATCAAGATGAGGACCATCGTATCAGTTAAAAGGGATATTGGACAAGTATTGGAAAGGAAGATATTAAAAGGAGACAAGGAGGGGGAAGATTAGAATGGATGACTCCAGCTGAAGAGTGTTTAGTACAGTAATTGCTGTGAATCTGTCAGAGTGATGCTAATATCAAACCCAACATATTGCACAAAGTTTTGGGCCAGTAAGTGTGTTTCTAACTCTGACTCTCTAAGGCCTCTGTGGTTGCTTGAGCATGAATCAGGACACATATTCCGCAAAGTGCTGCCCAGTCATCTCCTCCTCCCCCCCCCCCGAACCATTCCCATCCCCCTCCACTCCCTCCCTGCCCAGCTGCTTCTGCATGAACAACTGAAGGCGAGCGTTCCACACAAAGCTTCCTGTGAGAATCTAGACAGAGCCTGTGTTGCCAGTCCAGGGTTTCCGGTTAATAGCTCTGCCGCTGCCAACCTTGGGTTTATCAGTGGGGTGCCAGGTGGTGGTCAGGATACTGTGGTAAAACTGGAGAACAGGAGCCATCAGTTGGGGTTTTCTTGAGTGTCAACTTTAAGACAGATTGGAGTTCCCGCATTTGACCGTGACAGTTAGGATTGCATGAGCAGAGCTGTTTACGTTGTTCCTTGAAGCCTTCACTCAACATGTGGACCTTTCTCAAATATTCTGTAAGCTACATAATCCACAGTGTGAGAATTTATAGATTAAGGGACCATCTGAGTCACCAAACTACAAGTGTCATAGTGTGGAAGTCAAACACATGAGTCAATGTTACTGTAGACTTCACCAAAGCCTCTGTGGTGCTCATTCAATCAAAGGGAGATAAAAATGGAAATCTATTCCATTTCTTCTTCGCTTATATCATTAAGTACATCTGTGGTTAGTTACCATGCTGCAATCTCCTCATGTTATTCTTATTATATTCCTCTTCCTAACCTGAAGGCAACATATTCTCTTTCCTTCAATCAACAGGTGTCAGGAATCTTTCCTTGGCGTCAGAGGGTGACACACAACAAGAATCTTACAAAAGGTGACATGCCAAATATCAGATCTCTGATACTGAAGACATGCTGGTCAGATCATGAGGTGTGAATATCTGAGGAGCAATTCCTGAAGAGCAAAGTCCAAAGATGAGCATGTTAGGTTGATTGGCCATGCTAAATTGCCCCTTTGTATCTCAATATGTATAGTGGGGGAATTAGTGGGATAAATAGGTGGGTGGATACATGGGGTACAGGGATGGGGCTTAGGCAGGATGTTCTGTCGGAGAGTTGGTGTAGAATCGATGGGCTGAATGGCCTCCTTCCACACTGCAGGATTCTATGAAGATCTTTCATGTTGCATTGACAACTGGGAAGCATTGTCAAAGTTGGTCAGCAACTCAAAATTAAAGGTGGTTTAAAAGCAACAGTGAAATAGAGAAAAATAAATGTCCATGGGCGGAATTTTATGGCCTTCCTCATCCCAAAACTGTAAAATCCCACCCAAGGGCAACAGACCTTCCCATGTCTGCACCTTGCACACTCCGATTCCTGCGGCAGGCAAGGCGGTAAGATTCTGGACACAAGTGAGGACAAGTTGTCCATGATAAGGAATAGTGAAAACCAGCCCATGGAAATACTTACTACTCTGATAGCTGTTGCATTGCTGACGCTGAACATAAATTCCTGTTGTTGTTGACTCACCTGGACAATTATGGTCCCCATCCTTGTGTATCTAGTAGGATCCCATGTTCAATCTGCAGACACTCAATTTCAGCAACAAATAGTTCTCATTTGTCATCAAAGAACTCACTGCAAGAACATGGATGGTGTTGCAGCCATCTTCTGCAATACCGGAGGATGACACGTTCTGAAAGCTTTGCAGTTGAGCCTCGTATCAAGAACATGAATTGCATCCATCAAGTCCAGCCCACTCTGTAGTCACAGGTATAAATAAATATATGTTGTTGGAAGCCAGCTAAACACATGAGGGGGAAAGCAGTAGAAGAATGTTGATAGGCAGTATTGGGGTTTAGTAGGAAGATGGTCCTAAGGAGCATAAACACTGGCATTGACCTGATGGACCAAATGGCCAGCTTCTGTATAATGAATACAGTATTTTGTAATTCCATGTATAGGACGTGGGATAAAAGAGCCATATTGGGTATGACTGACAGTCAAGAATCATCCAATTGCTTTCCAGACCTTGTGAAGGATGGATGTGTTAGACAACCAATGAAGAGAGGATGCCTGGTTATGTGATAAAACCTCTTGGAATATGTCCAACCAGAGTTGACAACCCATATGGTAAATTGGGGTGTCCAGACATTATCTGAATTGAATTGATTTATTATTGTCACATGTATTAATACACAGTGAAAAGTATTGTTTCTTGTGCAGTGTACAGACAATGCATACTGTTCATAGAGTACATAGAGAAGGAAAGGGGAGGATGCAGAATGTAGTTTATTATTGTCATATGCATTGGGATACAATGAAAATATTATTTCTTGCGCGCTATAGGCACAAAGCATACCAAACACAAAAATAGAAAATGCTGGAAAATCGCAGGAGGTTTGACAGCATCTGTGGGGAGAGAGAATAGAGCCAACATTTTGAGTCCAGGTGACGCTTCGTCAGCTGAGGGTCAGCCAGATTCGAAGCATTAGCTCTATTATCTCCTCACAGATGCTGTCAGACCTGCTGAGATTTTCCAGCATTTTCTGTTTCTGATTCCAGCATCCACAGTATTTTGCTTTTATCGTAGAAAGAGCATACCATTCATAGAGTACATAGGGAAGAAGGATAGGAGAGGGTGCAAAATATAGTGTTATAGCTGGCTGGAAAATATTTTTCTGTTCTAAAAATCATACACAAACCTCGCAATTCACTGACATTATAGACATGATTTAATTTTTAAAAAACGGGTGATTTGGTCAGGCAATGAGTTAGCCGCCGCCCGTTGCTAAGGGCGGGGAGGGTCCTCCGCTGCGGGCGCCGCCATCTTGTTTCGCTCAATGGGGGAGGGGGAGAGTGAAGGAAGCGGCGGCGGGGAACAGCTCAACACTATCCGGCTCCATCCGCACTCTTTGTGAGATGGACGGCCTCCTCTCCCATATCATCCTCTTCGTTGGGCTCTGGGCTTCCCTGCGGCCGGTGTATGGCGACTCCCTGGTGAACGAGGATGTTAAACGGTCGATAGATTTGGGGACTCACTTGGCCAAAATCACGGCCGATCTGACGCTGTCCAACAGCGGGCCCTCCCCGGCCTCATCCTTCATCCTGGCGGTGGAGCCGGGCCTGGAGAAGCACCTGGCCTACTTCGGAGTCACCGTAAGCTATTCAGTTTGCCCAGTGAAGCTCAGTAACGTTAATTGCAAATGCTTCTTTGCGAACTTTAATTGCAAACATTTATTTGGCAAACCGAATGCGCTGCGGAAAGATTAATCCAAAAGTGTTGATAAAGCGGAATAACCCGTTGCATTTGCACAAATGGGGCATTCATTGATTTCCAGGAAAGATAAGGAGCGTTAACGTGTCTTTGAAAGTGGTTTGGGGTTGGTTGAATGAATGACACTGCTGAGCTTCCGTGTTCCTGCAGTCTCAGGAGTTTGACACGTATGCACAAAACTCAGGGTCATTTACCCACACACACTCAGATCCTAATCCCATTGATCATTAACATACATTACAATTTCAGAAAACCAAGTTTAAGGAGTGATCTGTATTAAAATATCTAATAAAAAGTTTAAACTTTTTTAAAGTTTATTTCTTGGTGTCACAAATAGGCTTGCATTAACACTGCAATTAAGTTAGAATCATAGAATTCCTACAGTGCAGAAGGAGGCCATGCGGACCACCAAGTCTGCACCGACAACAATCCCACCCAGGCCCAATCCCCACAACCCCTTATATTTAACCAACGCGTCCCGGGACACTAAGGGCAATTTAGCATAGCCAATGTACCTAACTGGTACGTCTTTCGGACTGTGGGAGGTAACCAGAGCACCTGAAGGAATCCTTTGCAAACATGGGGAGAATGTGCAAACTCCACACAACTGGTGATTGAAGCCAGGAATCAGATCTGGGTCCCTGGTGATCTGAGGTAGCGGTGGTAACCATCATGCAACCGTGCTGCCCAATTAGCAATTTTCTGCTTTTTCTGTTGCGTTCAAACTCTCACTGGATCTCATTTATTTCCCCAGTTAACACTAATGGCTCTGAAGAAGAGTAATATGGACTCAATGTTAACTGTTTCTCTCTCCATGGATGCTGCAAGACCTGCTGAGTTTATCCACCATTTTCTGTTTCTATTTCGTTCTTCACCTAGACCTTGACTCACTAGCCAATGGAAAGAATTGCATTTATGTAGTACTTTTGACAATCATTGGATGTCTTAAAGTAGTTTTGAAGCGTAGTCACTATTTTTAATGCAGGAAAGGTGGCAGCTTATTTGTGCTCAGCAAGATCTGACACGTTAATGTGATAGTGTCTAGATAATGCTGTTGTTGTGATGTTGATTGAAGGATAAGTTTTAAAGTTTAAAAAAACAAAGTAGTACTTTGAAAAAGAGGAGTTATTTTCTGTTTCCTGGTCAATCGCCAGTTTGACTTCAATTGCCAGTTGTGTGGAGTTTGCATGTTCTCCCCATGTTTGCATGGGCTTTCTCCAGGTGCTCCAGTTTCCTCAACAACAGCATTTTCTTAGAGATTGGACCTATTTAGTAACACATCTGAAACATGCTGTCTCTTGGCAGTGCAGTGCTTTCTCCGCTCTGCACTTAGAATGCCAACCTGAGTGTTTGTGCTTAAGTATTGGATGTTTCTCAAACTCAAAAGCTTCTGGTTGAGAGTTGTGAGTACAACCCATTGAACCAACACAACAGTCTCATTTCACTATTGGGTATGGTTGGAACTAGCCTGGTGGCATCCAAAAGATGCTTTGAAATTAGCTATGTCAGGAAGTACTTTTATACTTTGTGGAAAGCTGTCTTTTGGCTGTCGTATGAAACTTCTGCATTTAGTTTCTGTAAAATTCTTTGCATGTGGGCTCATGTGACGTGAGTGCAGAAACAGCTGCGTCTCCATGAGCTCTAACGCTACTCAACTTTTAGCCCTTTCTTTTAGCCTGATGCCACAAGTACCTAATCTAGGAGTGGAAATTCTGTACTATGTCCCTGGAAGATTTCTGGTTAAGTTTTGGGATAAAGTGCAGAGTAAAGTCATGAAAATCCTCAATTGGAAGAAACACTCTGGATGGAGTTGCACTGTTAATATGGCGATTTGGTCAGTGAGTGGCCTGTCCACCAGTGGTGTTGTAGGTGATGACTGCCATTATGCTTACGGTTATAGAGGTAAAACTCTGCTTTTGGCACAATTTTAGTGCTCATATTTCTCAACTGCAGAATGCTGATAGCTTGATGAAGTGGAGGAATGAATTGCTATTGTCAGGAATGCAGCTTCCTCACCTGAGGCCTGCTTTCAATCCTTGGAAAATCAGCCAAATTGGATGTCAGATATCCTGATAGACCTGAGAGCGGCTTTCCAGAAGGCGTTCCTAGTTAAAGGTTTTGAGAACTGGCCACCATTCTTCAGAGTAATAAAGTTTATTTGTCACAGGTAAGGCTTACATTAGCATCGGAATGAAGTTACAATGAAATTCCACTAGTTGCCACAGTCCAGTGCCTATTTGGGTCAATGCATCTAATCAGCATGTTTTTCCAACTGTGGGAGGAAACCCTTGCAGCGATGGGGAGAATGTACAATCTCCACACCGACAGTGACCCAAGCCGGGAATTGAACCCGGGTCCCTAGCACTGAGAGCAGCAGTGCTAACTACTGTGCCACCATGCTGTCAACCAAGGAGGGCTGGATCTTTGTGGTGCATTCCAGGTTTGGGAATGACACGAAGAAATGGCGATTTGGTTGGTGCCACGTTGGTCCACTGTGCCGCCCCATGTCAACACAAATGCTGGATGTATGAATCTTAAAGAGGTCTGTTGTACCCTGTTTTCAAGATCTGGCCCCTGGCCAGTAACATGCGTTTTCATAGCTTCAGTAGCAGAGGTTTTGCTGAAGCTGGAAAGCATCTGAAAGCTGTCTGGAATTCCCTGCTTTACCCTGCTACCCTGAGGGTGACATCTGATGGATCTTAAGGCTGGTTGATAATCCTATTAAGGCCTTGTCCTGTTAACTCCATGGAAGGCAATAATTTGGAGCCATAATCTGCAGTTCATCACCAATCCTGGACATTACTGCTTGTCACTTGCATTCTTTCTTTCTTTGATTTTGATAATTAATGTTGACAGGGTGATCTAGTCTATAAGCACTGAGGTGAAATTTGCCTGTTTTTTTATAATGGAGTGTATCCCTCAGCAGGTTCCTTTAGTTGCTCCAAGCTTAAAAATGCTTCTATATCCTTGTATCAGGCAACAGGTGGCACTGCTTTTGGTCCTGTGTCAAAATTGAATTCTAGTGGTTTAATAGTGTAAAGAGCTTGAGTGTGTTGGGGAACGCACTGGGTAGATTGTATGGCTTACTGCGTTTACCCCAGTCCAACACCGGCATCTCCACATCATAGATTGTATAGCAGCAGGGCATTGAGATATTTATCCTTTTTTGCTTATAACCATTGCATTTATAATGGTGGTGCATACTGTTGTGATTTTCATGGCTAATAAGTGCCACTGTGGGGAGGTGAGTCTACGCACCTGGTGAGGAAAACCCCTTAAAGCCATTAGTTTTAGCAGTTTCTGTATTTTTGTCACTTTGAAGGCAGAGAATCTCTGACAGACTCCTGTAATGATGTAGACAGAGCACACATCCTAGGAAAAGACATTGTTTTTCTCAGTGGCACTCCTGGTATAGCTGGAAATTGGAAAAGTACACTTCGGTGAGCACCTAAGCGTGGAGCAAGAATTTTTGGCTGAACAGCCTTTTCTATACCTGTGTCAATACTCCCTAATGTCCTTGGCTGAATACACAATGGCCACAGCTCCTTTGAAAATCCTGGAATGTAAGTTACGTGGCTCTGTCTCTAGTATCCTGTAAGCGAGGGCATGCACCATTATGCCATGTATTCGTGGCTTTAGCTTGTTATCCTTTTTCTCGCGATCTGTGCAATATCTTTTCGTTGTTTTTAATATTCTGAACCAACTGCGTTAGTGCTCTTTTATATCATTCTGTAGGTAAAATGATTGGTACAGTCCAGCACAATCCTTGAGTTTGTTTGTAAAATTATAAAAACAATTGTAAAATTCTAAGAGGTGAAAGTATTGCATGGTGCTGTTTAAAAGGTACTTTTTTGTGTTTAGAAAGTTTTAAAAAATGCAGGTGCATATGGTTGGTGCAAGTACACAGACTGAAACATTGTACTGAAGGATGAAGAGCAGGGTTGTCTTGCTAACAGGCTTTAGGCATTTAAATGTTTGAATTTTGCTCAATCAGTTTAAATGAGGCACTTAGCAATCTGTTAGATTTGAAATTGATGTTTTGGTAACCTGAGAACCAATCATACTGTGGAATATATTGATGTCATCAGGGGTATAAGAGATGAGGGACAGTGAAACAAACGGGGAAAGCATCTACCACCTGTCACTGCTTACAGCTCAGAGAGAGAACCGCTGGCTCTCATAACTTCATTTATTCCTTTTTAAAAAAAAAGCTTCATCTCAATAGTGAAGATAGCAAAAGAAGACAGGGATTCCAGACACAAGAAATCAACAGAGAAGACCAGAAAATTCTGGGAGACGCAAAACCTGGTTGTAATTTAGAGAGTGACTAAAAATTCTATTCTTTTTGTCAAGTGGGAATTGTATTGATCTAAACATCATTCCATTAGAATCGTGTTTATTCAGTTTGTTAATAGCTAGTTAACTTGTTACTGTTAGTTAAATAAGTAGTGTTGTTTGTTTCTTTTTTGTTAATGTCAGAGAATTGTTTTTGAACCACAAAAGTTGTTGAAGAGCAGATTGTACCTCTTTGCAGATTGTACCTCTTCACAGATTATGATGCGAGGTACTGTGAGTGGTTAGGTGTTAGCTCTCAGGGTGGGGGACCAACCTCCACTTCATAGCAGTTGCATTGTTCGTACAAATGTGGAAAATCTTCAATAAAAATATATATATGTTTAAAATTCTTTATCGTATGAGCGTATTCCAGCCCTGCACTGCTCTCAAAGCCCACATCCATTCCTTTGGGTGACTGTTGTGTTCTACTAGCCCGTATTCCATTTTGAGAGTGCCAAAAACTCCTGCCAACGCTGAAAAGTATAGGTTATGTGCAGCGTTTGATTTGATTTATTTTTGTCACATGTATTAGTATACAGTGAAAGGTATTGTTTCTTGCACATGATACAAAGAATACTGTTCATAGAGACAGAAACGAGAGAGTGCAGAATGTAGTGTTACAGTCATAGCTAGGGTGTAGAGAAAGATCAACTTAGTGCAAAGTAAGTCCATTCAAAAATCTGATGACAGCAGGGAAGAAGCTATTCTTGAATCAGTTGGTACGTGTCCTCAGACTTCTATATCTTTTTCCTCACGGAAGAAGATGGAAAAGAGAATGTCCGGGGTGTGTGAGTCCTTAATTATGCTGGCTAGTTTTCCGAGGCAGCAGGAAGTGTAGACAGAGTCAATGGATGGGAGGCTGGTTTGCGTGATGGATTGGGCTTTGTTCATAACCTTTTGTAGTGTCTTACAGTCTTGAGCAGAGCAGGAGTCATACCAAACTGTGACACAATCAAAAAGAATACTTTCTGTGGTGTACCTGTAAAAGTTGATGAGAGTCAGAGTGGACTTGCCAAATTTGCTTTCTCCTGAGAAAGTAGAGGTGTTGGTGGGCTTTCTTAACTATAGTGTCAGCATGGTGAAACCAGGACAGATTGTTGGTGATCTGGACACCTAAAAACTTGAAGCTCTCGACCATTCCCACTTCATCCCCCTTTGTCTTCCACTACACTCCTTGAAGTCGATGACTATCTCCTTCATTCTGTTGATATTGAGAGAGAGAGATTATTGTTGTTGCACCAGACGTCATCACACGCCATGACTTCAGGTACTAAGGAGATGGCTTTTCTGTTTTCCACTTTTTCAGACTTCATGCAGACCAGACTTTGCAAAGGGAGAGTTTTTGCTCTCTTTATTTATTTGGTCTGCATCATTTTTAATGCAGGCAGTTGCCCGGGTCGCCGTTGACCATGAAGCCCAAGATCACAAGATACTACAAAGGTAGTGAACGAAGCCCATTCATTACTCAAACCAGCCTCCCACCTATTGACTCTGTCTACACTTCCTGCTGCTTTGGAAAAGCAAAATTAAGGACCCCATGCATCCTGGACATACTCTCTTTCACCTTCTTCGTCAGGAAAAAGGTACAAAAGTCTGAGGACACCTACCAACCGACTCATTCGGCTTTTGTGGGGAGTGCACACTCTGCTTGAGGTGTCAATAAGTAAGTTGCACAAAATCCCATTTGCCTATCACCCACTGTGCTTTTGGCCCAGTGCCTTATCACTGTAATCTCCTCCAGCCTGTCAACTCAGCATTGCTCCAGTTCTACCCTTTTTTATACATTCCTAATTTCCACCACTCCTCCATTGTTGGCTGTGCTAGCAGCTGCCAAGACCCTAAACCTCAAAAGTCCAAAGCGTGGCGACAGTGGTTAGTACGGCTGCCTCATAGTGCCGTAGAGCCACGTTTGATTCCCAGCTTGGGTCACTGTGAAGTCTGCACATTCTCCCTGTGTCTGCATGGGGTTTCCTCAGGTTGCTCCAATTTCCTCCCACAATCCGAAAGACATGCTGGTTATGTACATTGGCCATGCTAAATTCTCCCTCAGGCCCGAACAGGCACTGGATTGTGGCACCTAAGGTTGGTTACAGGAACCGTGGTGTACAAAGGCTGTAATAAATGTAGTCAAGAAGAAAAGAGCTTACAAAAGGTTCAGAGAGCTAGGTAATTTTAGAGATCTAGAAGAGTATACAGCTAATAGGAAGGATCCTAAGAAGGAAATTAGGAGAGCCAGAAGGGATTATGAGAAGGCCTTGGCAGGTAAAATTAAGGAAAACCCCAAGGCATTCTACAAGTATGTGAAGAGCACGAGGACAAGACTTTAAAGAATAGGACCTATCAAGTGTGACGGTGGAAAAGTTTGTATGGAACCAGAAGAAATAGCAGGGGTACTTAATGAATACTTTATTTCAGTATTCGCTATGGAAAAGGATCTTGGTGGTTGTAGTGCAGACTTGCAGCGGACTGAAAAGCTTGAGCATGTAGATATTAAGAAAGAGGATGTGTTGGAGCTTTTGAAAAGCATCAAGTAAGATAAGTCGCCAGGACCGGATGGGATGTACCCCAGCCTACTGTGGGAGACGAGGGAGGAGATTGCTGAGCCTCTGGTAATGGTTTTTTTGTCATCAATGGAGACGACAGGTTCCAGAGGATTGCGGATGTTCCTTTATTCAAGAAAGGGAGTACAGAGCGCCCTGGAAATTATAGACCAGTGAGTCTAACCTCAGTGGTTGGTAAGTTGATGGAGAAGATCTTGAGAGGCAGGATTTATGAACATTTGGAGAGGTATAATATGATTAAGAATAGTCAACATGGCTTTGACAAAGGCAGATCATGCCTTACGAGCCTGATTGAATTTTTTGAAGATGCGACTAAACACATTGATGAAGTAAAGGCAGTAGATGTAGTATGTATGGACTTCAGCAAGGCATTTGATAGGTGCCCTATGCAAGACTTACTGAGAAAGTGAAGGGGCATGAGATCCAAGGGGACGTTGCTTTGTGGATCCAGAACTGGCTTGCCCACAGAAGGCAAAGAGTGGTTATAGATGGGTCATGTTTTGCCTGGAGGTCAGTCACCAGTGGAGTGCCCCGAGGATCTGTTCTGGGACATTTACTGTTTGTAATTTTTATAAATCCACTGGATGAGGAAGTGGAGGGATGGGTTGGTAAGTTTGCTGATGACACAAAGGTTGGGGGTATTGTGGATAGTGTGGAGGGATGTCAGAAGTTGCAGCGAGACATTGATAGGATGCAAGACTGGACAGAGAAGTGGCAGATGGAGTTCAACCTAGATAAGTGTGAAGTGGTTCACTTTGGCAGGTCAAATAGGATGGCAGAATGTAATATTTAATGGCAGGACTCTTGGCAGTTTGGAAAATCAGAAGGATCTTGGGGTCTGAGTTATTTGGATACTCAAAGTAGCTGCACAGGTTGAAGCTGTGGTTAAGAAGGCTTATGGTGTACTGGCCTTCATCAATTGAGGAATTGAATTTAGGAGTCGAGAGATAATGTTGCAGCTGTATAGGACCCTGGTCAGACCCCACTTGGAGTACTGTGCTCAGTTCTGGTCGCCTCATTACAGGAAGGATTTGGAAGCCTAGAAAAGGTGCAGAGGTGATTTACAAGGATGTTGCCTGGACTGGGGAGTTTGCCTAATGAGGATAGGTTGAGGGAGTTCAGCCTTTCCTCTTTGGAGAGACGAAGGATGAGGGTTGACCTGATAGAGGTGTATAAGATGTTGAGAGGTATTGATCAAATGGATAGTCAGAGGCTTTTTCCCAGGGCTGAAATGGTTGCCACAAGAGGACGCAGGTTTAAGGTGCTGGGGAGTAGGTACAGAGGAGATATCAACGGTAAGTTTTTCACTCACAGTGATGGGTGCGTGGAATGGGCTGCCAGCAGCGGTGATGGAGGCGGATTCAATAGGGTCTTTTTAGAGACTTTTACATAAGTACATGGAGCTTAGTAAGATAGAGGATTATAGGTAAGCCTAGTAATCTCTAAGGTAGGGACATGTTTGGCACAACTTTGTGGGCTGAAGGGCCTGTATTGTGCATTGTTTTTCTATGTTTCTGACTAGGGGATTTTCACATTAACTTCATTGCAGTGTTAATGTAAGCCTGCTTGTGACTAATAAATAAACTTTAAACTTTTTAACCTTGTCTGATTG
The DNA here is from genome assembly GCF_965287045.1 of Carcharhinus amblyrhynchos. Taxonomy (NCBI): domain Eukaryota; kingdom Metazoa; phylum Chordata; class Chondrichthyes; order Carcharhiniformes; family Carcharhinidae; genus Carcharhinus; species Carcharhinus amblyrhynchos. The sequence continues at coordinate 3,520,111 of NC_137326.1, read as the reverse complement.
CACTTCCCTGAAGATCCTTGTAAACCTCTTGCCTGTTTTGATGTACTGTAGAAGCAGGATAATATTGAGGGGCTGATGCTCAGATATTGAGTTGTTGGTGCAGGTCTCTTTACTTGAGACCATGGGTCTTTAAAGTCCGAGACCAATTTTGGAGTTTTCAAGATGCCAGTCTTGGATCAGTTAGATAACACACTTGCCTCTGAGTCAGACGTTGCTGTGTTTGAGTCTAACTTGAGACCAGTTCAATATACCCAGTGCTGCACCCTGGAGTGCTGTATTGTTGGTGATGCTGTCTTTTGGTTGGACATTAAACCAAAGCCCGACCTGTCCACTCAGGTAGATGGAATGCTTCCCATTGCAGTATATGAAGAAAAGCAAAGAAGAGCAATATTTATCCCTCATCTATCGTCACTTAACAAAGATCTGGTTATTATTTATTGCTGTTTGCAGTGTACAAACTGCTCAGTTTCCCTACACCATTACAATCATGTGTCTTCTCTCCCCCTCAAGTGTACACTGCTGAAACTGGTAGATTTAAACAATGTTTTATCTAATGTCTTGCTTTTCTGCATTGGTTTAGTAATGCTGTCTTTCATGTTGGGTAACTTGGGATGTTTGTTCTAATGGCTTTCGAATAATGGCAAATATATTGCAATGGGTTAGATATAGAGTAAAGATCCCTCCTAGACATGGGTGACGGAGTGCTTTCTAACCTTGTACTGTCCCTGTCCTGGGAGTGTTTAATGGGGACAGTGTCAAAGAGTTTTACTCTGTATCTAACCCCGTGCTGTATTTGTCCTGGGAGTGTTTGATGAGGGACAGGAATTGTTTGATAGAGCAGACGCAGCACGGATTCGTTAAGGGGAAGTCGTGTCTGACGAATTTATTGGAATTCTACGAGGATGTGTCTAGTGCAGTGGGCGGAGGGGAACCAGTGGACGTGGTGTTTTTCGATTTTCAGAAGGCGTTTGATAAGGTGCCGCACAAAAGGTTACAAAAGGTTAGGGGGCATGGAGTTGGGGGTAAGGTGTTAGCGTGGATAGAAGATTGGCTGTCAAATAGGAGGCAGAGAGTAGGTGTCAATGGGTGCTATTCGGATTGGCGGTTGGTGACTAGTGGAGTGCCCCAGGGATCGGTGCTGGGGCCTCAGCTATTTACCATTTATATAGATGATCTGGAGGAGGGAGCTGAGTGTAGGTTGTCGAAATTTGCTGATGACACAAAGATAAGTGGAAAAGCAAATTGTGCGGAGGGTGTAGAAAGTCTGCAGAGGGATCTAGATAGGCTAAGCGAGTGGGTGAGGACCTGGCAGATGGAATACAATGTTGGCAAGTGTGAGGTTATCCACTTTGGCAGGAATAATCGTAGGAGGGACTGCTATTTAAAGGGCGAAAAGCTGCAGCATGCTACGGTGCAGAGGGACCTGGGGGTCCTTGTGCATGAGTCGCAAAAACCCAGCCTACAGGTGCAGCAGGTGATCAGGAAGGCAAATGGGATGCTGGCCTTCATAGCAAGGGGGATTGAATATAAAAGTAGGAGGTCTTGCTGCAGCTGTACAGGGCACTGGTGAGGCCGCAGCTGGAGTACTGCGTGCAGTTTTGGTCGCCGCACTTGCGCAAGGATATTTTGGCCTTGGAGGGAGTGCAGAGGAGGTTCACTAGGCTGATACTGGAGTTGAGGGGGTTGAATTATGAAGAGAGGCCGAATAGCCTGGGCTTGTACTCGTTGGAGTTTAGAAGGATGAGGGGGGGAATCTTATTGAGATGTATAAGATGATGAAGGGGATAGATCGGGTAGAGGTGGAGAGGTTCTTCCCGCTCAGAAAGGACGGCAGGACTAGAGGGCACAGCCTCAAGATAAGGTGGGGGGGGGGGGTGCAGTTTAGAACAGAGTTGAGGAGGAACTTCTTCACTCAAAGGGTGGTGAATCTCTGGAATTCTCTGCCCGTTGAAGTGATGGAGGCTACCTCGCTGAGTTTATTTAAGATGCGGGTAGATAGGTTTTTGGTAGGCAAGGGGATTAAGGGTTGGGGGGGAAAGTGGAACTGAGCCACTTCAGATCAGCCATGATCTTATTGAATGGCGGGGCAGGCTCGAGGGGCTAGGTGGCCTACTCCTGCTCCTATTTCTTGTGTTCTTATGACAGTGCAGAGGGAGTTCTACTCTGTATCTAACCCTGTGCTGTACCTGTCCTGGGAGTGTTTGGGTACAGTTGTACTCAACTTTACACTGAGTAAAGTTCCCTCAGTGTAGAGGGAACTTTACTCGATTTCAATCCATAGGGAGATCTATCAAGAGGCCACAGGACTGAGTCCTTCCACAATTCTCTTGTTTCTCTTCCTGAGATGTGTGAAATTAGCTGATTGAAATCAGCAGGCAGTTGGTGTATGAGAGATCGTATATCAGCCTTGTCTTATTGCTCACTTGTAACAAAGTTCAGGCTTTATTGCAGAGACCAGGGCATATAATCTTGACTGACAATGTAGTGTGGTACTGAGGGTCTGGTACACCATCGCAGTTGCTGTCTTTCAGATGAGATATTGGAGCAAAGCATTGCCCACACCACACCTTTGTGAAGTTCATTGGGACGTGCTAAGGCTATGGGAGAATTATATAAGTGCAAGTTTATTATTTCATTTCAGTGTTTGCCATTCTGACCATGAGCTGAACCAAGGCAAAAAAGTGATTTCTATCTGTTAGTGGAAAGTAATCTGTATGGGCACGTTTTATCTCCATTGAAAAGCTTGCTGAAAGTTGGTATCTGGGCTCCAAAGCAGAGATGGCTTCTGGTATTATTTCATAAGATAAATTGTCTAAGTTTTATGTTGATTAATTGGATTGTATTATTTTATTCAGTTGAAATCCGATGATGAAGAAGAAATTTCATTGGCTTTGGAAGAGACACGTGTCACAGGGCAGAGGTAAGTAGTTTATCTTCATTCTGCCTGGTACTGTCCAAATTGAATGTCCAGTTTTCCACATCTATTTTCTTTGCATTTAAACTGCAAAAAATGCGAGTGGTTTCCTAAAAACCTGCTTCCTCCTCTCCTTTCTCAATGTTACGTGATTTTCATTCACTTTTGTTAATGTTGCTATTGCAACTTCTTCAACCATCCATTTCTCTGACTGCTTCTGTATTTGAAAGCTCCAAATCATTCCCAATAAGTTTTATTTTAAAACATAAAAACTGACACCATCGCGTTTTAATCATTTAGTACCTGTGCTGTGACTGGGATTCAAAATGACAAAAAGTGTGATCGATGGTTGTAGAAGATGGTTCAATTGGGATTTCCAAGACTAATATTATTAGGTAAGGGACATAGGGATATGGAGCAAGGTGGGTAAGTGAAATTGAGATACAGAACAGCTTTGATTTTAATTTAGTGGAGTAAACCCAAGAAGCTGAATGACTTTCTGCAGTTATTTTTATTTACACACCCTCTAATTTCTCACACATTCCCTAACCTGTATGATCAAGACCAGTTGTAGCATTCCTACTCCTGCGAGCTTAGCTATTCCGAACACTGGGACAGAGGATTGGTGAACTGCCTTCATGGTGGGCCATTGGAGAGCTTGAATTTTGTAACATTCACTTTCTGAGAAGTCATTGCCATCTGGTTTATTTCAAAGCAGTGAGGGAAGTGGATAGAGAGGTGGTGGCGTAGCGGTATTGTCACTGGACCAGTAATTTAGAGACTCAGTAATGCTTTGAGGACCAGAGTCTGAGCGTTATCCTGGTGAAATTTAATTTCAGTCAAAATCTGGAATTGGAAGTTTGTCGTAGAAACCCACCTGTTTCAGTAATATCCTTTAAGGATGGAAATCTGCCATCCTTACCTAGTCTGACTCCAGACCCACAGCAATGTTAAATGCCCTCTGTGCTAAATGGCCTAGCAAGTCACTCAATTCAAACGCAATTAGGCGCAATAGTTGCTGGCATGGCCAGTGATGCCCAAATCCCATGAATCAGTTTTTTTTATGTTGCAACATCTGGCTTGTGCCAACTCTGCATGTTGGTGAGATGTAAAGGTGGCAGTGTGTCCATTTGAAGTACAGAAAATCATCCAGCCACATGATAAATCATTCTGTCTGTAAATTTACCTGTCAACAAAATGCTGGGAATACATTTGAGTAATGGTTACAGATCTGTCAGTGGAAGGTGGATACACCAGGATCCGTGTAACTTATGAATTTTTGATCTCCGTGCATCCATTTGCTTTTCTCCCCACCACTGGTCAGTCATCTCAAGCCTACTCCATGGAATTTCATCCTGCCATTCCAGCTTCATTTACACAGGATATACATCGCGGAAGCAGACCATTTGGGTCAACCTTCTGGTGCTTATGTTCCATTTGAGCACACTCCCCTATTTCCACCGTGAAATCTGACATCGTAATCCTCTATTCCCTTCTCCCTCATAGTTGTCAACTTTGCTTTAAATGCATCTATGCTGTTTGCTTCAACCACTTCCTGTTCTACGTTCCCACTGCTCTCGGGATAAAGTGGCACAGTGGTTAACACTGTTGCCTCACGGGGCCAGGGACCTGGGTTCGATTCCTGGCTTGGGTCACTGTGGAGTTTGTACGTTCTCTTCATGTCTGCATGGGTTTCCTCCCACAGTCTGAAAGACATGCTGGTTAAGTGCATTAACCCGAACAGGTGCCGGAATGTGGCAACGGGGGAACTGCATTGCAGTGTTAATGTAAGCCTTACACGTAAATAAATAAACTTTAAGCGGTTTCTTTTGAATTGGATTTCTTGGAGACTATCTTACACCAATGGTTTTGTTATATTGGCTTAATATTACAATCTCCAATGCAAATCACATTCAAAAAAAACTTCCAAAGCGCTTCCACCTTCTGCTTGAGTCATGAGTGCAGTAAAATGTTTCCATCTCTCTGGCTCTTGCTGCAACAATGAGAGCTCAGTGCCATCCAGGATGAAGCAGCCCACTTGATTAGCATTCAGTCTACTAGCTTAAACCTTCACTCACTGCATTACCAATGCAATGTAACTGCGGTGTTTACCATTTACAAGAAACATTGCAGGAACCTGCTAAGGCACATTCGATAGCATCTCCCAAAACCATGACCATTGCCACTTAGAAGACAAGAGCACTGCCATGTGGGAACACCATCCTAACTTAGACAAATATCTGTCTTTCCTTTGTTATCGCTGAGTCAATATCCTGAAACTCCCTAAAGTAGCTGAAAGCAAGAGAAAATCAGGAATGACTATGCTACTGGACTAGCAACCCAGAGATTGGGAGTTCAAATCCTACCAGGGCAATTCATGAGACTCATGGGGCTAATCCCAAAAGAGAAAATGCTACAAATTGCTGTGAAGGACTATCTTCCTCCTTTCAGTGAAGGCAGCTAGTCTGGCCTACATGACACTTCAGTCCTTTGTTGTGAAGTGGCCTCACAAACCCCTCCATTCTAAACACGATTCCAACTTGAAGACCCAATTTCAACTTGAAGACTAGAACTGGATGATAAATGTAGTGATGCCCATGTCACCCATTCCCTGTGAGCAAATAATTTCCTATCATCAGGTTGAGTGTGCAGTATGGTGGTAAAACTATATTGGGTTAACTCATGGGGCTTTTGTTTATTGAATCTAATGCTCCAAAGAAACCACCTGAGAGCGAGTCCACTATTTTCTGTTTTATTTGCAGTGGCAAGTTCTTCAAAGTGAAGTTGGGAACGCAGCTAGCTGCTGGTGCCAAAGTCAGGCTGGCACTTGAATCTATATACACACATGTCTTGCGCCCTTTCCCAACTCACATTGCTCAGGCTGAGAAGCAATTTGTGGTCTTTGAGGGCAATCACTACTTCTACTCTCCGTATCTCACCAAGACCCAGACCACTCGCGTCAAGCTTGCTTCGAAGAACGTTGAGAGCTACACCAAGCTTGGTAACCCCAGCAAATCTGAGGACACTGTTGATTACGGACCATTCAAAGACATTGAGGCCTTCAGCCAGGTGAGGACAGCAAGTTTGTTTTTAATGCTTCCCCATCTCCGAATCCTACCTACACCCTCCTTGTCAAACTCCTTGGCTTTTCCTGAAATTTGGCACACAATGTCGCATTCACATTGTGAACCATTCAGAGTAAAAGAGACATGACTGATTAATAGTCCAGCTGGGACCCAGTCTGCTCTCATTAATCTGGATGTATGTCTCCTGCATGTATTTAACTTTGTTTGCTGTATTTGTAGTGGCAGTAGGGGTTCTGCTCTGCAGTTTACACTGCTTTGCCAGCCTCTTGGCAAAACGTGTGTTACACCTTTGCCTGATGAACCCAGTAAGATTGGGAATTATATCTGTCAGCATTCCATTAGTGATTTGTGCCTTGGGCCATGTCTTTCAAATGGCATAAGGGATTATGCAAGTCAGTGTGGTGTAGTGACATTTGTCGACAAATGTGACTGTCAATTTGTGCAGAGTGAATAATTAGTTTGTGATCTTTCTTAACGTTTCAGGATACGATGAGGTTGCATTACGAGAATAACAGCCCTTTTCTGGCTATCGTCAGCATGACCCGTCTAATTGAGGTGTCGCATTGGGGTAATATTGCTGTGGAGGAGACCATTGATCTGAAGCACTGCGGCGCAGTCCTGAAAGGGCCATTCTCACGCTATGACTACCAGAGACAGCCGGACAGTGGCATCTCATCCGTTAAGTCTTTCAAGGTACACTTCGCTGTCCTGCCACACGGGAGATGAAACAAATGCTACAGTACAATGTGGGGCAGTAATATCAATCTGCAGGATAGTTTGACTTGGGTCACTTGTTGGTTTCACAGGTGGACAGAATGATTCACGTTTATGGATTTTCACTGATCAGAATGCAAAGATCCTGGGTTCAATCATGGAAAACCCTACTTTAAGCTGGCATACATGTGATTGGCTGAATAGTCATTTTCTCAGCTGTATAATTCAGTTGAGGAACTGGGGTTCAGTTCTAATCGCAGACCTGCAGATGGTTGTAAACATATTTTTCAAGGTGGCAAGATAGTTTAATAAGGCATATGGGATCTTGAACATTATAAATAGAGGCATAGAAAACAGAAACCTGGAAGTTATGTTAAATGCATACAAAACAGTAATTCCAACCCAACTGGAGCATTGTGTCCAATTCTGGGCACCACATTGTGGAAGGTGCTGGATAAGCCAGAAAATATTTATTGAAATGATTCCAAGGATGAGGGATTACCATTGCATGGAGAGAGACTTGAGAAGCTGGGGTTCTTTTCCTTAGAAGACATTTGATAGAGATATTTAAAATTAAAAGAATCCGACACAATGTAAAGAAACTACAGTTAGTGGTTGAAGTGTTGATAACCAGAGGACATAAGGCAATTGGCAAAAGAAATTGGCATGGAGAAAATAATTTGGCAGGAAAATGGGCAAAGAGCAGGAAAGTGAACTGACTGGATTGCTCTTTGAAAGAACCAGTAACAGACTTGAGAGGTTGAATAGCTTTTGATTTTGCTAGACTGTTCAACAAAATAGGTTCAAGTAATCCAAATGTCTCTCTTCTTTCTTCCTACAAAAATATAGTGGCTCAGACTTTTCTGCATAGAATACACTTTGCCATGTAGTGGCCTATTCCACCAACCTGTCTCTGTCCTCCTCCAGTCTGTCACGATCTTCAGAGTTCACATTACCTCCATGTTTTATGGCATCTGAAAATTTCAAAACTGTATCAAGTTATTGATGTGCAACAGAAACAGGAGTAGTTCTAAAACTGTTTGCTGTTTATTGCAGACCATCCTACCTGCTGCCGCCCAGGATGTTTACTATCGCGATGATATTGGTAACATCTCCACCAGCCACTTGGTAGTTCTGGATGATTCCGTGGAGATGGAAGTCCGTCCTCGCTTCCCGCTCTTCGGCGGCTGGAAGACTCACTATGTCATTGGATACAACCTGCCCAGCTATGAGTATCTTTACAATCTCGGTTAGTACCTATCTCAGCTTCTGAAATGGGGGTGAGAGGTCAAACAGTGAGTGCTATTTATTTAGACTCTTCGAGTAGCATCCACTTTGAAAATTGCTTATCTCACCTGCAGTGAAAGTTACTGAGGGTAACTGACTGGAATCTGTTTGTGGGTGGTGTCTGTAATTCTGAACAGACGTGAGGACCAGTCTGAAGCCTGTCAACCCTGGGTGAAGTGCCACATCACTGTCCAAAACCCCACAGTTCTTGTTCTGTTTCTCTATCCTGCAGGAAGGCAAGAACTTTTACTGAGCATTTCAAGCAGTACCTCATCTAAATGACTGGCCTTCGTGCTTTTTGTTTTATCATTCAAGGAGTGTGGGCTTGGCTGGCTAGGCCAGCATTTATTGCCCATCCCTAATTGCCCTTGAGAAGGAGGTGGTGAGCTGCCACCTTCAACCGCTGCAGTCATGTGGTGCAGGTACACCCAGTGCTGTTAGGGAGGGAGTTCCAGGATTTTGGCCCAGCGACAGTGAAGGAACGGTGATACATTTTCAAGTGAGGACGGTAAGTGACTTGGAGGGGAACTCCCAGGTAGTGGTATTCCCAGGTATCTGCTGCCTTTGTCCTTCTAGATGGTATTGGTCGTGGGTTTGAAAGGTGCTAGCTAGGTTCCTGTAGTGCATCTAATGGATGGTACAGACTTCTGCCATTGTGCATTGATAGTGGAGCGAGTGCACATTTGTGGAAGGGATTCCAATCAAGGAGGCTGCTCTATCCTGGATGGTGTTGAGCTTCTTGTGTTGTTGGATCTGCACTCTCCCAGACAAGGGGAGAGTATTTTGTCATCTTAAGCTGGGACTTCTAGGCGGTGGACAGGCTTTGGGGAGTCAGGAGGTGAATTACTTACTTCAGAATTCCCAGCCACTGCAAAACTAGATTGAGTGTCAATGGGGTATTCAACTACAGAAAGTGGAGCCTCCTGCTTAAATGGTTGGGCCAAAAGACCTGTTTGTATGCAGGGGACCTCTGTATACTCTGTGGAAGCCCAGACCCAATATCCATTCAGGAAAGGTTCCAATTCCCTGAGGCTAATGATAATGGTTACAAATTGCCCAGGGTCAGATCTGTGGGGTTATCTCATTGGCCTGTGTGGTTCAATGCCAGGCTTTGTACTGACTCACTAACCCATCAGTATCAGAAATAATGCTGCTGAGATTGGGTCAAACCCACATGTCTCCCATTCCTGACCCCTGCACCGTTACTGTGATTGGTTAGTTATGCGTGTATTGTATTTCTTTCATTGAAACTGTTTAGTTGCACGTGTATCACACTTCTTGTCTCTTTCCAGGTGACCAGTACGCTCTGAAGATGAGGTTTGTTGATCATGTATTTGATGATCAAGTAATTGATTTTCTTACCGTGAAACTTGTCCTTCCAGAGGGAACAAAGTAAGTGATCAGCCAGACTTTCGGGGTTTGGGGGAAGGGTTATTTGGGGTCTGGGGTGTATTTTTATTCCTGAGAATTGCTCCCCTCTGGGTAATGTCCTATATCGGATGCAGTCGCTGGTCTCACAAAGTGAGAGCTCCTAGTGAGTATTGCCTTCTTTTCTAATCCAGAATCAAACTTAGTCTTTCACTTGTCTAACCAGCGTCAATGAACACACAAACATTAGGACCTGTTCACCCATCATCCATTTGCTCACTACATTGGCTCCCAATTAGCAACATCTCAATTTAAAATTCTCACTCCTGCTTCTAAATCTCTCAATGGCCTTGCCTCTCTCTACCTCTGTAATCTCCTCCAGCCCTAGGCCATTCTAAGATATCTGCATTTCTCTAATAAGTTAGCATGCAGGTACAGCAAGTAATTAAGAAAGTTATTGGAATGCTATCCTGTATTACAAGAGGATTTGATTTATTATTGTCACATGTATTAGTATGCAATGAAAAGTATTGTTTCTTGCGTACTATACAGACAAAGCATACCATTCATAGACAGAAGGAAATGAAAGAATGCAGAATGTAGAGAGTTACAGAGTTCCTACAGGGATCTGATCTCACACTGACCCTCCAACATGTATACCAGTGACCGCCCTCCCACAAACTCATGGCTCTTCACATATACGCTGATGCCTCGGGCTGATTTTTCAGAGTAAAGACCTTCAGCATTCTGAGAAAACATTCACTAAAGATCTGTGCACTTTAAAAAATGGAGACTTTGACCAAACGCTGTCCAAAACTGTTGTTTCGACCTTTCACCTAAACAATTTGAAGGTCAAGCAAGAATTTCACATCCAGTCCTGTAGCTGACCCCTCACCCGCAACCCAATCCAAAGTACCCTGGCAACACACTCAACTGTACATTGACCTATCAGCAACACCTCCAGAACACAGCAGCAAAGCTCTAGACAAGAGTGAATTTCATCTGGAAACTGGACAGTGGCACCTGGGGTAGCGAATGCTCCACACACTGCTTCACTCCCCTTGGTCTACCCAACGTACTGCTGCTTAATAGCTCAGGAACCCTCACACAAACCTGATACATACCCAACCTCCACCCCCAGGAAGTCATGGTGACCATTTCTGGGGCGTGGAGACCAACACAACTGGATTGGCTTCCTGTGCTAGAATGTATTGAATCTCCCAATGCCTGCAGGATAACATCCTCAAAGAATATCACTGGCTGACTGCTAACAAAGCACTCCTGTACACTGGATTGAAAACAGATCAAATCCCATAGATCCTATTAGAACACTCTCCACACCCTATAACCTGAAGACAGCCCCATCTCTTGATGGACATCTCTTTGTTGTCTGCAAACATCACCAACCACAACCTGGTAACTGATCAAGTGAAATCCCAGGTTTTGCCTTCCACAGAAAACCTGAAGAACCCTCAACTGCTTGAGTATGAGCCTGGCTGATGTGGTCACTTGCTCCACAAATAATATGAGGAATAGCTCAAGTTGTGGCCATGCCTATCCAGATCAGACCATCAGATCAGACATCCTGATTTTCTATCTGAGACATCTACTTTTGGTGGCATCACAGTATTCAGATCAACTGAACCTATTGAATGGATTGTTATCTTTAAATTAAAGTATAACTGCAGCCCAGTCTGTACAAATAAACATAAAACCTATCCTAATATCACTCACGCAGCTGGAGTCACATTTAGTTTGATAACATTGTTTTGAAGGGCCTTGGCTACATTATATTGATGGCATTTTATAAATAAAAGTAATGAAGTTAGTCATTAGGAGCAATTAGTAAATTATATGCTGCTATCTGAGGGACAGTGAAGGAGAGTTGGAAAACCAGGCCATTTTCTTTGCCTCCCTTTGCTCACTGCATCCAATTGCAATGCCCAGACTTGAGATGTACAAGCTTTCACTGCTCATGGCACGAAAACGTTGCCTGATGCGATACTCCTCCACCTTTACCAATTGCACCGCACACTTTAAACGATGAGAAATTGGTTTAGTGGGACATTGATGGTGAAGGAAAGAGAAGATTACACTGAACAGTTTTAAACCTGGTGATATGAGAGAGTCTGAAACATATTAAATCCATCTGTATGAGGCTGGACAGTCAACGCAGGAAGAGGCTGCTGCTTTCATCTGTATATTTTTCTCATCTGTACATTACTTGTTGCAGATAACAATCTTTGGCACATTATTGAGTCAGAGTAGACAGAACTTTACTCTGTGTCAACCCCAAGCTGTATCTATCTTGGGAGTGTTTGATGGGGCAGTGTTGAGGGAGCTTCACTCTGTATCTAATCCCATGCTGTACCTGTCCTGGGAGTGTTTGATGGGGCAGTGTTGAGGGAGCTTCACTCTGTATCTAATCCCATGCTGTACCTGTCCTGGGAGTGTTTGACGGGGACAGTGTAGAGAGAGCTTTATTCTGTGTATCTAATCCTGTGCTGTACCTGTCCTGAGAGTGTCTGATGGGGGCGCTGGGTGATTGAGTGGAAAATTCCTTTATCTAGCATTAAAATGCCCTGCCCAAAGCATGAAAGTGTAAGTGCTCAGACAGTTCATTTTTCCCTGCAATTCCATAGGAACATTCACGTCGACACTCCATATGAGATAAACCGACAGCCTGATGAGCTTCACTATACCTACCTGGACACTTTTGGGCGGCCTGTCATCATTGCTCACAAGTCTAATCTGGTGGAGCAGCATATTCAGGATATTGTTGTAAGTTGATTGGATGTGATGTACCAGTTATAAGGGGCTCATAGTGAATACCCTGACTGGGGAGGGAAAAGGAGAATTGGTGATAGTGAGGCTGACATGTCGGAGCCGGTGATATTCAATTTGTGTATTTTGTATTGTGACGCGTTTGCCTTTTTTCAGAACAAAGAACAACACAGCACGGGAAACAGGCCTTTCAGCCCAACGAGCCCACGCCGCTGTTTTAACATTGAGTGCCCTCCTCTACCCATGACCTTTGTCTACACCTTTTGGGGAAGATTGAGGGAAGACTAATTTAGGGACAATTTGTTACACCAATCAGCCTAAGAGCATGTTTTTTGGGATGTGGGAGGAAACCAGAGCACCCAGAGAAAACCCACGCAGGCACGGGGAGAATGCGCAAACTCCTGCAGACACTGGCCCAAATCCATGTATCTGTGCAGCAAACAGTGATAGTCACTGAGCTGTCATGTTACCTGTCAGATGGTCCAGTTTAAGTGTACATTAATGACTTGAAGCACTAGGCAACTCTCAAAGCAACATCCAAGAGCGGCCCTCACATGACCCACCGCGTATATGCCCCTTCTTGGTCAACAAGGCGGACCGAATCACCTGTGAACATGCAAAACTTAGACAGACATTTACAGAAGCCCCAGAAGTGCAGAAATAAAGCAAGTGAGCCATGAAATATTTTGGAAGGTCCATAGGAATCAATTGATTCCCAGGGACGTCCCAAAGCTTTTGATCTTTATTTGGAAAAGTCTCCTGTATCCCTCCATCTCTAGTCTGCTCATGCGCCTGTCTAAGTAAGCCTTAAACAACCCCAGTGTGCCTGCCTCCACCACCTACTTGGCAGTGCATTCCAGGCCCCCACCACCCTCTGTGAAAAACCTCCCTCTAACATCTGAGTTATACCCCCCCCCCACCCAAGCCTGTGGCCCCTCGTAATTATTGTATCCAACCTAAGAAAAAGCTTACCGCTGTTCACTTTATCTATACCCTTCATAATCTTATACACCTCTATTAGATCTCCCCTCATCCTCCACCTTTCTAAGGAGAACAGCCCCAATTTGCACAATCTTGCCTTGTAGCTCAGGCCTTCTATACCAGGCAACATCCTAGTAAACCTCCTCTGCACTCTCTCCAGGGTCTCCACGTCCTGGTAGTAAGGCGACCAGAAGTGGATGCAGTACTCCAAATGCAGGCAAACCAACGTTCTATACAACTGCTACATTAGACGCCAACTTTTATATTCTATATCCCTCCCTATAAAGGCAAGCATACCATTGGCCATCTTCATCACCTTCTCCACCTGTACTGCCACCTTCAAGGACTTGTGTACTTGCACCCCCAGGTCCCTCTGCATTTCTATACTCTTAATAGGCCTACCATTTATCGTGTAACTCCCCCCTACATTTTTTCTTCAGAAATGCATCACCTCGCATTTCTCTGGATTAAGTTCCATCTGCCATTTCTCTCCCCAATATACCAGCCTATCTATATTCCGCTGTATTGCCTGACACTGCTCCTCACTACCAGCAAGTCCAGCCATCTTCGTATCATCTGCAAACTTGCTGATCACACCACTTACTCCCTCTTCCAAGTCATTTATGTATATTACAAATAACAAAGGCACACCACTAGTAACAGACCTCCAGCTAGAAAAGGACCCTTCCACTACTACTGTCTCCTATTACCAAGCCAGTTCTTAATCCATCTAGACATCTGTCCTTGTATCCCATGAGCCTCAACCTTTTCTACCAACCTACCATGAGGGACTTTGTCAAATGCCTTACTGAAATCCATGTAGACGCCATCCACGACTCGTCCTTCGTCGACCGTTTTTGTCACCTTCTCAAAAAATTCCACCAGATTCATAAAGTACGACCTCCCCTTGACAAATCCATGCTGCCTATCACTAATCAAATTGCCACACTCTAAATGCTTATACATCCTATCCCTAAGAACCCTTTCCAACAACTTCCCACCACTGATGTCAAACTCATCGGCCTACAATTACCAGTGTTATCCCTACTACCCTTTTTAAACAACGGTACCACATTCGCTATCCTCCAGTCCTCTGGGACCTCACCTGTGTCTAAAGAAGAGACAAAGATTTGCGTCAGAGGCCCAGCAATTACATCCCTCATCTCCCTAAGCAGCTTAGGATAAATGCCATCATGCACAGACAAACTAAGGCTGTGTTTGCACCTCCATTGCCGATCATCAAGGCATTAATCTGGGCTGTATTTAAATCTGTTCTAGGTTTCCCAACCCAAGCCCATCACTGTCTGGGACTGCCTGTGAGGTGTGAATTTTATACCTTCGTATGTACTAGTAATATTTGTGTGTTCATTGGTTTGATGTATGTCTCCTCGCTGTTCCATCCCTTCCTGAGGACGCTGTGTGAAATTGTTGATGTGGAGATGCTGGTTTTGGACTGGGGTAAACATAGTAAGAAGTCTCACAAGACCAGGTTAAAGAAGTCCAACATGTTTATTTGGTAGCGCAAGCCATTAGCTTTCGGAGCACTGCCCCTTCATCAGGTGATTGGAGTTTTGTTCACAAACGGGGCATATAAAGACACAAACTCAATTTACAGAATAATGGTTGGAATGTGAGTCTTTACACGTAATCAAGTCTTCAAGATACAGAGGATGTGAGTGGAGAGAGGGTTAAGCACAGGTTAAAGAGATGTGTATTGTCTCCAGCCAGGACAGTTAGTGAGATTTTGCAAACCCAGGCAAGTCGTGGAGGTTACAGATAGTGTGACATGAACCAAAGATCCTGGTTGAGGCTGTTCTCATGTGCAGAACTTGGCTATTAGTCTCTGCTCAGCACACATGACTATCTGTAACCCCCATGATTTGCCTGGGCTTTCAAAATCTCACTAACTGGACTGTCTGGAGGCAATACACATCTCCTTAACCTGTGCTTAACCCTCTCTCTGCTCACATTGCCTGTACCTTTAAGACTTGACTGTAAAGATTCACATTCCAACCATTATTTTGTAAATTGAGTTTGTGTCTTTATACGCCCTGTTTGTGACCAAAACTCCCAATCGCCTGATGAAGGAGCAGTGCTCCGAAAACTAGTGGCTTGTGCTACCGAATAAACCTGTTGGACTTTAACCTGGTGTTGAGAGACTTCTTGCTGAAATTGTTGAGCCGTCAGGGAGTTGCCTGCAATAATAATTGCACTTTCTGTCCTTTTTTTTCTCTTGTTTTCAGGTTCACTACACATTCAACAGGATCTTGATGCTGCAGGAGCCCCTATTGGTGGTCGGAGCTTTCTACATTCTCTTCTTCACTGTCATCATTTATGTGCGTTTGGATTTCTCAATCACCAAGGTGAGCTGGTTAAAGTTAACCTCAATAATACTGTCATTGTGCCTCCCATTAAATTGTTGCTCCAGAAAGTTTAATCCATCTAAAACTCTGCTGCTTATATATTGCGGCAAATTTTAGTCCCATGCTCACTATATCCTCTGACCTACTTGGGCTCTCAGGCTGGTAAGACCTTGATTTAACCCCATGCACACACAACCACTCCCTACCCCCCTCAATTTCTTATCCGTTTACCAGCTGTGGCTCAGTTGGTAATGCTTTTGCTTTTGAGTTAAGATTGTGGGTTCAAGTCCCACTCCATGACTCGAGCACAGAAAAAGAAATCAAGTTTGATGCACAAATGCTGCAACTGAGATCAGCTTTCAGCTGAGACCCTAAAGAGAGGCCCTATGTCTGGCTTCACTGCTGGACTCCCTGTCCCAGATCAACATCAGTCATTCAGGTAAAATCACATTATAACACTACTGTCTGTTGGACCTTGCTGTTCACAATCCGACTGACAGATTCTCTGTGTTACATTGGTGACTGCACTTCTTAAAAATGTACCTCAGTGGCTGTAAAGCTTTGTGGCACTTGATGGTGATAGTTGGCATATAAATGCAATCTTCCTTGTGTTCAAACTTCTCTGTGACTTTTAACCATTCCCTATCTCTAATCTACTCCATACAACCTTCCAAGGTCTCTGTGCTCCCCTAATCCTAACCTCTTGAGCATCCCCGATTTTAATCACTCCACTGTTAGTAGCTGTGCCTTTAACTGCCTGACCCTGATCTTTGGAGTTCCTTCCGTAAACCCCTCCACCTCACTCTCCTCCTTTTAAGATGCTCATTAAAATCTTCTCCTTTGACCAAGCTATTGGCCACATGTCCTAATCTCTTTAATGACTTGGTATCAGATTTTGGTTCATATTTATTCCTGTGAGGTACCTTGTTTCACTGTGTTAAAGATGGTATTGTTAGTTTCTAAACCTGCAACATCGTACTTTGGTTAAACCCTCTCTGTATCAAAATCATTTTTCTTAATTTTCTTTCCCCTGTCCCACTCCCAGAGTTTGTGGCGACATTGAACTGTATAGAATCCAGTTTGGTTACACTTTCTAAGCTAACCATAGCAGCAGCATTTCTTGGTTTTATTTTATTTCTTCCCTGTTCTTTCCACATGACCTCAACCCCTACAGGACCCAGCTGCGGAAGCCAGGATGAAGGTAGCGTCCATCACAGAACAGGTTCTGACTTTGGTCAACAAAAGGCTGGGCTTGTACCGCCATTTTGAAGAGGCTGTGAATAAGTACAAGCAGTCACGGGACATTGGCACGCTGAATAGTGGCCGCAAGACCCTGGAAATAGAACACCGGGGTCTTTCTGCCGACATCAGCGCCCTGCAGTCAAAGCTGAAGGCTGAAGGATCAGACCTGGCTGAGAAGGTAAAAGATTCATGCTTGGTCAACATCAGAGGGTAGATATAGCACGGGGTTAGATACAGAGTAAAGCTCCCTCTACACTGTCCCCATCAAACACTCCCAGGACAGGTACAGCATGGGGTTAGGTACAGAGTAAAGCTCCCTCCATATCATGATCCAAACACACCTTAGACAGGTAAATATACTTGTTATTAACTGGCTGAATTATTAGGAAGCTGGAAAAAACACTGCAGATTTTGCAATGAAAAAACACAATATTTGAAACTTCAATTGTATCCAAGAACAACACAGCACGGGAAACAGGCCCTTCGGCCCAACAAGCCCACGCCACCATTTTAACATTGTGAGTGCCCTCCTATACCTATGACCTTTGTCTATGCCTATTGGGGAAGATTGAGGGAAGACTAATTTAGGGACAATTTGTTACACCAATCAGCTTAAGATTATGCTTCCAACTGAGCCATGGCAGACATTTTAGTTGGTTGAGCAATTTTTGGGAAAATTCACTTGTTCTTTGAAAGACTGCCATGGGATCCTGTGTCCTTTACATCCATCTGACAGGGCAGTTAGGGGTCATATAACCTTAGACATCTAATAGTGGTGCATCCCTCAATATTGCACTATGGTGTCAGCCCAGATTTGTAGAGATTGAGTTTTTTCTATCGTATTCCAAAAACACCCAGCCAGCACTCTAGCTCAAGTCTATCTAGTGTTTTTATTGACTTTAGTATTACTTTCCTGCTCTCATACTCAAGGCCTTGACCAATAAAGGAAAGTGTCCCTTCCAAAATAAAGCAGAATGCTGTCAATGCTGGAAATAAGAACAGAAAATGTTGGAAAACTCAGCAGATCTGACAGCATCCGTGAGGGAGAAACAGAGATAACGTTTCTAATCCACAATGACTCTTCTCTGGAATTCATCCCTTATATCTCCTTACCCATCTTATCCAGCAGAATCCTACCTGAATTTCCTTGCCTGGTTGTCCTAGTTAAATGTATTACTTCACATCTCTCCAGATTGAATTCCATTTGTTTTCTGCTTGTCTACTGGACCTGATATCTTCCTCACTATCAAACAGCTATGAACGGACAGAGGGTGGCTCCAATCTATTCCCTCCCCACAACGGCATTGCTCTAAGCCTAAAAGCAAATTGCTGTGGACATTGGCACCTGAAACCAAAAGACCTTTGATAAAGGGTCATCTGGACTCGAAACGTCGGCTCTTTTTTCTCCCTACGGATGCTGTCAGACCTGCTGAGATTTTCCAGCATTTTCTCCAGCGCTTGGCTCTGAAGTTATCCATTGCTTCTCTCTCCCTCTTTTTTAATGGGATGAAAGGAATTAAGAGAGTACTTTCTGGTATTGTTGTAGACGGCGGAGAGGCTCTATCCCTTGTTTAGAGGAGGGATATAGGTTTATGGTACGAGGGACAAGGTTAAGATGTACGAGGCAAGTATTTTTTTTAGAGTGGTGGGTGCCTGGAACTCGCTGCAGGGGGACGTAGTGGAAGCAGATATGGTAGTGACTTTTAAGGGGCATCTGGACAAATACATGAATAGACTGGGAATGGAGGGATATGGTCCCTGGGCAGCATAGTTGGTGCAGGTTGGAGGCCCCAAGGGCCTGTTCCTGTGCTGTAATTTCTTCTTTGTTGAGAGTGGCAGTTTTCATGAAGTACTATCACCTAGCTCTAATCAAAATTCCTCACAGGATCATCCTTGAATAGGATAACGCTCTAGTTTCTCCCTTCCAGAACAAACAAATTCATTAAACCATTTATTCCCCTGTTCTTCTTGACCCTCATCAACCTTTGTGAGGAGCTGGAGGACTACTCTCACCAAGATCTAGACCTCCACTGCCTCCCTCTTCTCTCCTAGCCCAGAACTCTCATCTTTTGCTAGTTTTTCTCCTCATGCCATCTCTTGTCCATAAGATTATCTCCTGGTTCCACCCTGTTCCCATTTGAGATATTTGATTCATTCGCTACAGAGATGTCATTTTTTGTTTGAGCTCCTGAATGTGGGAAGGAGAGGGGCTGGGGTGGGCTGTGTGTAATTTGGTGCTGACTCTGACATTTTCCTTCAGGTGGCTGAGATCCAGAAGCTGGATGGCCAGGTGAAGGATCTGGCACTGAAGGCATCTCAGGAGGCAGAGCGACTGGTGGCTGGCAAAGTGAAGAAGGAGGTGTACATTGAGAATGACAAACACTTCACCTCCAAGCGGCAAGACCTGGTGTCCAGGATTGATAACATCTTGGACACCTTGTAGTCAAGATCAGAAACCTGTGTGCATTTTGGTTTATCTCCTGTTGCCCTGTAAATGCAAGATCAGATGGTATTAAATCAATTATTTCTTTTTTGATGTATGGTGTGGGTCGAATATAACTGGGTCATGGGGTGCTGACTGCTTCCGAGTTGAGGCTTTTACAGCAGACAGGAAAGTTGCTCTTATTTTTCTCTTTTTCAGTTGTTAAGCAATCCTCTGCCTATGCCCCTGCTGACAAGTCCTTTTGCGGTTTTAACAGCAGGGTAATGATGATGTGGAGTGAGATTAGGAGCGAGTTGCTGAGTGTGAAGATGATCGCGATATGTTTATTTGAAGAACCTTTACAGACCAAACATTGCCCTTATGTAATCAGTTTAATTTTTTATTTTTTTTTTAACGGAGATGAAAATAAGCTGCGTTTTTTTTTACTGTGAATCATCGTGAAACCTCAGACTCTGGACGGTTATTCCAGTGGGAGAGGGGGGTAGGTTCGCTCCCTCCCCAGTTCAGCTTCCGCTTCCCCCGGGTCAGATACTTACTTCAACACTCTTGAATTTCTTAAAGTTGGACAGAGCAAAAATTAAAAGTACAACTGAATCAGTTTCCCTGTCTCTGATACTTGTGGCTGTTAATGTAATATTTTAATCTTTACATTTCTCTCCCTTATACACTGCGGGGGCGGGGGGGGGAATCTAAGGGAGGGGAGAGTTAGAAAACTAGAGCTAGATTCTTGAACAGGAAGAGGCACTGTTCAACAGGAGTATACCAAACAATCACTCTATACCCACCAAGAAATCTTCAGTGGCTGGGGTGAAGAAGAGAGAAATGAGTCAGATCATCATTCTCCTGATAGCTGTCAAGTGTCCTCTGGTGGTAAGAGAGAGACCATCAGATTCAGTCAGGATCAGGCTTGGCAGCAGATGAACAGTCTGCCAGCTGAATGATCAGTTAAGTGATGGCTGTCGGGAACTACAAAGACTGATTGATTTTTTTTCCCCCCCCAGCCCAGCCCAGCCCAGCCCAGCCCAGCCCAGCCCTTTGCACCCAGAGGGAGAAAGTTCCGTTTAATTTCACAGCTTTCCCCAAAGTTAACAACACTCATTCACTTCAAAATTTAATTCACTTCCATTTTGGTGGAACCAACATTTCTGTGTCAATCAAGCAGTGCATGATCTGCTCATTCCTCATCACTTGGGATCTTGCTGTGTGCAAATGAATTGCTGTTTCCTCCAAGTGTTTAGTCTTCACAAATACTTTGGCTCTAAAAGAGGTCCTGAGATGCTATATGAATATTAGACTTTTTTACTTCAGTGAAAAATAATAGGTTTGCTTTGCTAATTTTACCCCCTGTCCTGCTGTGACTTCTGCTTTCTTCTGTTGAGCATTCTGTATTTCATGAGTGACAATCATTGCTCAATCCATATTCTTAGCCTATGCAAGTTTAATTATCTGTGTAAACAATCAGTTAGTGAAATCCCACTATGCACTCAGTCACCAGAACACTGGGAGCATTATTACAATTGCCTCAAAGCTTAGGGCAAAGGGAAAAAAACAAATTAGCCAGGGTTTGGCTCTGTTCCCTGGTTGAAGAGCTCTGATAATTACAGTGAAACAACTACTATAACACATGAAGAACAACACTAGGAAAACAAGCAAAATAGCTATTAAAGCTAAAGTTGTCAATATTGTTTTGGACAAATAAAGAATGTACTCGTTATTACTGTTAGTCAATTGCAGTTAACTTGGCTAATTAAAGTTTTTCTAACGTCTAGTGATAGCACAGGGAGGAGCGAGTTGGGGATCGGAATTCAGGGTGCAGGGAAGTAGATAAGGTGGAGTAGGGAGGGAGCAGGATGGGGAGAAAGAGAACCGCTGACATTTGAAAGCTGAATTTGGGATCTAGCAGAAGCCCACTCGCGTCAGCCACTTGTAACCTTTACCACAGGCTGGAAATTATTGAAAATGATCTCCATTCCTCCTCCAGTTCTCAGAATTTTGAGTGCCTCTATCTCCTCTTCTGTTGAACCAGTGTTCCTTGAAATGTCTATCTTTAGTCTATCTTGTTCAGTCAGATGAATCCCCTGTGAGTAAACAGTGAAGACCAGCTTGACAGTGCACAGGCCAAAGACAATATTTATGTAACTGACGTGCTGGAAATCTGAAATACATTCGGAAAGTGCTGGAAGCACTCCACACACCTGGCAGTAACTGAAGAGAAAAAATTAACTGTTGCATTAAAGTAAAGTTGGCACATTTAAATCCAAGTTTGAGGTTAAAATTATATTTTTTTTCAATTGTTTTACAGTCATTTCTGTCTGAAGGTGAACAGTTAACTTCCTGTGTTTATGCTCTGAATAGCAATGCTGGATGCATTTATCAATTGAACCACCAGAGAGAGCTCTTGGATTATTTTTCACATCCTGAGTGCTGAATTCATTTAGGCTTGCAGCAGAACAGAAAATCCTGAACACATCTGTCACAACTGGGTTTTAAACTGAGGCCCTCCACATTCAATCCAGTTATTCTAATGTGGTTGAGTTTAATAGAGTTGGCACTTTGGAAATGCTTACACTCAGAATTGTCAGATGTCATCAGTTGTTCGATTATCTGCTAATTTGTGCAGTTCAGATGAAGTTGGAGGACCAGGATGCATATTTGAGACCATAAGAAATAGGAGTAGGCCATTCAGCCCCTCGAGCTTAGACTGCCGTTCAATAGGATCATTCACTCTCCCTGTTTAATACACCCAGGACAGGTACAGCACAGGGTTAGATAGAGAGTAAATCTCCCTCTACACTGTCTAACCCCATGCTGGACCTGTCTTGAGAGTGTTCGATGAGAACACGGTAAAGCTCCCTCCACACTGTCCCTATCAAACACTCCCAGGACAGGTACAGCACGGGGTTAGATACAGAGTAAAGCTCCCTCTACACTGTCCCCATCAAACACTCCCAGGACAGGTACAGCACAGGGTTAGATAGAGTAAAGCTCCATCCACACTGTCTCCACATCAAACCCTCTGAGCATAGGTAAAGCATGCAGTTAGATAGAGGGTAAGATTCTCTCTATACTGTCCCCATCCCCAGGACAGGTACAATTCCCTTACTGATCAAAAATTGATCTACCTCAGCTTTAAATATACACAAGGACTCTGCCCCCCCCACAGCTCTCTCTGGCAAAAAGTTCCAAAGACTCTCAATCTTCAGAGAAGAAATTCTTCCTCCTCAGTCTTAAATTGGTGCCCCTTTATTCTGAGTCTCTGCCCTCTGGTCCTAGACTCTCCCATGAGGAGAAACATCATCATGGTGTTTACTCTAAGAATCCTATATCTTTCAATGAGATCACCTCATTCAATCCCTCCATACCTAGTGAACCTTCTCTTAACTGCCTCCAATGAAATATCTTTCTCACTCTTGTTTTCAAATTCTTCAGAAGGCTCATCCCATCTGAGTTCACCCAGACCCACAACTCCAAGATAACTGCACAGCCTGCAGGAATGTCCCAAATTGAATACCTCCTCCATGGCTGCCTGGGCTCTAAGTTGCAGAATTCCTCAAACTTGTTTAGCCTTTTTATAAGTCATTATTTACAAAAATTCTTTATGGAGTTTTTAAAGCTAAAGTTTATTTATCAGTGTCACAAGTAGGCTTACATTAACACCGCAATGAAGTTATTGTGAAAATCCCCTAGACACCACACTCTGGCCCTTGTTTGGGCACACTGAACGAGAACTTAGCACAGCCAATGCACCTAACCAGCACATCTCAGTTAACAAAACATTCAGTATTTGGGAAAATGGTTAATTGTAGGGAAGGAGATTCTCTGTTATCCTGGTAAAGGAGCTTCTAAATGCAACAAGTGATAAGTGGATGTAAATTGCAGCGTGACCAATTGACATTGCCTTTCACATCATAAATGTGGACATAATTTATGACAGGGCAGACATTCTTGTTGCATTCTATGTGAGTTTAGCTTTGCCATCTCCCATTTATTGTACATCCTCTCTGATATTTATCCCTCAATGAATATCACAAAACCATTGTCTGAAAAAATCTTGCGCTTATGTATTGCCTTTATAAACAATGAAATACTTTGGTGCGGTGTAGTCACTGTCACAATGCTGGAAACAGCAACTAATGTGATAACAGCAAGCTCCAATAGCAGCAACGTGAAACTAAATGGTTAATCTGTTTGGTGATATTGACCAGGGATAAATTAGGACATTTGGTGAGAGCGAGAAGGAATTGTCTCTGCTTATCAATATGTGGGATCTTTATGTCCAGACAAACTTAGAAACATAAAACCCAAGAGAAGGCCATTTTGTCCTGATCCAACCTGCCCCCTCCCCCATTTCCTTTGATCTCCTTCACCCCCAAGAGCTGTATTAAACTCCTTGAAAACAGTATTTTTGTCTCAGCTGTGTTTTGAGGTAGAGAATTCCGTTTTCCGCACTCTCTGGGTGAAGAAATTTCTCCTAATCTCAGTCCTAACCCACATCTCAGACTGTGACCCCTGGTTCTGGATTCCCCCTACCATCCAGAACATCCTTCCTATCTAGTCCTATTAGAATTTTATAGTTTTCTATGAATTCCCCCAAACATAATCCTACCAACTCAATCTATCCTTGTACATCAGCCCGGTAAACCTTAGCCGCACTTCCTCTATAGCAAGAATATCCTCATAAGGAGACCAAAACTACACACGTTACTTCAGCAACTGGTGTACAAAGACATTGAGGTCTCATTGCACATTCCCTATTCATTTATAACCATTCAGATAGAAGGCCACTTATTTAACATTTTGCCTGAAAGACAGCACCTCCAACAGGGCAGTGCTTGACCAGTAAAGCATTAAAAATGTCAACCTGGACTGGGAATTGAACCCATAACTTCTGACTTGGGCAAGAGTGCTACCAACTGAGCCTTGTGCATTTATCGTGTTGCTGTTTGTTGGGATCTTACTGTGTCCAAAGTGACTACTATGCCCTACATTACAATACTGACTACACTTCAGTGAAGTACTTAATTTGCTGTCAGTATCAAGTATTTTGAGATCTTCTGAGGTTGTAAAAGGTATTGCAGAAATTTAAGTCCATCCATGTACACGCATTCTCTTCTTTGCCATGTCCTAAGAGGGCTTTGGCAACCATGGACCTCCATGTTAATCTTGGTGTGAATCATCTTTGGTGGTGCAGTCATTTAGTTTGCAGGGTGCTTTAGAAAGATTATCCTTTGTCTGCTTCCATTTATTTTTAACCATCGATCTTTTTCGGTGCCATCAGATTTTCCAATTTTGTTCATGTGCCCAAGATAATGCAACTGTCTTCTGGTCTGGGTCAATAAAGTTATTTTGGTTTCAGATTTTACTAACACCTCTTCATTGGTAGTGTAACGTTTCCACTACACACAAACAAGATTTTTAAAATTCCTTCTGATAACCTGAAACCACCATAAAAATCAAGGTATAAACTATGTCCATATCCTGCAATAATTAAATCTGTCAGATATCAACATATATGCATATACCCTGCAATAAATAAAGACCAGATATTGATTCTCTGCAATAAAGACCAGATATTGATTATCTGCAATAAATAAATGATCAGATATTGATTCTCTGCAATAAATAAAGACCAGATATTGATTGTACCATCATTGCTCCCCCTCCCTCCAGGTAAAATCCACACAAGTAACAATTCACTGTCATGTTTCAACAGGACCCAGGATGAGCTGTCCAAGTCATCTGCCTTATTGCAAAAGAAATTCCCGCTGCATTAATTTGTTTTGCATTGTATAATTTCCTGCACAAACAACGTCCTTAAAAAATTAAGACAGAAAATGTCAGAGATTTTAACCCCCCAAAAAATTGATAGTGGGGTCTTTCCTATGGCTAAGTCCCATATAGGTGTCTACGGTATTGGCCTTTCCCATCAAGACACTGTGTTTTCTGTCGATTGTCTGTTTAACGAAACCATATCCGATGGTTTATTTGTTCAAATTAATTTTAATTAATTGTTTTTATTTTTTAAATTCTGGGGTCTTTCCCTCTCTGGGGCAGGGGACATCCGGGGATCTACCCCTAGTCTTTGGGTGTCTGCGAATATTGCCTGTGACTGAGATGTTGAATGATATTTGTGATCCTCACATTGTGATCGCGCTAAAAACGAAATCTGTCTCTTGGAATGAATTGAAAGCAGTATTTCTGTTTAGAAACGTGAAATAAGCAGTCACATAATTCCCGACCTCCACCCAGGGGGCCAGACCTGACATCCGGGAATTCGGTCGCTCCGGGCCCCGCCTTCTTCCTGGTGGCAGGAACAGTGCCTGCGCAAAGGATCCCCTGAAAGGAGAACGAACGTCACTTTGTGAAGCCTGAAACGATATAAAAGTGAAATAAATTTTATTTGGAGAGCAGAAATGAAACAGGAGAGCTGGATCTGCGGGGAGCTGTTTCCCTGGGTGGTGGATATGACAGGCTCCGAATTAGGCAGTCTCGGCCTGCCCAGGGTCCTGCGCTGACAACATCCGGGCTCCCTTCTTCTTCCCCTGCCGCTTTTTCAGGGAAAGCGGCGCCAAGATGGCGGCTCCCATACTGAAATGGAAGCGCGTAACCAACTCGAGCGGGCCGGTCCCACGGCCCCGCCACGGCCACCGGGCTGTCTCTATTAAAGAGCTGATGGTCGTTTTCGGCGGGGGCAACGAAGGGATCGTGGATGAGTTGCACGTTTATAATTCAGGTGGATTGAATAGTAATAATTTGCCGCAATGTTTTCTCTCTCTCTCTCTCACTGTCTGTGTCTTCTCCCCTCCCAGAGGTGGGAGGAGCGGCCGGCCGGTGGCGAGTGCGCGCGCGCGCAGGGCGGCTGCTGAAGGGAAGCGGAGAGCAAGATGGAGCGGGGGATCCGGGCGGACCGCGGCCGCCGCCGCCCCTCCCCCTCGACTGCCTGCCTCAAAATGGCGGCGGCGGTGCCGCGAGCGGACAACCCGGAGCGCGCCATTTGGCGCCACATCCCTTCACACACAAAAATATATTTACAATCAGTTTATGAGAAATTCTCTGTCGTTCAAGAAAATCCCGAAACAAAAACCGGTCAACTCCCCCAGTCTGGGAGTCGTTAATGGAGCGAATGTCAGGATCCTCCCCTCCCCTCCCTCTATTAGAAAAATCCGCGATTTGACAAACAAACTGCAAACAGCCGAGATTATTAATGGAATATTTTTTATTGGCTTTTTATTTGAGATAGGGAGGGGAGTCGAATATTTTCCGCCGGCTTTAAATTACAGAGGGAACTCAACATGGCGGCGCCCGGTTCCCTCAGTTTTCCTGCCTTGATTTATTTTTATTTTTGTGCCTATTTTCCAGTGACATTTGTCCCTCTGCCGCCTCACTTACAGTTAGTATTCAGTCTTACTGTGCGCGCTGTGTTTGGACTCGCTGGTTGCAGTGGGGTTGTCATGGTTTTGGATTCAGTTTTTTCTCTCTAATGCGTACAAACAAGGCGCCATTTCTGTTTGGTTGTCAAGGGAAGAAGCTTCAAAAGCTTCATCATGTGCAGAGGGAGGTTGTATAAAGACATCCAACATCCTCTGCAGTAAAGGAAGCAGGGCAGCTGTGGAAAAAAAATACCAGGGCAGCTGTTAAAAAAATCATCTTGAAATTAAATTCTTCAATTTTATTTTTAAAAATAAATCTTTTTTTCAATAAATCTGATACAGCGTAGATACCCCGGACAGGAAATAATGCATTCCTCTCCACCTTTTGGTATTTTATGATTTTTTTTGAATTGTTGAGTGAGTTCCAAGTTTGGTCAATTGTCGAGCTGCATTCCGAGAATCTGTTGTAATATTTGGTTTGTTCTTTCCTAAGATTGCTGCAGTTAGTGTGAACTGTAGTGTATTGTGGTTGCCAGTGGTCTGACTTTTTTTTCAGCTGCTCAGATATGTTTTTCTTTTTTTATATAGGAACTGACTCAATTTGGCTATTAAATAATGCCACATGGTTTTATTTGCTCCATGCTACGTATAAACACAGTTTTCAAACGTTGCTCATTTGCATTCTCAGATGCAAACATTAAAATTTCCATTTCTCCTAAAGTTTCTGAAAAAAAGGTTTTCAAATGTAGTTTGTTTAATTTCTCACAGCCCCAGTTTTCTTCTACCTGATCCTTGCTGGGTTATAGTTCCCTGGATGTTTATCACCTGATGTGGAGATGCCAATGTTGGGCTGGGGTGAACACAGTAAGAAGTCTCACAACACAAGGTTAAAGTCCAACAGGTTTATTTGGCAGCACAAGTTTTTGAAGTGCTGCTCCTTCATCAGGCGAGTGAGGACTTGCATTCACAAACAGGGCATATACAGAAACAAACTCAATTTACAAGATAATGGTTGGATTCATGTCACACAAACTGTAACCATCACAACTTGCCTCGGCTTGCAAAATCTCACTAACTGTCCTGGCTGGAGACGATACACACCTCTTTAACTTGTGCTTGGCCCTCTTTCCACTCGTGTTGTCTGTATCTTTAAGATTTGATTACCTATAGACTTGCTTCCCAACCATTATCTTGTAAATTGAGTTTGTGTCTGTATATGCCCTGTTTGTGAACACAAGTCCTCATTCACCTAATGAAGGAGCAGCGCTCCAAAAGCTTGTGCTGCCAAATAAACCTATTGGACTTTAACCTAGTGTTGTGAGACTTCTTACTGTGTTTACAACCTTCCAGTATTCCACAACACAAAGTACCACATTCAAAATCAAAACACTTTCTCAACTGATCAGAAATTGTTGAATTTGTTTTCATAGTGCTAGCCAAGGCCAATTCTGGAAGCCAAGTACCTTGCTCTGCAGTGTGAATTTATCTTTTTTTATGTAAGGAATGCATTTGATGTGCAAGTCTTCACAATCTGGTGATCAGCAGTGAAAATGTTTGCTGATACTTTTCCTCCCCCATCTAGTTTAAGCACATATATGATAAGAACATAACATAGGAAATAGGAGCAGGAGTAGGCCATCTAGCCCTTCGAGCCTGCCCCGCCATTCAATAAGATCATGGCTGATCTGTCATGGCTCAGTTCCACTTTCCCACCCTCTCCCCATAACCCTTAATCCCCTTGCCTATCAAAAACCTATCAACCCGCGTCTTAAATATATTTAGCGAGGCAGCCTCCACCACTTCAACGGGCAGAGAATTCCAGAGATTCACCACCCTTTGAGTGAAGAAGTTCCTCCTCAACTCCGTTCTAAACCGCCCCCCCCCCCTTTATCTTGAGGCTGTGCCCTCTAGTCCTAATGTCCTTTCTGAGCGGGAAGAGTCTCTCCACCTCTATCCTATCCATCCCATTCATCATCTTATATGTCTCAATGAGGTCTCCCCTCATTCTTCTAAACTCCAACGAGTACAAGCCTAGTTTATTCAGCCTTTCCTCATAGCTCAACCCCCTCAACTCCAGAATCAGCCTAGTACACCTCCTCTGCACTCCCTCCAAGGCCAAAATATCCTTGCGTAAGTGCGGCGACCAAAACTGCACACAGTACTCCAGCTGTGGCCTCGCCAGTGCCCTGTACAGTTGCAGCAAGACCTCCCTACTTTTATATTCAATCCCCCTCGCTATGAAGGCCAGCATCCCATTAGCCTTCCTGACCACCTGCTGCACCTGCAGGCTGGGTTTTTGCGACTCATGCACAAGGACCCCGAGGTCCCTCTGCACCGTTGCATTCTGCAGTTTTTTGCCATGTAAGTAATAGTCCTTCCTACCATTATTCCTACCAAAGTGGACAACTTCACACTTGCCAACATTAAATTCCATTTGCCAGTTCCTGGCCCATTCGCCCAGCCTATCTAGATCCTTCTGCAGACTTCTTGGAATGCTGCCAGGATGGTTTCCTTGAACAGTGTGTGTTGGAGCCGACGAGGGAGTGAGCTATCTTGGATCTGGTGTTACGTAATGAGGCGGGTAGAATTAGGGACCTTGTGGTGAAGGATCCTCTTGGGGAGAGTGATCATTGTATGGTGGAGTTTCTGGTGCAGGTGGAGGAGGAGAAAGTGGGTTCCCGGTCACGCGTCCTTTGTTTGAACAGAGGGGAGTACGGTAGGATGAGAGAAGAATTGGCGAATGTTGACTGGGGGAACGCGTTGGAAGGTAGGAGGATCCTTGGTAGGCTGAGGAGCAGTGGAGGATCTTTAAGGAGATCTTTCTTGGTGCTCAGCAGAAATTTATTCCGATGGTTAAAAAGGACAGTAGGAGAAGAGGTAATAAGCCATGGATAATGAAGGAGGTGAAGGAATGTGTTAAATTAAAAGCAGAGGCGTTTAGAGTAGCTAAGAGTAGTGGGCAAGAAGAGGATTGGGAGAGGTTTAAATGTCAACAAAGATTGACAAAGAAGTTGATAAAGAAGGGTAGGAGAAACTATGAAGCTGGGCTAGTGCTTAATATAAAAAAGGATAGCAAGAGCTTTTATAAATATATAAAAAGGAAGAGGCTGGCTAGGGTGAACGTTGGACCCTTAGAGGATGAGAAGGGGGACTTAGTGGTAGGGGATGGGGAAATGGCTGAGGTCTTGAATAACTTTTTTGTTTCGGTCTTCATGGAGGAGGACGTGAATAATTTGCCGGGTGTTAGCGATGGAAAGGTGGTAGGACTGGAGGGTCTCAATGACATTATTGTTACTAGAGAGGCGGTGCTCGACAGACTGGAGGGACTGATTGTGGACAAGTCCCCAGGACCGGATGGAATGCATCCGAGGGTTCTGAAAGAAATGGCGGAGGTGATAGTGGATGCCTTGGTGGTTATTTTCCAAACGTCGCTGGATTCCGGGAAAGAGCCGTTTTCCAATCTTCCGGCAAATGTTAAGCCGTTGTTTAAGAAGGGTGGCAGGCAAAAGGCAGGGAATTATAGGCCGGTTAGTTTAACGTCTGTTGTAGGTAAAATGTTAGAATCTGTCATCAAGGAGGAAATAGCGAGGCATCTTGAGGGGAATTGCTTGATAGAGCAGACGCAGCACGGTTTCGTTAAGGGGAAGTCGTGTCTGACAAATTTACTGGAGTTCTATGAGGGTGTGTCTAGGGCGGTGGATAGAGGAGAGCCGGTGGATGTGGTCTTTCTTGATTTTCAGAAGGTGTTTGACAAGGTACCTCACAAGAGGTTATTGCAGAAGGTAAGGGGGCATGGAGTTGGGGGTAGGGTGTTAGCGTGGATAGAGGATTGGTTGTCAAATAGGAGGCAGAGAGTGGGGGTCAATGGGTGCTATTCGGATTGGCGGGTGGTGACTAGTGGAGTGCCCCAGGGGTCGGTGCTGGGGCCTCAGCTATTTACCATTTATATAGATGATCTGGAGGAGGGAACCGAGTGTATGGTGTCGAAATTTGCTGATGACACCAAGATTGGTGGAACAGCAAATTGCGCAGAGGGTGTGGAGAGTCTGCAGAAGGATCTAGATAGGCTGGGCAAATGGGCCAGAAACTGGCAAATGGAATTTAATGTTGGCAAGTGCGAGGTGGTCCACTTTGGCAGGAATAATGGTAGGAAGGACTATTACTTACGTGGAGAAAAACTGCAGCAGGTGACGGTGCAGAGGGACCTCGGGGTCCTTGTGTATGAGTCGCAAAAACCCAGCCTGCAGGTGCAGCAGGTGGTCAGGAAGGCAAATGGGATGCTGGCCTTCATAGCGAGGGGGATTGAATATAAAAGTAGGGAGGTCTTGCTGCGGCTGTATAGGGCATTGGTGAGGCCGCAGCTGGAGTACTGTGTGCAGTTTTGGTCGCCGCACTTACGCAAGGATATTTTGGCCTTGGAGGGAGTGCAGAGGAGGTTTACTAGGCTGATTCTGGAGTTGAGGGGGTTGAGCTATGAGGAGAGGCTGAATAAACTAGGCTTGTACTCATTAGAGTTTAGAAGAATGAGGGGAGATCTCATTGAGACATATAAGATGATGAATGGGATGGTTAGGATAGAGGTGGAGAGACTCTTCCCGCTCAGAAAGGACAGTAGGACTAGGGGGCACAGCCTCAAGATAAAGGGGGGGCGGTTTAGAACGGAGTTGAGGAGGAACTTCTTCACTCAAAGGGTGGTGAATCTCTGGAATTCTCTGCCCGTTGAAGTGGTGGAGGCTGCCTCGCTAAATATTTTTAAGACGCGGGTTGATGGGTTTTTGATAAGCGAGGGGATTAAGGGTTATGGGGAGAGGGCGGGAATGTGGAACTGAGCCACGACAGATGAGCCATGATCTTATTGAATGGCGGGGCAGGCTCGAAGGGCTAGATGGCCTACTCCTGCTCCTATTTCTTATGTTCTTATGTTATGTTGTGTTCTGTTTCTGTTTAAAATTAGTTATGAAATCAGTGTCAACACCTTTTCAAGTAGACCACTCCAGTTGTTGCAGCTCTAAGTTTAAACTTAAAAGTCTCCAATGTCCCTTGATTTCAACTGCTTTTTATAGCAAGGTGTCAGTTCAACTTAACTGCAAATTGTTTTTTTTTCACCTCCATTGAGAGTTAATGTCATGGTTGGGGCCAAACTACACAAGGCATTCATATTTAATTCAATATGCTAACATTTTGGATCAGACTTGCACCTCTCAGGACTGATAAGCCTGTCAATCTAAAATTATGCTCTTGGAAAGAAGGGCATGTGCGTGCACCTAGAAAGTTTCTTGTGTAAAATCTTAAAGCCTGTTAATGCAATTCTTCCACGCTTTTGCAAACCAAGTGAAAACTGCACTTTAGGAATGCAGTACAATCAATGAATTGCTTTATGGAATGTGAACATCACTGGCAAGGCCAGCATTTAATGCCCATTCCTAAATTCCCTTGTGAAGGTGATCACAAGGCACCTTCTTGAACCTTGGAAGTCCATGTGGTATGGATAACACAGTGTTGTTAGGGAAGGAATTCCTGCATTTTGACCCAGTGATAGTGAAAGTCTGGCAATATATTTCCAAGTGAGGCCTTGATTTCAAAGGGTGTGAGAGAAGTCTTGCTGCAACTGTACAAGGCATCGGCGAGACCTTATTGGAGATTGAGAGGAGGTGATCTTATTGAAACATAAGATTCTGATGTAGGATTGACAGGGCAGGTGCTAAGAGGATGTGCCCTTTTTATGAGGGAGTCCAATTTCAGATAAAGATGTGGAAGGATTTCTTTGGAGATTAATGATTCTTTGGAATTCACTTCCATCGAGCAGTGGAGGCTGGGTTATTGAATATACTCGACTTTGAGCGAGACAAAGGAATCAACAATTGTGGATAGGGTAGGCAAGAAGATGAAAGTTAGGAATGCAATTGGATCAGCCATGAGATCAAATGGCAGAGCAGACTGGATGGACCGATGTCCTCCTCCAATTTCTTTGTCTTATGATCTATCACACATTGACTTGGATGGTGGACAGGCTTTAGGAATAAGCAGGTTAATTATTAACTGCAGAATTTGTAGCCTTTAATTTGCTTTTGTAGTTGGCATTTATATGGTTGGTCCAGTTCAGTTTCTGATTAATGTTGATCCCTGGGATTGCTGGGGGAGGGGGATGGTGTTCAGTGATGATTGATCTGTTGAATGTCATGGGGAGACGATTAAATTCTCTCCGGTAGGAGATGGTCATTGCCTTGCACTTGTGTGGTGTGAATGTTATTTGTAGTTTATTAGCCCAAGCCAACTGTTGTTCAGGTTTTGCCACACATGGACACTATGTTTCAGTAACTGAGGACTTGCAGATGGTTCCGAATTATATGCAAGTATCAGTAACCTCCTGATCTATGATAGAGTGAAAGTTGTTGATGAAGCAGCTGAAGATTTTTGAACCTGAGTTACTATCCTGTGGAACTCCAGCAGTGATAAGTATAAAAGTGATTGAGTATAAAAAATGCAAGAAACTACTTAAGAAGGAAATCGGGAGGGCTAAAAGAAGACATGAGGTTGCTTTGGTAGTCAAGGTGAAGGATAATCCTAAGAGCTTCTACAAGTATATTAAGAGCAAAAGGATAGTAAGGGATAAAATTGGTCCTCTTGAAGATCAGAGTGGTTGGTTATGTACGGAACCAAAAGAAATGGGGGAGATATTAAATGGGTTTTTTGCTTTTGTATTTACTGGCATGGAGTCTACGGAAATAAGGTAAACAAATAGGGAGATCATAGAACTTATACAGATTAAAGGGGAGGAGGTGCTTGCTGTCTTGAGGCAAATCAGAGTAGATAAATCCCCATGACCGGACAGGATATTCCCTCACACCTTGAAGGAGGCTACTGATGAAGTTGCAGGGGCCCTGGCAGATATATTTAAAATGTTGGTACCCACAGGTGAGGTGCTGGATGATTGGAGGATAGCTCATGTTGTTCCGTTGTTTAAAAAAGGCTGAAAAAGTAATCCGGGAAATTATAGGCCAGTAAGTTTGACGTTAGTAGTAGGTAAATTATTGGAAGGAATACTAAGAGATAGGATCTACAAATACTTGGGTAGACAGGGGCTTATTAGGAAGAGTCAACATGGCTTTGTGTATGATAGAACATGTTTAACCAATCTATTAGAGTTTTTTGAGGAGGTTACCAGGAATGTGGATGAAGGGAAGACAGTGGATGTTGTGTATCTGGACTTCAGTGAGGCCTTTGACAAGGTTCCGCATGGGACGTTAGTTAGGAAGGTTCAGTCGCTAGGTATACATGGAGAGGTAGTAAATTGGATTAGACATTGGCTCAATGGAAGAAGCCAGCGAATGGTAGTGGACGATTGCTTCTGAGAGGAGGCCTGTGACTAAAGGTGTGCCATAGGGATCAGTCTGGGGTCCATTGTTGTTTGTCATCTATTTCAATGATCTGGATGATAATGTGGTAAATTGAATCAACAAATTTGCTGATGATGCAAAGATTGGAGATATAGTGGACAGTGAGGAAGGTTTTCAAAGCTTGCAGAGGGAGTTGGACCAACTAGAAAAATGGGCTGAAAAATGGCAGATGAAGTTTAATGCAGACAAGTCTGAGGTATTGCACTTTGGAAGGACAAACCAAGGTAGAACATACAAGGTAAATGGTAGGACATTGAAGAGTGCAGTGGAACAGAGGGATCTGGGAATATAGATACGTAATTCCCTAAAAGTGGCATCACAGGTAGATAGGGTCGTAAAGAGTGCTTTTTGGAACATTGTCCTTATAAGAGTTGGAATATTATAGTGAAGTTGTATAAGACATTGAGGCCAAATTTAGAGTATTGTGTGCAGTTTTGGTCACCTAATTACAGGAAGGATATTAATAAGGTTGAAAGAGTGCAGAGAAGGTTTACAAGGATGCTGCTGGGACTTGAGAAACTGAGTTACAGAGAAAAGTTGACTAGGACTTTGTTCCCTGGAGAGCAGAAGAATGAGGGGAGATTTGATAGAAGTGTATAAAATTATGTTCGGTATAGATAGTGGAAAAAGCCTGCTTGCATTCACTCTGAGGCTAGGTGAAGAAAAAAACTAGGGGACATGGGTTAAGGGTGAAGGGGGAAAAGTTTAAAGGGAATATTGAGGGGAGGTTCTTCGCACAGAGTAGTGGGAGTATGGAATGAGCTGCCAGATGAAGTGGTAAATACGGGCTCACTTTTAACATTTAAGAAAAACTTGGACAGGTACATGGATGAGAGAGGTGTAGGGGGATATGGTCCAGGTGCAGGTCAGTGAGACTAGGCAGAAAAATGGTTTGGCACAGCCAAGAAGGGCCAAGAGGCCTGTTTCTGTGCTGTAATGTTGTATGGTTCTGTGATGCCCTGGGACTGAGTTAATTGGCAACAACCAGAACCATTGCACTAGGTCTGGCTCCCATTGATGAAGGAGATAGTCATTGACTTCAGGAAGCGTTGTGGAGGACATGCCCTTTCCAGGCAGATGCAATACATGTGTGGTAGATTCCAAAGATGTGCGGGTTAGATGGATTGGCCATGCTGAATTGCCCCTTAGTGACTGGGGGACTAGCTAAGCTAAATGCCTGGGGTTATGGGGTTAGGACTTGGGTGGGTAGGTGGTCAGTGCATACTTGATGGGCCGAATGGCCCCCTTCTGCACTGTAAGATTCTGTGATAGTTAAGAAAGCCCACCAATGCCTCTAGTTTCACAGGAGATTAAGAAAATTGAGCATGTCTTCTCCAACTCTTCAATTCTTTACAGATATATTCAAAAAGGATGCTTTCTGTGGCATATCACAGCTTGGTATGGCTCCTTGATTTGATTTATTATTGCCACATGTATTAGTGTACAGTGAGAAGTATTGTTTCTTGCATGCTATACAGACAAAGCTTACTGTTTGTAGAGATTTTGATAAGATCACGGCTAAAACGATTGCTCTGGCAAGAAACTGCAAAAGATCATGAACGAAGCCTAGTCCATCACACAAACCAGCCTCCCGTCCATTGACTCTGTCTACACTTCCTGCTGCCTCAGAAAAGCAGCCAGCGTAATCAAGGACCCCTCGCACTTGACATACTCTCTTCCACCTTCATCGGGAAAAAGATACGAGTCTGAGGTCGTGCACCAACCAACTAAGAACAGCTTCTCCCCTGCTGCCACCAGACTTTTGAATGGACCTATCTCACATTAAGTTGTTCTTTCTTGACACACTAGCTCTGACTGTAACACTACATTCTGCACCTTCTTTCCTTCTCCCCTATTTACTCTATGAACGGTATGTTTTGTCTGTATAGCACGCACAAAGCAATACTTTTCACTGTATACTAATACATGTGACAAAATCTTGTCAGTTTTGCTGGAGCACCTTGATGTCACATTCAGTCAAATTACTGAAAGGGCAGTCAATTTCACTTAACTAACACAATAACCACGCTGATCTAATCAAGAAAGCCAGATATGATCTAAGGCAATCCATCAAAGATGCCAAAAGATAATATTGTCCCAGGCTAGCCACACTGACCCGTGCTGTCTATGGCAAGGTCTGCAAGACATAACAGGCTACAAGATGAAGGCATGTAAAATCGCCAGCTCCAACACGCACCTCCCTGATGAGCTCGATGTATTCTACGCCCGTTTTGAGCAAGAGGTCAGCGAGCGCATGCCCTGCACCCTGGATGAACCTGTATCTGGGTCACTATTGCAGATATCAGCGCAACTTTCTTGTAGGTCGACCCACAGAAAGCGACTGACCTGGGTTGGGTACCCGGATGTGCACTCAGATCCTGTGCAGAGCTGGCGGGAGTATTCGTAGACATCTTCAATTTCTCCTTACAACGATCTGAGGTCCCTACCTTCTTCAAGCATCCTGGTACCGAAGAAAAATCAATCAGCGTGCCTTAATGACTTTTGGCCAGTGGGCCCTGACATCCATCATTATGAAGTGCTTTGAAAGGTTAATCATAGCACGAATCAATTTCAGCCTCCCGGACTACCTGCATCCACTACAGTTTGCCTGCGGCTGCAATATGTCCAAAGCAAATGCCATTTCCCTGGCCCTGCACTCAACCCTGGAACACCTAGATAACAAGGACACCAATATCAGACTCCTATTTGTTGACTACAGCTCAGCCTTCAACACTATTGTTCCCAAGAAATTCATCTCCAACCTCTGTGGCCTGGGCTTCGGCACCTCCCTCTGCAACTGGATCCTGAACTTCCTAACGCACAGACCACAATCAGTAAGGATAGACACCAACACCTCCTTCTCAATCATCCACAACGCCGGTGCCCCACAAGGCTGTATTGTCAGCCCCCTACAATATTCCTTATACACCAATGACTGTGCAGCCAAATTCCCCTCCAGTCCGATTTTTCAAGTTTGCTGACAACATCACCGTAGTGGATTGGATCTCAAACAATGACGAGATACAGTACAGGAATGAGAGAGAGAATCTGATGAACTGGTGCAGCAACAATAATCTCTCCATCAATGTCAACAAAATGAAGGAGATTGTCCTGCCATGCTGACACTATAGTTAAGAGAGCCCACCAATGCCTCTATTTTCTCAGAGGACTGAGGAAATTTGGCATATCAGCTATGACTCTCACCAACATTTGCAGATGCACCATAGAAAGCATTCTTTCTAGTTGTATCACAGCGTGGTATGGCTCCTGCTCTGCCCAAAACTGCAAGGAACTACAAAAGGTCGTGAATGTAGTCCAATCCATCACTCAAACCAACCTCCCAACCACTGACTTGTCTACATCTCCCACTGCCTTGGCAAAGCAGCCAGCATAATGAAGGACCCCACGCACCCCAGACATTCTCTCTTTCATCACCTTCCTTCAGGGAAAAGGTACAAAAGTCAGGTCATATACTAACCGACTCGAGAACAGCTTCTTCCCTGCTGCTGTCAGACTTTTGATTGGACTTACATTGCGTTGATCGTTCTCTACACCCTAGCTATGACTGTAACACTACATTTTGTACTCTGTCATTTCCTTCTCTATGAATGGTATGCTTTGTCTGTATAGCGCGCAAAAAAAACAATAATTTTGTATTGTTAATACACGTGACAATAATAAATCAACTCCTGGAATTCAACTCTTTGTCTATATTTGGATCAAGACTGTAAAGTTAACTGGAGATGAGTGGCCCTAGCAGAACCCAGATTGATCGTCAATGACCAGGGATAGCACTGTTGATGGCACCTTCCATTGCCTTGTTGATCAAAAATAAACTGTTGGGACAGTAATTGGCTGGATTGAATTTTTCCTGCTTTTATTTTGTGGGCAGGACATACCCTAACCATTTTCCAGATTGCCAGGTAGATGCTGGTGCTGCAGCTGTTCTGGAGATGGCTAGTTCTTGAGCATATTTTCTCATCACTACGGCTAGGATCTAATCCGGGCCATAGCTTTTTTTTTGTAGCTAGTATGTTCAGCTGTTTCTCGATACCATGTAAAGTGAATCATATTAGCTGGACTTGTCAGGAGGAGAGTGAAGGTATCTTTTGCACTGATGTATGGGCTCCACCATTATTTGAGGTTGGGGGTGCTGGTGGGGCTTCCTTTTCCTGTTGTTTAATTATTCACCATTCATAACTGTGGCAGGCCTGTAGAGCTTTGATCTGATTTTTATTGCTTGTGGGATTGCTTGGCAGTGGCTTTGTTAAATTGGTCCCTGATTTAATGGGGTTGTGCCATTAGAGGTTGAGAAAATTGGGTCTATTTTCTCTGGACTTTGGAAAAATGAGAGGAAATCACATTGAAATGTACAAGATTCTGAAGGTGCTTGATAGGGTAGACACTGAGCAATTGTTTTTGCTGGTCAGGATGAAGTGGATTATAACTTCAGTCCCAAAATGTGGAGCACTCCCTCAACAATCCTTACCTGAGTTCAAGGCAGCAAATTCACACATGCTTTTTTTTTGGGTCTGAGAAAGTGGAACAACATATTTCCAAAGGAAAGCAATTATTGAAATGTTACCTTTTCCCAGATAGCTATTGAATAATTTGTTGACCAAGTTTTATAACTGCCTGGATATTATAAGAATCTGTTGGGGGGGGGGGGGGTCTCTCTTCAAAAATTGCATCTTCCCACTTTCAGAAATGCAAGAGTTCTTGTACTGCATACAGAAGATTACAAGAGAAGGTCTGCTATACCAACTTATTTAAAAGTTTATTAATGAATTTTTCAAAACACTACGCTTTTTAAAATGAATAAGTACATCGCAACATTAATAGCTATGAAAAAATTAAAGTCTTAATTCTAATACAGAATCCATTGAAACTTTAAAAATTCAGTGCCACATTGGGGTGGCACAGTGGTTAGCACTGCTGCGTCACGGCGCCAGGGACCTGGATTCGATTCTCAGCTTGGGCCACTGCAAAGTTTGCATGCTCTTCCCATACCCGAGTAGGTTTCCTCCCATAGTCCGAAAGACGTGCTGGCTAAGTGCATTGGTCATGCTAAATTCTCCCTCAGTGCACCAAACAGGTGCTGGAGTGTGGCGACTAAGGGATTTTCACACTAACTTCATTGCGGTGTGAATGTAAGCCAACTTGTTACAAATAAATAAACTTTTAAGATCATGGCCACTCTGATCAAATCATTTTGCGCTATACAACACGCAAACTCATGGACATGCCAAAAGCCATCATTTCTGGCCCTGAAAAATCAGTCGGAATGGCAAAGTATCTCAAAAATGTGAGCAGCAGTGAAACTAGCTGCTTGACACTGCTACTGTACAGTAGTAACACAAGTGGTAACAGGATGTTGCAGTCAAACTAAAAAGACTTTCTATCCATCATACAAACAACATGGGATAGCTATCTGAATTTCCGTGCCAATGTGATGCGAGGTATGTAGACAGCACGTATCAAA
Source organism: Carcharhinus amblyrhynchos (assembly GCF_965287045.1). Taxonomy (NCBI): domain Eukaryota; kingdom Metazoa; phylum Chordata; class Chondrichthyes; order Carcharhiniformes; family Carcharhinidae; genus Carcharhinus; species Carcharhinus amblyrhynchos. The sequence continues at coordinate 3,480,680 of NC_137326.1, read as the reverse complement.
AACTGGCAGATTATATCAAATATCTCTTCAGTTCACCGGTTAAAGTCTTGGCCCTTTTCAGTTCATGCTTGCAAAGTTCACATTAAATGTGATCCTGTGATTGGACAACATTTGCTATTGCAATTAAAAAGTTATGCTGACAATCTAAGTTGGACTTGCAGTGTGGCACATTTGCCTGTACTGGAAGTTACATATACACACAATGAAGAAGGCACTGTTTTTTTTTTACAGAAAGAAAGAACATGTACACATGTTGCTCATGTTTCAGCTAAACAAAATAAATGATAGCCACTCGCAGGTTCAATCCATAGGGTATTGCCTTGGCCAATTGGAGTTGAGCTGCCTGGTTTAAATTTTCAAACAATGTTTGGCAGTTAACTGTCAGTCACCATTATTTGGTGGATTGACAACTGCCACAGACAATCAGATTCCACTTGCCTACCAATCAACTCTGCTCTTGTTTGGTATAAAGTTGTTGATTCCCTGCCACTGGTGTTGTCGTGATTGGTCTGATGAGTGCTAGATGAAAAATGTTTTTTTTTCAGCAACACTCAAGTTTGTGTGCAACTAAATGAATAACTATATTCAAGCTGTTTCATTGTTGCCTTAATGTCAAAATATTGTTGAGTTTGAGCTTGTAATCTAAACTGACAGTCCTTTCCTGTTTTCTGTGCACAGTCACTCATGAAGAATAATAGATTCAGTCTGCTGACCCCATTGTGATTAAGATGGCTGCCCTGGTGTGGAGGGAATGTTGCCCACACTTCATAGTTTAGTGCTTTATTTATTTGGCAGATTCTTAACTGCCCTTCAGCCACCAGGAGTGCTGAACCAAGAAAGACAGCTTGTTGCAAAGGATGTTCCTGGTTTCAGTTCATGTCTGACCTTAGTACCTATACTCAATCCTGCCTTTTCAAAGGAAAGCATGAACTGATTTTGTTTTGTCTTTCAAATGTCGAAAGAACCATGGTGAGAGTTTATTTTTATTCTGCTTTTTGTACATTGAGGATGGAATAAGCTTGAAACTCTGAACGCGCTATCACTATAATTTAACCAGTAACTCCATTATCATGCTGTCACGCAATTGCCAGGATAATAGAAGGTGGATTTGGTCTTATGTATCCAGCAATTCCGATGTATTTTATCAAAATAAACATTCTGTGGGATGATTCATATTTTTACCCTTCAAGCATGATGATCATTAAAGGCAGACTATATTTAAATATGTATTTACATATTGCATCTTACGTGTACATTCACCACATCTTCACTTTTGTATTTTTCTTGCAGATGACTTGTGTGGACTTTCACAAGGCACTAGGTTATCACATAGTAGAATCATTAGTAAACTTGAAGTCTGAGTTAAAGGGTCAATGATGATGAACATAAGAACTAGGAGCAGGCCACCTGGCTCCTTGAGCCTGCTCCGCCATTCAGAAAGATCATGGTTGATCTTTTCATGGACTCAGCTCCACTTACGTGCCTGCTTACCATAAACCCTTAATTCCTTTACTGTTCAAAAATCTATCTATTCTTGCCTTAAAAAAATTCAATGAGGTAGTCTCAGCTGCTTCACTGGGCAGGGAATTCCACAGATTCACAACCCTTTGTGTGAAGAAGTTCCTCCTCAACTCAATCCTAAATCTGCTCCTCCATATTTTGAGGCCATCTCCCTAGTTCTAGTTTCACCCGCCAGTGGAAACAATCTCCTTGCTTCTATCTTATCTATTTCCTTTATAATCTTTATATGTTTCTGTAAGATCTCCCCTTATTCTTCTGAATTCCAATGAGTATAGCCCAGGTCTACTCAGTCTCTCCTCATAAACCAACCTTCTCAACTCCAGAATCAACCTGGTAAATCTCCTCTGTAACCCCTCCAATGCCAATACATCCTTTCTCAACCAAGGAGACCAAACCTGTACACAGTACTCCAGATGCAGCTATGATATTGGTTGTGAAGAATTGATAGTTTTTCTGGTCATTGTGAGTTAATTTCGCACTGCATCTGTCTGCATATTCCTGTTGCTGTTTTTAAAATCTGTTTTTGATTTGAAACATTCTCTAGATTGGGTATTCAGATAACCTTCGTTCTAACATTAGCATTAACATTGGTTTGCATCAGTTAGAGTTAAGGCTTCTGACTCAAACTTGGTGTAGATTTTAGGAGTATCATCGGAAGCTGTGGAAATTGATGACCAGCTTGGTGCCCAATGGTTTTTTTTATTTCTTACATCTCTTAAAGGAATTGAAGTATCTTTTCAGAAGGTCATTCCTACTAATGCCATTGTTCTTGGCTTTTGCACAAAGATCTTCTCCAGAAATTCATGACTGCAAGCTTGAACTACATCACTGGTACTTGATTGTCGTTTGCTATTGGGTGTGATTGATGAGGACATCAGAGGAGAATAAAAACTGGGAAAAGTGCTTTGATTGTTTTGGGATTTTTTTTTCCTGATTTTTCAGCTGGATGGATATATTGGGAGATTTGTGGTTCTGTGCTCCTTGGATATGCAGGTGTTGGGATGAAGATGAACAGTGTTATGACCATGGGAGACTGGCAATAGACCTCAATGTGGGGCTGATGAAATATGAGTTCCTCTATTGAGCAAACAGAAGCTCTCCCAATAGGAAAGAAGCAGCAGGAGTTCAAAATCAAATGCCCCTACCCAGACCGGGACTGAAGGTCTCAGGCTTTGACTTGTGTGTTGTAGTTGCAGAAGCTCCATAATGGTGGAGCTGTTAGTAAATGACCACTCATGGGACGGCATGGTGGTTAGCACTGCTGCCTTGTAGTACCAGGGACCTGGGTTTGATTCCCACCTTGGGTCACAATCTGTACAGAGTCCACACATTCTCCTGTGTATGCTTGGGTTTCCTCCGTGTGCTCTTTCCTCCCACAGTCCAAAAGACGTGCTGGTTAGGTGCACTGACCATGCTGAACTCTCCCCTGGTGTACCCAAACAGGAGTTGGAGTGTGACAACTAGGGGATTTTCACACAACTTCATTACAGTATTAATGTAAGCCTACTTGTGACAATAAATAAGTGAAAAATGAAGGTGGCCATGACTACATTTTCTGTAATCGATTGGGGGTGGGTCATCGACCTATGATTGCCTGTGAACTGGTATCCAGCTCCAGAGCTTAGAAGACACAAAGGCCAGGCTAGCCACCTACATGGGGGCACCATTACAAATGGGGGGCACTACAGTGACCTCAGTGATTTACAGGTAGCAATCACTCAACTCCTTATCATTGTATGGGCACATGGACTAGCCTTATGGGGAGAGATTGGCTGCAGCACATTAGACTGAACTGGCTGGAGATCATCAGGCTGAGTGTGGGGTGACTGTACAAAATTATCAATTAGTACCCTGAGGCTTTCCAGGAAGTACTTGGGAGGCAAAACCAAGATCTATATTGACTTCAGTGTTACACCTAAGTATTTTAGAATGAAATCAGTCCCATACTCTGGAAAAAACGGATATGGAACTTGAACGCTTGGAAAACCTGGGCATAAGGCTTGTACAATTTGTGGAGTCTGCCACACGTGTCGTTCCTGTCGAGAGTGGATAAATCTGTCTGACTTTGTGTAGATCATAAGCTCACAGTCAATCCGGTTGTTAAATTTGATCGATCCCCCGAGTCGAAGATCTGTATGCCAAGTTAGCAAGCAGTTAAGCATTCTCTAACTTGGACATGAGCCATGCATATTTCCAAAATACGTGACAATTAATAAGCATAAAGGCCTATAAGAGTGCATTTGCCTGTCTTCGGGATCTTGTCCGCAAGCACCTTTTTCCAATGGGTCATTGAGAATATACTGCAAAGATTACCCCCAAGTGGTGGTGTACCTGGATAATGTCCTGGTCATGGCGACTTTGGAATGTGAACACCTGCCAAACCTGAAAGGTTTGATGGAGATTATCAGAAGTTGAGGTACATCTGAGAAAAATGTCTTCCAATCAAATGCATGACCTACTTATGCTGTTGGGTGAATGGCTAGGAAAGGGCTATTAAGGATGTGCCAACTGCAAGGAACATTACAGAGGAAGTGTTCTCCCTCGGTGTACCCTGAACAGGTACTGGAGTGTGGGAACTAGAGGATTTTCACAATAAGTTTATTGTAGTGTTAATGTAAGCCTACTTGTGACACTAATAAATAACTAAAAGGTGAAATGCAATCCTATCTGGCAAAGGAAAACGAGCTCAGTTTTGAGGGTGGTATCATTCTCTGGGGATCCCACATAGTTATCTCTCGTCCAGGACAGCATCTGACACTCATGGAATTGCACCACAGCCACCCTGGAGTATCAAAAATGAAAATGCTAGTCAGAAGCTATGTATGGTGGCCCAGCTCTAATGCAGACAAACTTGGTCAGGCAGCCTTATCAGCTGTCATCAAATGTGTTGGCTGAATGAACAATGAATCTTGGCATGAAGAAACAACGTCCATAGAGACCAAACTGGCATTTCTTTTCTCTTCGACTATTGGATTACCCCTCACACAACAGCAGGAATTATCCCAATGGAATTGTTACTGGGATGATGGCTTTGGACGAGACTCAGTCTACTGTTCTAAAATCTGGTGGCAAGGTGGAGTCCCAACAAGAGAACCAGAAGAAAAATCATGATTTTGCAAGGACAACATTCAAAACCAGTGTCCTGGTTCACACAAGGAACAGTGACTGTCTTAGTTGGGTCCCCAGGAGCATAAAGGAGAAAACGGGACCTGCATCTTTAAAATAAAAGTGCAGGGCAAAATTGTGAAGAAGCAGCTGGACGGGGGTAGGGAGCCCATGCTAATGCAGGCCTCATCCCCAGCCATGGGGATGGCCCTTACCATCATCAGACCACGAATTGAAGCTGACCCCTATGTCTGCCCTGTCAGGTGATGAGGTCACAGATTCCAAGATGAAAGCAGAAGAAGCTGGTGTCCCACCTGAAGCTGAGTCCAGGAAAATTCTGTGTTTGTGGTTTTACCCTGCACCCTCTGAAAACGAAGGTCTCCTATTCAGTTCGCACCACCACATCTGGACCCACCTTTGACTGACCCCAGGCCAATCGCCGAACAGTCATACAATTTAAAATCTTTATGCCCTTCTTTATCTGCACCCTTTCCTAACCTTGCATCCTCTGGTATTCTGAGTAACCTTTTCTCCCTCACATTAAGTGACTAATCCTTCAGCAGTCTCAGCTCTATTGACTGGAACATCATTTTTGCCTGCAATCTTAATATACTTTTTTTTAGCTAAGGCTTCTGACATTTTTTAAAAATTTCCCAGGCCCCCACCAAGCTTCGTGTTGGAGTTGCAGGATTCATTCTTAGTTTGTGTAAACTTCATATTTGCCTTTACACAGGGAAAGACGCAGTCTCTGCCTGTTTGTGTCTCGGTCTCTACCAGTTTGTTGACATGTTATTTTGATGTTTTGAAAAAACACTTGATGTTTTTGTGCCAGCTGTGTCTCCGTTAGTAGCATTCTTGCCAACCAGGTTCCCAAGTCCCACTCTAAGGCTTGAGTACAAAAATCAGAACTCATAATCCAGAGCAGTGCTGAGGCAGTGCTACATTGCCTGAGGAGTCATCTTTTGGATGAGAGCTTAAACCAATGCTCTAACTGCTTGTTTGGGTGGATGTAAAAGATCCCATGACAATGTTCCGAAGAAGAGGAGGGAGGTATCCTAGCAATATTTATCCTTTACTCAACAAAATAGATTATCTGATCAGTATCGCATTCTGTTTGTGGCAGTTTGAAGTGTGTCTATTGGCTGCCATGTTGCCCACACTACAACAGTGGCTACAACTGAAGATGCATTGTTTTAAAGCATAAAAGACTCTCTATGAATGCAAGTCTCTTTTTATTGTGATAAGGTACTATATAAGTGCAAGTAACTGGCTTATTTAGTACACTGGTAGTGAGAGACAATGGGGAAATGACATTTTCAATCTTTTGCCTGCTTTCAGCCACCAATCAGTGGTTCATCCCAGCAGTAAGAGGGGACATTCCCGCAGGATGTGCAGCCTATGGATTCGTATGTGATGGCACTCGACTGTTGGTGTTCGGTGGCATGGTGGAGTATGGGAAGTACAGCAATGAGCTGTACGAGCTACAGGTAAAGTGTAGCCTGTCAAGTGCTTTGCGACATCCTGGGGTGTTGCTAAAAAATAACTTTTATTCATCCATCAATATAATGTTTTTTAATGGCTGTGTTTTGTCAGTGCCTATGAAATAAAAACAAAGCTTTCTGTCCCAATATCACAGTTTCCCTGGGAAAACCAACAGAAATCAGAGCTTGAATGTATAAAGAAGTACCTGCATGTATTTTTACCGTGGGTCACTTGAGAGGAAACATTAGTTTCGATATTGACTGACCTTACTCCTAGATTTTTTTTCTCCAGTTTCCACCCCTCCCTAAATAAGGCTCAGGGGACATTGAGACTAAATGTTTTCCTTTCCCCTGCTGCTGCTCGTCTGACCTGAGTTGACAGACTGGAGATTGGGCCTGAATACTGAGATTCTGAGTGATACATACTGTGGAACATTTATACTTACTGAATCATATGAAACACAATCCAATACCTAACTGCAGTATTCAGTCCACCGACATTCTTTTTTCTTAAATTGCATTCCAGAAAGTTTAAAACAAATTACTGCAGATGCTGGAGTCTGAAATAAAAACAGAAAATGCTGTAAAATCTCAGCAGGTCTGACAGCATCTGTGGGGAGGGAATAGAGCTTATGTTTCGAGTCTGGCTCACCTTTCGGCAGAGCACAGTGGTTAGCACTGCTGCCTCACAGCTCCAGGGACCCAGTTTCAAATCTAGCCTCGGGTCACTGTATGTATGGAGTTTGGAAACCCACACAGACATAAGAATGTGCAAAGATGTGTGGGTTAGGTTGATTGGCCATGATAAATTTCCCCTTGGTGTCAGGGGAATTAGCATGTTAAATATGTGAGGTTACAGGGATTGGGCCAAGATGGAACTGTGGTCAGTACAGACTCATTGGGCCAAATGGCCTCCTCCAGCACTGTAGGGATTCTATAATTCTATTAGAAAGGTTGATTTGTGTGGTGAGTTTATAACTTCAGCGAAATATTCTTCAAAGTCTGCTGCACTTTCCCTTGACAATCCGACAGCTGTTTTTATTTGCTTGTTTCACACTGAGGTTCTTGAGCCAAAAACTTGGAACATTTATTCAAGTTATCCAGTTCCGGGAAATGCTTTCCAAATAAAATCGTGAACACTGGAGTTTTCAGAGTGTTTGTGCTCTGGTCAAAACAAATACGCTTTGAGCCAGGCTAGATAAACCTCGCCTTCTGTTTACTAAAGCACCAGTTTAGGTGGAAAGAAAAGATTCTGGCCTCTTCCCAATTACTTTTTGATGCCATGTTTATTTTAACTACACTGATATTTATCCCTAAACTCTGAACCAGCTGATAGAGAATTTTTATTTCTAACTGTTGTTTTGTCCTGCAACCACTACTGGCAGAATAAGAACATAAGAAATAGGAGCAGGAGTAGGCCATCTAGCCCCTCGAGCCTGCCCCGCCATTCAATAACATCATGGCTGATCTGTCGTGGCTCAGTTCCACTTTCCCGCCCTCTCCCCATAACCCTTAATCCCCTTGCCTATCAAAAACCTATCAACCCGCATCTTAAAAATATTGACCGAGGCAGCCTCCACCACTTCAAGGGGCAGAGAATTCCAGAGAATCACCACCCTTTGAGTGAAGAAGTTCCTCCTCAACTCCGTTCTAAACCACCCCCCCCCACTTTATCCTGAGGCTGTGCCCTCTAGTCCTACTGTCCTTTCTGAGCGGGAAGAGCCTCTCCACCTCTATCCTATCCATCCCATTCAACATCTTATACGTCTCAGTGAGATCTCCCCTCATTCTTCTAAACTCTAACGAGTACAAGCCTAGTTTGTTCAGCCTCTCCTCATAGTTCAACCCCCTCAACTCCGGAATCAGCCTAGTAAACCTCCTCTGCACTCCCTCCAAGGCCAAAATATCCTTGTGTAAGTGCGGCAACCAAAACTGCACACAGTACTCCAGCTGCGGCCTCACCAATGCCCGATACAGCTGCAGCAAGACCTCCCTACTTTTATATTCAATCCCCCTCGCTATGAAGGCCAGCATCCCATTCGCCTTCCTGACCACCTGCAGGCTGGGTTTTTGCAACTCATGCACAAGGACCCCGAGGTCCCTCTGCACCGTCGCATGCTGCAGTTTTTCGCCACGTAAGTAATAGTCCTTCCTACCATTATTCCTACCAAAGTGGACAACCTCACATTTGCCAACTTTAAATTCCATTTGCCAGTTCCTGGCCCATTCGCCCAGCTTATCTAGATCCTTCTGCAGACTCTCCACACCCTCCGCGCAATTTGCCGTTCCACCAATCTTGGTGTCATCAGCAAATTTCGACACCATACACTCGGATCACTCCTCCAGATCATCTATATAAATGGTGAATAGCTGAGGCCCCAGCACCGACCCCTGGGGCACTCCACTAGTCACCAACCGCCAATCCGAATAGCACCCATTGACCCCCACTGTCTGCCTCCTATTTGACAGCCAATCCTCTATCCACGCTAACACCCTACCCCCAACTCCATGCCCCCTGACCTTCTGCAATTCCGTAGGGACGTTTAGTTTTAATAGAATGTCAGCATTGCTGGCTAGGCTAACATTTTGTTGCCTGTTGCTAATTGCCCTGAAAGTGGCGGTGAGGTTTCTTCTTCACAAGCTGCATTTATTTAGTGCAGGTACATCCACAGTGCTGGTGGTTTGGTATAACAGTGGCTTGTAAGGCTATTTCAGAAAGCCATTAAGACTTATGAGGCAATCACATTACTGTGGGTCTGGCCGTACATATAGACCAGACCTGGTAAGGATGGCACATTTCCTTTTCTTCAAGAATATTAGTGAACCAGATACATTTTTGCGATTGATCAACCCTTAAGATTAGTTTTCAATTCCAGATTTTCATTATTGATTTGAATTTATAAATTAATTGAATTTAAATTCCACCAACATGGGTTTTGAATCCATGCCCCCTGAGAGTTATCTTGAGCCCCTGGATTACTACTGCAGTGACATTACTACTTTGTCATTGTCTTCCCCCCAAGGGAAATTTTCAGAGTGATTGTGCGAACTGTTCCCTTCTTTTCACTCGCTGTGTGTGAAAAGCGAGTGTCTAAAGATTTGCAGATTTCATGGATTAGCCATAGTAACTGCGTGTAGGGTTAGGGGGATAAGGTGTGAAAGTGAACCTGACTAAGATGCTCTTTCAGAGTGCAGACTCAATGGGTCAAATCACCTTGTTCTGCACTGTAGGGGTTCTATGGAAAGAATTAACTGTGACATTGGGATTGTGATTGTCAGTGCAAGGAATGTAATTTTTTTCATCTGTTGTACCTGGGCTCTGCCTAGGTGTGGTTTCAGTTGATACCTGGCTAGGTCATCAAATACGTTCAAAATCTTAACTGTTAAAAGCATCAGAACCACATCATTAGTCTTGAAGGTGATATTCAAGTTGTCTGTTTGATTTATTTCACTAAACCTGTGCAAACACAAAGGAGTTATGAGTTTGAGCTGGTAAGAAATGTGATTTGGAGAAGTGACTGTTCAATCAAGAATGGGGCTGTTGACTTAGCTTGCGGGACTAATTTTGAAATCTCAACTTAGTTTTGGCTCTACTGAGGATGTGTAATTGATGGTGAATGATTGGGTGATTATCCAAGGCAGAAATCACTGGTCATTAATATTGTGATGCTCCTGTTTTCCAGGCAAGCAGATGGGAATGGAAGAAATTGAAGGCTAAAGCTCCCAAAAACGGCCCTGCACCATGTGCTCGTCTTGGACATTGTTTTTCTGTAATTGACAATAAATGTTATTTATTTGGGGGATTAGCCAATGACAGTGAAGATCCGAAAAACAATATTCCTCGGTAAGAAGGCAGAGTGATTATTCTTCTTCCTAATCTCTCTCCTCCCTACACCAAGCTTGACCCTAATTCCAGATGTGAACTAATTTGGTAATGGATGAATTCCAAAAGGGTGACATATTTGATCAGATTGGGGTAATAGGAAATGGAAGATGCTTTCTAGCTTAGCAGTGTGGAGGCACAGCTGCATCCTGGCGTTGGGAGGGAAACTAGTTCATCTTCCTGTTTCCGTTAACTGTGGGAGACCACTGTGAAGAACGTCATGAAAGCTGTTCTACAAATCTGAAATATACATGCTGCAAGGATGTACTCATGCACAGCCTAAAAATGTCAATTATTTTTCTAAAACTTAGACCTCATGCACATAGATCAAGTCAATTCATACGATGCAGGGAGCAAACAAGAAGTTAAAAAAAAGGTGGTATTGTTTTAGCAGCTTGAATTGTTGTCTTTGCACTGCTTAGTTTATGTTAACAGTAGTATTATGTTTGGTGAGACCCGCATATTGGGATCCTTTGACTCTGCGTCCAATGTAAAAGTGCCTCAAGTTGTGAGTTTGTTATTGTGCACATAAATTTTGAAAATTAGCTCAAATTGTTTAAGATTTACATTATATTCAGCTAGTTAATCGATCTCCTCCAAGTTATTTTTCTCCTTCAACTAAGTCACATCCTTCCAATTAATGTAATAATCATTTTTTAAAGAATAGGGCAAACACAAAAACTTTGGGGAAAGCCAAAACAGGGACAGAGTGTTAAACCTGTGCCTCATATTCATGGACTGGTTGAATTAAATTTTGTTCAGTATGCTAAACTTAAAAGCCATTCAGGAGTAAATTGAAGAAACACTTCTTCACAGAATGGTACAAATCTGAAACTTTTTCCCGCAAAAGCCTATGGGTCAGTTAAAATTTTCCAAGACCAGGGTGAGACATTTTTATTAGGTCAGGGTGTTGGGAGATATGGAGCAAAAATGGGTAAATGGAGTTTATAGCATCAGCTGTGATGTAAACAAGAAATGGGCTTATTCTTGTATCTCTGCTGTTGTGAGTTTGGAGTCAGTTGTAAGAAAGGAAGAGTAAGAATTGGCAATTTTTTTCTCTCGAATACCATTAATTGTGTTTTTATGACCAAATGGCAGTTTTTATGATCATTTTTCGCTCCTGGTGTCAGTCCAGAAATTACTAGCTCCATTGAATTTGCCATGATGGAATTTGACCTGTGACCTCTGGATTGCAGGTCCTTGCCACAACTATTACATTACTTGTTCAGTATCAACAGAATCAAACAATAACATCTATACAACATTTATATTTTTGATTTCCTATTTTCTGAAAGGTATTTAAATGACTTGTATATATTGGAGCTGAAGCCAGGGTCAGGAGTTGTAGGATGGGACATACCAGTCACCTATGGAAGCCCTCCGCCACCCAGAGAGTCCCACACTGCAGTCGTGTATCGCAACAAGGAAAAAAAAGCAAAGCTTGTCATCTATGGTGGAATGAGTGGCTGCCGACTTGGAGACCTGTGGATGTTGGATATTGGTAAACGTATTTTATTTCCGTACAGACAAATTTGTTTTAGGGACTTGAATAATTGGCGATCCAGTAACCCGACAGATACATTTGACTACTGCTTTCTGGTTAATCATACCTAGTGCCAACCTAGAGAAGACTTGTTGAAATTGTTATAAGTGCATGAAGCCAACTTTCTGCTTTTAACTTTAAGTAGAGCCCTGATGATGGCTTGTGAGATCTGCATTGTAGCAATGAAGGGTGGATAATTTATGTTTAAAAGACCACTTTGTGATAGGAGCAGCTTCTGTTTGCCATCTGCTGCTTTTTCCTAACATGAAAGCACCATTAGAGATGCAGGAGGTTAGAGTATTTGTTGTTTTATGAAAGATTCAAAAATACATGGTAGGCTGGAAAGAATAATTATGTTCCTCAGTAAAGTTAAATTCATTTGATTATTTTCTTTTACTACCCCTTCCTTCCTTTTTTCCTAGACTTGTCCTTGGAGACTTGTAATCTTTGACTTAATGGGTGCTATTCGGATTGGCGGTTGGTGACTAGTGGAGTGCCGCAGGGATCGGTGCTGGGGCCTCAGCTATTTACCATTTTATATAGATGATCTGGAGGAGGGGACTGAATGTAGGGTGACGAAATTTGCTGATGACACAAAGATAAGTGGAAAAGCAAATTGTGCGGAGGGTGTGGAAAGCCTGCAGAGGGATCTAGATAGGCTAAGCGAGTGGGCGAGGACCTGGCAGATGGAGTACAATGTTAGCAAGTGTGAGGTTATCCACTTTGGCAGAAATAATAGTAGGAGGGATTACTATTTAAAGGGCGAAAAGCTGCAGCATGCTACGGTGCAGAGGGACCTGGGGGTCCTTGTGCATGAGTCGCAAAAACCCAGCCTGCAGGTGCAGCAGGTGATCAGGAACGCGAATGGGATGCTGGCCTTTATAGCGACGGGGATAGAATATAAAAGTAGGGAGGTCTTACTGCAACTGTACAGGGCACTGGTGAGGCCGCAGCTGGAGTACTGTGTGCAGTTTTGGTCGCCGCACTTGCGCAAGGATATTTTGGCCTTGGAGGGAGTGCAGAGGAGGTTCATTAGGCTGATACTGGAGATGAACGGGTTGGACTATGAAGAGAGGCTGAATAGACTGGGCTTGTACTCGTTGGAGTTTAGAAGGATGAGGGGGAATCTTATTGAGACGTATAAGATGATGGATAGGGTAGAGGTGGAGAGATTCTTCCCGCTCAGAAAGGACAGCAGGACTAGAGGGCACAGCCTCAAGATAAGGGAGGGGGGGTGGGGGGGGGGGGGGGGGGGGGGGCAGGCAGTTTAGAACAGAGTTGAGGAGGAACTTCTTCACTCAAAGGGTGGTGAATCTCTGGAATTCTCTGCCCGTTGAAGTGGTGAGGCTACCTCGCTAAATATATTTAAGACCCGGGTAGATAGGTTTTTGGTAGGCAAGGGAATTAAGGGTTATGGGGAGAAAGCGGGAAAGTGGAACTGATCCACTTCAGATCAGCCATGATCTTATTGAATGGCGGGGCAGGCTCGAAGGGCTAGATGGCCTACTCCTGCTCCTATTTCTTACGTTCTTATGACATGGAGAATAGGGGGACAAAGTGTTACAGCCAAAGCCAGACCCATCAATTATACAAATGAACTTTCAGCAAATCTCATGAATGGTGACATGCAGGCTGATCATAGCACCTGCACAGCTGCCTTGCATACGAATGGATAATTCAGCAAAGACAAATGGTCATACTTAAGACCTCCTTGATCTCCACATTATACAAAGTGCTGTAGAACTTTGTTTCCCACCCCTCAGCCCCTGTTCAGTTTTTCCACCCTCCTTATCTCCTAATGGTGCCAACACTTGTTGGTGTGTAGTTATCAGTTATCTCACCAAAGTGACTGTGCTTCTTGCCAGACTCTAAATGGTTCTGTCTTGGCGGGTAATCTGGGAGTAGAGACGGTCACTGCTGAGCTTGACCCTGATCTTCCCTGACATGCTTTGCATACAGAAGCATTCATGACGTTTCCAGCTGAGATTGCTGGATAGGACTTGCTTCTCCTGTCATCCTCAGCTGACCCACTAACCTGGGTCTGGCACCAGTCCAATTCATCTGGCTCAGCTTACTCACTAGAGTATAACAATCAGAGAATTTTAAGGTTTTAGAATATAGCAAGATTTGGAATGCCAACTTGGATAAATGCTTCAATCACAGAATAATACAACACAGAATAAGGCCATTTGGTCCACCATGCCTGTACTAGATATTTACAAAAGCTGTCCAATCAGTCTTGGTCACCTGCTTTCTTCCCTTGGCCTTTCAAGTTATTCTCCTTTGAGTATTTAACACTATTTCCTTTGAAAGTTATTATTAAATTTGCTTCTGCTATTCAGTCACAAGATGTATTCCAGATTGTGAATAGCTGCATTTATTTTTAAGCATTCTCCTCGTCTTCCCTCTGATTTTTTTAGCCAATTACCATAAAATCTGTGTCCCCTGGGTACTGATTCGCTGGCCACAGGAAATAATCTTTCATCTTGTGGTATTTATTTACCAAATGCATTGGCCTTTCAGGTTGACCAGATTTCATTAAATTATATTTATATAATTAATTATATTTGTATAATGCAGCAACTTTAACATGGAACAAACCAGAAGTTGCCGGCGTTCCACCACTGCCCCGAAGCCTACACTCAGCCACGATGATTGGGAGCAAGTGAGAATCTGTTTTAATTCTTAAGAGGAATTGAACTGAAATGTTTGCTAATTGTACTTGCACCTAGCAATACCCTTCATTTTGTTGTATTTTGTTCCCTCCCAGAATGTATGTTTTTGGTGGCTGGGTCCCTCTTGTGCTGGAAGATGTCAAAGCTCCCACGCATGAGAAAGAGTGGAAGTGCACAAATACTTTGGCATGTCTGGATCTGGGTATGATGTGTTCCTTTTAACTATTACATTTTGCATTGCTTTTTAAGTATTGTCCCTGTGTAATTTTATTAATGGAAAAGAATGAGTTGATATTTCATATAATCACAGTTGAAAATTCTGCATGGTGGATTCTTGCAAGAGCAAAACAGCTGACAAGTTGGGAGTGAATGAGCCAAATGGTATAGGGACTATTCAACTTTGTTCTTGTCTGTCGTGCGAACCCTGAAACAAGATTACTGCCAATATAAACAATCCTGTACATCTTTTAATTTTTCATCAGTAGCATTATCATGGAAATATAATGGGTAGGTTTGGGGAGGTGGGGTTAGTAGAAACTTTGTCTTTAAACTATATTTCTCTTTTTTTTTGGATGACTCCTGTTCCCTTACTTTCAATAAGCACTAGGCCAATATTGCATTGGTGTACTGGGGTTTTGCGACTGTACCAGATTCTTTAATGGCTTATTAATCTCATTTCTTTGAACTAGAAACAATGACTTGGACTCAGATTTCTACTGAATCATTTGAGGACAGCATTCCCCGTGCTAGAGCTGGCCACTGTTCAGTTTCCATAAGTACACGTCTCTACGTGTGGAGTGGTCGAGATGGATACAGAAAAGCTTGGAACAATCAAGTCTGTTGTAAGGACTTGTGGTATCTTGAAACAGGTAAGTACATTTTAGAGAACAGTTTGCAGTTGTACATACTGCATCAAATGTTAGAGAAAGTTAAGGTGTGTAAAGAAAAGATTGAGATGGTATTTTAGAGATTGCAGGTTTCATAAATTGAGAGAATAAGTCCAATTCTGCTTGCCAATATTTATTCCTCAACCAGTAATGCTAGAATAGATTATCTGGTCATTGCTGATTGTGGGACCTTGCTGTGTACAATTTGACTGTTCCATTACAACAGTGGCTAGACCTCAAACGTAGTTTGATGCCATGAACTGCCATGGGATGTCCTAAAATTACCTGATGGCATCCGGCCATTAGGTGCAGCAGGTAATAAGGAAATTAAATTTTGGCATTTATTGCTAAAGGAATAGAGTATAAAAGTAGGAGAGTGTTGCAGCAACAAAGCATTAGTGAGACTGCACCTGGAGTGTTGTGCATAGTTCTGGTCTCCTTACTTGAAAAACAAAGTAGTTGTACTACAGTTTACAGGAGGTTCACTATGTTAATTCAGAAGGAACTCTTCAAATGTAGACAATAAAAATATAACAAAACTTACTCCAGCTTACAAATCAGAAGTTTAATAAAGAAACTTCATTACTCCAAACTTGAGGCCTCAGCCTGGGCCATTCCAGGTTCCCCATAATTCCCATTTTAATTTATACTGGGTCAGTTAATCATCATATCATTCTGTTGTTGGTTACATGGTTGACTGGGTCAGCTGACCCTTATAACTTAGTCATGTTTTCACATTTTACATTCTAACACACGAGATTGATTCCAGAGATACAGGGTTTGACTTGTGAAGAGAGACTGGGCAGTTTAGGCCTATACTGTCCAGAATTTAGATGAATGAGAGGAGATCTAATTTGAAGTGTACAAGATGCTAAAGGGGATTGACGGGGTAGATGTAGAAAGGATGTTTCCTTTTGTGAGGTAATTTAGAACAAAAGGTCATAGTTTTAGGATCTGGGTGACAGATTTTAAAACAAAGAGGAGAAATTATTTCAATTAGAGGTGTGAATCTGGAATTCACTACCAAAGTTAAGAATCATAAGAACTAGGAGCAGGAGTAGCAATTTAGCCCCTTGAGCCTGCTCCACCATTTAATACAATCACAGCTGATCTCATCTCTACCTCAATTCCACTTATCCGTCCGTTTATCATAGCCATTCAAACCCTTACTAATTAAAAAATCTGTCCATCTCTTCCTTAAATTTACTCAAAGGTTTGCTATGGCTCAGGATATCTGCTAAGGGTTGGAGAGGAACTTGCAGTGGGAGGGGGAGGATCCAGAGGTTGTGGTGCTTGTAGATACCAACCTTTATAGGTAAGACTAGGGAAAAGGCTTTACATAGAGATCATTGAGCTTGGCACTAATTGTAAAGTAGAACCTCAACAATAAGAATCTCTGGATTATTATCTGAGCCATGTGTAAATTGACATTGGGTAAAAGAAATAGTTGAATTCATGGTCCAATTATTGGTGTGGGAGAAATGGGTTTCAATTCATGGGCTAATGGCACCAGATTGGAGAAAGTTGGAACTACACCATTGAAACAGTCTACACTTGAATCCTGCTGGGGTCAGTGTTCTAGCAAATTATGTAACTAGAAAAGGCTTTAAACTAACGAGAGGGAGAAACTAACCATGTAGAAGAGGGTTGAGCAAGTTAAAGGCAATGATAAGTCAATAGATCAAGGTAGCAATAAAGGTAATGATAATCCGAGTTTGGCAGAAAGGACAGTGATTGCAAACCGTGTTAGCAGATAGGGCCAGAATTACAAAAACAGTTTTAAAAAATGAATTGAGGGCTCTATCTGAATGCTCCCAGCATTCACAATAAAAATAGAATTGTTAGCTCAAAAAAATTCATATATATGATCTCATGGAGCCATTACAGAGACATGGTTACAAAGGAACCAAAGCTGGGACCTGAATATCCAAGTGTATATGATATTTAAAAAGGGAAAAAGTGGTAGGGATAGCTCTGCTAAATAAAGGGGACATTAGTACTGTAGTGAGAGAATACCTTGGTTCAAACGTCATGATGTAGAATCAATTTGGGTGGAACTAAGAATCACATTGTGGAGAAAACATCGATGGAAATTGGTTCCTATAAACAAAGAGCAGTGGATGAAAATCACAGTATAGATCAGGACATGAGGTGTATATACAAGAGTAATAGAGTAATCGTGGGAGATTTCGATCTACATATGGACCGAGTAAATCTAATTAGTTGTGGAGGATCATTTCTTGGAACATGTGCAAGACAACGTTTTTAGAGCCAAATGTTGAGGAACCAACTACAGAACAGGCTATTTTAGATCTAGAATTGTGCGATGAGATCTTGTTGTGAAGGAGCCTTTAAGAAAAGGCAGGCATAATACGATAGAATTTTACATTTAAGTTTGAAAATGTTGTTGAAACTGAGATTAAGGTCTCAAATCGAAAAGGAAACTATGAAGGGCAAATTGGCTAGATTAGGAAACTTTGTTGAAAGGTATGATGGTAGATAGAGAATGGCTAACGTTTAAAGAACGCATTTATAATTTACAGCAAAATTACATTCCTTTAATGCACGAAAACCCAGCACTGTGTTCAAACTGTAGATAACAAAAGAAGTCAAGGATTGCATTTGATCAAAGGGAGAGGTGTATAAAGTTGTCCAAAAATATGGTAAGCCTGAAAATTTGTGAACGTTTTAGAATTCAGCAAAGGAGAACTAAGTAAAAGATTAATGTAAAATTTATTTGAGTAACAAAGAAGGCTTACATTAACACTGCAATGAAGTTACTGTGAAATTCCCCTGGAAAGGAAAATAGAATATGAGAGTAAGCTAATGACGCTAAAGTTTCTTTAGGTATGTGAAAGGGGAAGGATTAGCAAAAGCAAATAATTTGTGTATTTGGAAAAGGGTAGGGGGCTGGCATGAATTAGATTGTGCTTTGAAAGCTGATACGAACACACGATGGACAAACATTCTTTGTACCGCAAGAGTGTACAGCATTATGCTAAGAAAAAAAGTCATAATTTGTACAACAAAGGGAATGGGAGTAAACTGTGCTAAAATGCAATGTCAGAGAACATGTTTCTGCACTGAGTAATACACAGAAAGATGGTGAAGACAAAATCTCTGGTGCCAAGTGCTGTGCTGAAGAGAGGGAGAGCTAGATGGACCAAATGGCTCCTTCATCTTTACCATATTTTCCCCAGCTCTATACCATTCACTTGTTTCATTTGTATCTCCTATGTAAACTAAATTTCCCATCACCTTTCTCTTATTAGAAAAACCTCCTGCTCCAAGTAAAGTCCAGCTGGTTCGGGCGAGTACCAACTCCCTTGAGGTCAGTTGGGGATCAATACCCACTGCTGACAGCTACTTGCTTCAGCTTCAGAAGTACGACGTCCCAACAGCTGCTACCGCTGTGACCCCTTTGTCAAGTTCTGCTGTCACGGGCATCCGGCCAT
The DNA here is from genome assembly GCF_965287045.1 of Carcharhinus amblyrhynchos. Lineage (NCBI taxonomy): Eukaryota > Metazoa > Chordata > Chondrichthyes > Carcharhiniformes > Carcharhinidae > Carcharhinus > Carcharhinus amblyrhynchos. Next base: position 3,462,130 of record NC_137326.1, on the reverse strand, counting down.
CCAGCAGTCCTGCTCCTGCGGCAGCGGCACCGATGTCACCTGCTCCGGTACAGCCAGGAATCCGCTTTGTTACACAGACAACAACTGCTGTAGGAACACAGACTGCAACCCTAACCACTGGTGCAACGTCACCAACTGTAGTCAGAATTCCTGCTGCTGTAGCTTCTCCACGTGGACCAGGTAAGCCACTACATCTGATTTCCTCTGGTAGAAAAATTATTGATGAAGTGTTGAATATGATGCGTAAGTTTTTTTATGACAGATGCTGGTGAGTTTAACGCACGTTGCCATTATTGATGTGTTAATAACAGCAGTTTGTGGCAAAGAAGATGCACATTATAAACTGCAAATCAAAGTTAACTTTGTGGGAATGACATCTTGTCATCAACCTCCTCTATCAGCTTCGAGAAATTGCTGCATTTATGCTGTTAAAACAGTAACTTCCCGCAGAGATCAGCCCACGCGCAATAGCCCTGCACTGATGGCCTCCTAATTGCCTGCTAGCTCAATCGCTGACCAGCCCCACATTGCTGCCCTCTAATTCCTTTCCTCCCCACTCCCTGGCAGTCCCGATTTCCCCCACCTTCCTTCTCCCTCTCATAGGCAGAGAGTGGCAACAGGATCCCTGCCTAGCCCCTTGGCACTGCCCAGTGCCTGGTGGACTGTGTCAAGGTGCCCCCAGGGGATTGCCACTTTACCTCTTGGGCAATGCCAGGGGGCCAGGCTGACACTGCCAAGTTGCCCTGATTTGCTCCCTCTTCACTCTGGTGGGTTGCTAGCTCCTCGCAAATGGGGAGCTACTATAAACCTCACTGGAGTGAAATACTCCCAGAGGAGGGGGAGAGGCTAGCGGCCCCAGAGACTTCAGTCCCAGGCCCACTAGTTATATTTAAATTTATATTATAATTATTACGAGGTGCATTATGCAGCTCCGCACTGGAAATAGGCAGAAAAGACGGTGCCAGAAATGGTGCTTGGTTGCCTAGCGCGGATTGCACTAATCCGGCCATGTTTAAACCTCCCATTCCACTGCACTAGAAAATCAGCACAGCGGGATGGGAGAATCGCCCCCATACTTCCTCGTATATCCCATCCTGAATGCCTATCTAACTGCCAGTGGCTTGGGGTAAATGTATCTTCGGCTGTGGTGTTGAGCAGTACAGCTCAAAACTTGAAGTTAGCTGAACCCAGCCAGAAGAAACACTGGGGCACTTTGAGTGCCATAAGAGATCCTATGCAGTTTTTAAAGAGCAGGAATTCTCTTGGTTGTCCCTGAACGAACAATAATGGATCAACCAATTTATTTCTGTTGCTTGTTATTTGTGGAACCTTGCAGTGATTTTAGTGACTGCATTTATCTACAAAACACCAGTGATTGTACCTCAGAAGTAAGCTGATCTCTCAATTGAATGTGAAGCGTTTTGGGCCATCCTTGGGATGTGAAACATACTATGTAAATGAGTTTTTGTTCCTTTCTTTACGTTTAATTCTGAGCAGTGAGACCAGTCCAATCCTTTATGTAATGTCTAAATTGATTTAAACTTTATATCTGGCTTGTATGTCTCAATGCACACCGCAGAGAGGTTCACAATGTTACAAGTCTTGGACACAGCTGCTTGAGGTGTCAACCATGACCCATGGTAGCTCTCCTTTCTTGGATCGGGTGACACAGTGATTTGCACTGCTGCCTCACAGCTCCAGAGACCTGGGTTCGATTCCCAGCTTGGGTCACTGTCTGTGTGAAGTTTGCACGTTCTCCCCATGTCTGCATGGGTGCTCCAGCTTCCTCCCACACTCCAAAGATGTGTGGGTTAGGTGCATTGGCCATGCTAAATTGCCCCTTGGTGTCCCAAGATGTGTAGGGAGTGAACAATAAATGATAACTGAGAAATAATGCTGAGCTGTTGCAAATGGAGAAAAAGGGACTAATTTAAAGCTTTAATGTGGAGGAAGCGCAGTCTAAAAAGTTGTCTTCAAAATGAAAGAATTACTCAGTTAAAATAGCAATAAAAATTATAATAAATCTACAGGGAGATGGAAGAGACGTTCTCTGTGGAAAAGTTATATATATTAATAAGCTAAAAGAATATCAAGACATTTATAATTTTTACATACTGCAAATTCAGATATGTTGGGTTTTGGGCATAGAGACTGGGTGGGCTTGTTGTTGGTGTGACTCGATGAGCCAAATAGCCTCTTTGTGCTCTGTAGGGATGCTATGATCGGAAGGTTGAGCACAAAATCTTGGTGGACGTTCCAGTGCACAACCGAGGGGATGCTGTACTGTCACAAGGTGTCATCTTTCGCCTGAGCTATTAAACCAGACCCCTGTTTTCCATCATAGGTTAATGTGAAAGATCCTATAGTAATATTCCAAGAGAAGCAGGGAGCTCTGAGCAGTGTCCAGACCAACATTTATATCTCAACCGACATTAACACAAATGTGATATTGTTTGCAGCAACTTGCTGTGTGTAAATAGCTCATCATGTTTTTTAAATTGCAGCAATTCCAAAAAGTACTTCATTGGCTGTAAACTGCTATGGGATGCTTTTAGAGTAGAAATGCAAATCCTTCTCTTTCGAGGCTCACTAATTTCTTTGAGCTGATATTTAACTGACCTCTCATTATAGGCTCACCGATGATCAGAACCACAACAGGGCAGCTGGTGGTCACAACAGCAGCTTCAGCCACACCCCTCATTACTGTGCAACGGCAAGCTGCACCTCTGAACAAAACACCCATCACCGTGGCAGCTCTTCCACCAGGTGTTCGCATGGTAATGCCAGCGCAGACCACAGCAGGGACTGTAAGTTGAACATCTGTTGTGGTTTCTGTAGAGTACGGCGTGCAGTTCTGCAGGTGCACTACTACATATTGTGATTTGAAGCCCTTTAAATCCTGTGTAATTTTTGGTCAAACTCCTCAGACTGGGTAAATAGCTGATGCAATTTATTATTTAGGATGCTCTTTCCAGGTGCTTCTGCATGAACTAAGCATGTGATTGGAGGCACAGGTTTAGCGATCAGCATCGTAGACTGTTGTAATTCGTATTTTGCACAGCAAGTGTTCAAGTGGTTATTTAAGAGTGGTGCACCAGAAAAATGTTTGTGGCCATTTGAATAACCCAGTTTAGTGCATGTTAGAAAGTCCCTAGTTTCATTTATTCTGTTCAACTGATAAATACTGATCTCTTTTGCCATCCAAGCCATCACAGAATTTCCCCTTTGTTCTTTCTCTTTGTTTTTGTAATATCTCCAGAAGAAAAAATACACTTTGCTCCAGGTAATTGACCTTTTATTACAACTAGAATATGCTGTTAGGTTTTAAGTAAGTGAAGAGACTTAGAAAAAAAAACAGGGGGTTGAGGGGAATTTCTGTTGAAAGGCTGGAAGACAAAAGAGATTAAATGACAAAGGGAAGGGAATGACAGTGCATGGCAGAGGAGGTCATGGGACAAGTAAAGAAATGAAAAATGGGCCAAGAGGAGATGTAAATGGTTATAGTAGAATAACAGAGTGGGATGAAGCATGGTGAATCTTATCATTGGAGGTCAAGATTTCTGTGGCCCGGAAACATAGTGGAAAAGGGACAGCAGAGATAGAGACCACCAGCCCCCTCACTGCATAACAGTGGGGGAATCCTCAATCCTATAGCAGCGAATGCAAATATGATTGGACGAAAAGCCTCCTGTACAGAAAATATTTTTTCTATGTACCAATCCTAGTTTCTCCATGTAACTGAAGTCATGAGATCATTTCTGTAAATCTCTTCCTCTTCTCGAGGCCTTACAGTGGGATCTCAATGTTGAATGTGATGATCAGCCATGATCAAAATGACAGAGCAGGCTCAAAGGGCAGAATGGTCTACTGCTGCTACTGTTTTCTATTGGCTTTCTTCTGAAGTTTGGTGCCAGAAATAAAAATGAGAAAAAGATTATAGTACTAGAGAAAGTTAGCATGAAATATAAAAAAGATAGCAAGGATTTCTGCAAGTATTTCAAAGGGAAAATAACTAAGTCAGCATTGGTACTTGAGTTTGGAAAATTAAAATTGGGAAATGAGGAAATGGCAGAAGTGTTAGACAAATATTTTGTCTGCCTTCACTGTAGAGGGCGTAAATAACATTGCAGAAATTCTTGAAGATCAAGCAGGGCGACAGTGGCTAGCACTGCTGCCTCAGCTCCAGGGTCTCTGGTTCAATTCTGGCCTTGGGTCACTGTCTGTGGAATTTTGTACGTTCTCCCTGTGTCTGCATGGGTTTCTTTGGGTGCTCCAGTTTCCTCCCACAGTCCAAAGATGCGCAGGTTAAATGGATTGGCTGTGCTAAATTGCCCTTAGTGTCCCAAGATGTATAGGTTAGGGGGATTGGCCATGGGAAATGCGTGGGGTTACAGGGTTAGGGCAGGGGAGACGGCCTGGGTAAGATACTCCTGAGTTGGTGCAGATTCAGTGGACCAAATGGCCTCTCCTGCACTGGGGATTTACGAAGAGATGAAAGGTAGAGAGGAACGTAAAGCCATTACAATCATCAATGAAAATATATTGATAAACCTATTAGAACTGAAGACTGACAAGACCCAGGACCTAGTGGCCTGCATCCTAGGATGCTGAGCTGGTAAATACATTGGCTGCATTTTTCAAAATATTCCTAGAAATTGAAAAGGTCCTATCAGATTGGGAACATAGTGAATGTAACTTCTCTATTAAATGAGGCAGATATAAAGCAGGAAACTACAGACCAGTTAACCTAACAGGTATCATAGGGAAAGTGCTAAAATCTATTAATAAGGAATAGGGTGCCAAGAAGATCCTAATACAAATCAGACAGAGTAACATGATTTTGCAAAAAGGAAAGTGTTTGACTAATTGGAGTTCTTTGAGGATGTGTTAAGCAAAATGGATCAAGAAGAACCCGTAGATGTGGTATATGTGGATTTTCAAAGACATTTGTAAAGGTAAAATAAGATCGTAGCGTAGAGGGTAGCATGTAGGCCTGAACAGAGGATTCTGAAGGAGTATTATTGAGCTCATCATTCCAAACATTTTGTTTTTTTAGCACAGTGTTGGTTAGCGAACAGGAAGCAGAGAGTAGGGATAAATGGGTCATTTCAAGTTGACAAGTTCTAACAAGTGGAGAGTGTAGGGTTCAGTGTTAGGACTAATTATAATCTATGTCAATGACCTGGACTGAAGAACTGAGTGTATGGTTGCTAAAATTGCTGAAGGTGCAAAAGTAGATAGATAATGACTCAGGAAGCCTGACTGGAAAAAAACCCATAGTTTATTACAGAATTCATGTAAAACTACTACTGTGGTGTAATCCCTGCCTGGGACTACAGTTCAGCAGGCCCAGTCCTGGGCAGGTCACTGCCTGTTACCAGGGGAACTCATACTTAACGAGCTCCACAGGGAGATCAATTGGTGATTTCCCGATGGACTTTGGACTTTGTGGGAGTTAACATGGTATGAATGTAGGTTGTGTAGAGGGCTTAAGGAGTCTGCAAAGTGAGTTGTAAGTGGGGGGAAGAAATTGGCTAATGGGATATAATGTGAGAAAATGTGAACTTGTCCATTTTGACAGGAAGAACAGAAAAACAGTGTAGTAAAAGGAAAGAGATTGTAGAACCCTGAGGTATAGAGTCTTGGTACATGAATCTCTAAAGTTAGAGTTGGCTATGATGTTCTATCGGGGAACTAAGCATTGTTCATAAAGGTTTAGCCTAGCATCCTTGCTTTTGTATTCAATGCATCTAATTATAAATTCAGTGATCTCATAAATCTTTAATGGGCTTGTCATCATGTTCTGTTAACTTCAAAGTCTTGTGTGCATATACCCCCAGGTCTCTCTCTTCCTGAATCCTGTTTAACATTATACCATTTAATTTATACTGTCCGTCCTCATTCTTCCTACAGAATAAATCACTTGGCTTTTTATTAGATTTAATCTGTCATGAACCATGGTTTTCTGAGACCGTTGATAGGCTACAATCATTTGTGCTGTTAATTTCTGCTTTTCCTCTGGACTGCTTAGTCTTCACTCTTTGGAGAAAGGAGAAGAAATGGAAGCTAGAAAATGCTTCCATGACCTCTATCAGTAGGAAGCAGAGAGCCCTTTAAGTTTTTCTTCATAAGTTTGATCTGGATAGTGTTGGCTCCTCTGCCCTTTTCCAAATGTGCTTTGAGTGAAGGGGAAGTTTGGTGTTGTGTTGGAGATTGGTGTTGCATCCCATTTGTGCCTTTATTGATGCTTTTGTTTGTAACCTTTCTGTCTCCCAGCCACTGACTTCCAGTCCGCAGATGAGTGGAATGGCAGCTTTGGCTGCAGCAGCTGCTGCTACTCAGAAGATTCCTTCCAGCACAGCAGTTACCTCAATTGGACTTCACGCTAGTACAACCATGGTCAAAACTATGGCAGTTGCTCCTGGAACCAGTACACTGGCTACCACTGTGAAGGTCGCCACTCCATCGGTCATGGTAAGTCACTTCCTTTTCTTAAAAAAATCCATTAAGTATTTTATACCTGCGCACTCTACCCTTGGAGACTGGTATGAAATAGAATCACAGGTAGATTATTAGTGAATATGAACAATCCTTTCATGACCATAACCATTATACTGGCCAATAGGTTGGTTAATTTTGATTTGGTTAACATAAGAACATAAGAAATAGGAGCAGGAGTAGGCCATCCAGCCCTTTGAGCCTGCCTCGCCATTCAATAAGATCATGGCTGATCTGTCGTGGCTCAGTTCCACATTCCCGCCCTCTCCCCATAACCCTTAATCCCCTCGCTTATCAAAAACCCATCAACCCGTGTCTTAAAAATATTTAGCAAGGCAGCCTCCACCACCTCAACGGGCAGAGACTTCCAGAGATTCATCACCCTTTGAGTGAAGAAGTTCCTCCTCAACTCCGTTCTAAACCGCCCCCCCTTTATCTTGAGGCTGTGCCCCCTAGTCCTACTGTCCTTTCTGAGCGGGAAGAGCCTCTCCACCTCTATCCTATCCATCCCATTCATCATCTTATACGTCTCAATGAGATCTCCCCTCATTCTTCTAAACTCTAATGAGTACAAGCCTAGTTTATTCAGCCTCTCCTCATAGCTCAACCCCCTCAACTCTGGTATCAGCCTAGTAAACCTCCTTTATACCTGTTCAGGTACATTGAGGGAGAATTTAGCATTACCAATTCGCCTAACCTGCACATCTTTGGACTTTTTGGGGAGGGAAACCGGAGCACCTGGAGGAAACCCACACAGACACATGGAGAATGTGCAAACTCCACACAACAGTAACTCAAACCAGGAATCGAACTGGGGTCCCTGGCGCTGTGAGGCAGCAGTGCTAACCACAGTGCCAGACTGGAACAGGTGGTGTGGCTTCTGTGTGGTTTTGAAGACTTTTGAGTGTGAAGTCTTCATATTACTGTTTACTCCAAACAGTGAGGGGATGGGGCATCTTTATTCCTGGAATTCCTTTTGCCTACTTATCTCAGTGTTGATTTGCTTCTGCTTTCCAGGTTAACACACCAGCAACCTCGATGTTGAAGACTGCTGCTGCCCAGTTAGTGACTCCCACTCATTCTGCTGCTGCCACTACTTCAGCTAGACCCATCATCACGGTGCACAAATCGGGGACAGTCACTGTGGCCCAGCAGGCACAGGTGGTGACTACTATGGTGGGAGGGGTCACAAAAACCATCACACTGGTTAAAAGCCCTATCTCCATGGCAGGCGGAAGCACGCTGGTAAGGATGTCAACTCTAGATTGTGTTCTGTAGCTGGTGAATTTGTATTTACTGTCAGGTCTTATTGTTCGGAGAATGATTGTAAATTATTACCTTGGTTAGTAAGTTTAGAAAACAAAATTAGAGCACATAGGATTGGGGGTAATATACAGGCATGGATTGAGAATTGGTTAACGGACAGAAAGTAGAGCAGGAATAAACAGGTTAATCTCAGGTTGGCAGGCTGTGACCAGCCAAGTACTGTAAGGATTAGTTCTTGTGGGCTTGGGTATTCACAATCTGTATCAATGATATAGACATGGGGACCAAATGCACCATTTCCAATTTTGCTGATGATACAAATCGAGGTGGGAGCGGCACTTGTGAGGAGGATGCACAGAGGTTTCAAGGGGATTTAGATAGGCTTAGTGAATGGGCAAAAGCACAGCACATAGAATATAATGTGAAAAAAAAATGAAGTTATTCACTTTGGTAGAAAAAAACAAACAAGGAGTATTTCTTAAATGGTGTGAGATTGAGAAATATTGATGTCCAAAGGGCCCTATTCATAAGTCACTGAAAGATGACATGCAGGTGCAGAACGCAATTAGAAAGACAAATTGTACGTTGGCCTTTATTGCAAGAAGATTTGAGTATAGGATGAAAGATGTTTTCTTGCAAGTGCATAGAGTCATGCTGAGGCCACACCTGGAGAGTTGTGTACAGTTTTGTTCTCCTTACCCAAGGGCAGATATCACAATCATACAGTGCAGAAGGGGCCCTTCAGCCCACGGTCTGCACCAGCAAGTGAGAACCACCTAACCTACCTACCTAATCCCATTTACAAGCATTTGGCCCGTAGCCTTGAATGTTATGATGTGTCAAGTGCTCATCCAGGTACTTTTTTAAAGGATGCGAGGCAACCTGCCTCTACTACCCTCCCAGGCAGCACATTCCAGACCATCACCACCCTTGTGGTAAAAAGGTTTTTCCTCATCCCTCACCTTGAACTTGTCCTCTCGTGACTAGCCCATAAACTAAGGGGAGCAGTTGCTTCCTATCCATCCTGTCCGTGCCTCTCATAGTCCTGTCCAACTCGATCAGGTCGCCCCTCTCAATCTTCTCTGCTCCAAGCAAAGCAATCGAAGTCCATCCAACCTCTTTAACTTAAATGTTCCATCCCAAGCAACATCCTGGTTAATCTCCTTGCACCCCCTCCAATCTAATCACACCCTTCCTCTAATGTGGTGACCAGAATTGCACGCTGTACTCCAGCTGCAGCCTCACCAAAGTTCTATACAACTCCCTGCTTGATTGATAAAAGCAAGTGTCCCATATGACCTTATCAGCATTCCATTAACGTGCCCTTCTGCCTTCAGGATCTATGGACAAACATGCCAGGGCCCTTTTGTTCCAGAGAACTTCCAAGTGTCATGCCATTCAACAAAAACTTCCTTGTCAAATTACTCCTTCCAAAGTATATCACCTCACTTTTCAGGGTTAAATCCCTTCTTCTTCCCCCCCCCCACCTAGTCATGTATAATGTGGTTTATATAAATGATAACTAATAGGGGACCTGGCACTGATCCCCCTGTAAACTATTGGACACTGTATTGATCCAGATCTTCAGAGTATCCTATGTGCAGTCATCCCACATGTTCCCTGCGTTGGAATCTCTACTGCCTCCCAAAGATACACAAGGCCAACACATGCTGTTGCCCTGTCGTATCAGGCAGTGAGACCCTGTGTGACAACTCTCTGGCTACGTCAAAAACATCCTGAAACCCATCGTACACGGAACCCCCAGCTTCTATCATGACGCTACAGACTTCTTACAGAAACTCAGCAGCCATGGACCAGTTGAACAGGAACACTCGTTGTCACAATGGACGTCTTGGCACTCTACACCAGCACCCCCCATGAAATAGAGAGAGAAGCCAAGTTAATGTTACAAGTCTGTATGACTCTTCAGAGCTTTGAAGAAGTCAACACATTTGAAATATTAACTTTGTTTCTCTCTCCGCAGATGTTGCCAGACCTGCTGAGTTTTCCAGCATCTTCTATTTTTGTTCCATTCAAGACTGAGATGAAAAATAATTTCTTCACTCAGGATGATAAATCTTTGGAATTCTCTGTGCCAGTCACTGAGTGTGTTCAGGCGTTTGACAAGGTGCCTCACGGCAGGCTGGTGCAAAAGATTAAATCCCACGGGATCAGGGATGAACTGGCTAGGCGGATGAGAACTGGCTTGGCCATAGAAGACAGTGTGTCATGGTGGGAAGGTGTTTTTCTGAATGGAGGTCTATGACTAGTGATGTTCTGCGGGGATCAGTGCTAAGACCTCTGTGTTTGTAATATGTATATATAAATGACTTGGAAGAAAACATGGCTGGTCTGATTAGCAAGTTTGGGGATAAGATTGCTGGATAGTGATGATAGGCTGGAAAATTGGGCAGGTGGAATTTAATCCAGACAAATGCGAGATGATGCATTTTGATAGATCCAACTGAGGTGGGAGCTATAAAATAAATGGCTGAACCATCAGGAGCATAGACACAGAGATATAGGAGTACAGGTCCATGGATTCGTAAAAGTGGCAGCACAGGTGGAAAAGGTGGTGAAGAAAGCATATGGCATGCTTGCCTTCATCAGATGGGGCATCGAGTATAAAAGTTGGCAAATTATGTTGGTTAGGCCACATTTGGAATACTGTGTCCAATTCTGGTCACCACACTACCAGAAGAGTGTAGAGGCTTTGGAGAGAGTACAGAAAAGATTTACCAGGATGTTGCTTGTTTTGGAGGGTATTAGCTCTGAGGAGAGATTGAATAAACTGGGATTGTTCTCCCTGGAGAGATGGAGGCTGAGGGGCGATCTGATAATTTTATAAACTGAGGGGCATAGAAAGGGTGAACAGATGGAAGCTTTTTGCCATGGCAAAAGTGACAATTACAAGGGGGAATAGGTTCAGTGGAGATGTGCAGAGAAAGTTTTTTTTGAGTTGTAGGGACCCTGAATGCACTGCGAAGTGAGGTAGTTGAGGCAGACGCTTTAGTGACATTTAAGGCATATCTGGATAGACACATGAACAGGCGGGGAATAGAGGGATGCAGGTCAAATAGGACAACATGATTGGTGCAGGCTGTGCCGTAGTGTTCTTTGTTCAAACTAGTGATTGCATCAAACTATCTGTTACTCATTTTTGTGCTGCTCTGATGTATCCTTATTGTAAGCTTCCTTTGATATTGGAGCAGCAATGCCAATTCTGGAAGGTTCAACTCTCATTCTGCACCAGTTATCACACCTCATGTGGGACATCAAGTTGTGTATTACGGTTACACATGTAGATAGCACACTGATTCTCTGAACTGCATTTAGCTATACTACAACAGCTGCGGGTGAGGAGCAGAGAAAACTGAAGGGGAGCGAATAATTGGAGACAGTTTTGATGGGCGAAATAAAGAACTTGTTTTTCAACACGTCAAAAAAATTTGTAGAAACATGATTGATCTGAATGATGTTTAATTTTATTTGTGTTTCTCCATGAGAGAGAAACATTCACTTTTCATGTCAAGATCCTTTCTGTCCTTTAAAAGTAAAACCAGTTCAAAAACCTGTACAATATCAAGCAATGTTGAAGTTTAATCTTTCGTTGCTCCCCCTGCTCGAAGTGATAAACTGTGTGAAACTGAACAATGACCCAGGAAGGGCCCTGATTTTTGACGCCCAGATTCAACTGAGTTAACTGGCCTCTGTCAAGGAGGTGGTAGAGGTTCTAATGTTGTCAGCAGGGTTCTAATTTCTAATCACTGTCCAGTCATTCATGCTAGATAATGCAGGAAGCAGAATGGAGTTGGCTTAGCTGTTATCTCCTCCTACCATAAGTTAGTGCCCACAGGGCTGTTCTATCATGGCCAATGCATGAACTGATGCCAGTGCATGAACTGATGTCAATCAGGTGCTGGTACCTATGGCAGTTTAATCCAACAGAAATTTCTGCTTCCAAGGGAAATTGTGGTGGGAGTGGGCAGGAAAATTAGTGTGCAAGAAACACCTCATTCTTTGACCTGGTAGTATGGTACGTGTGATTATTACCTGCACCTCAATAGCCCTTCAAATTAAGTTGCTGCTTTTATCCTCAGAAATGTTTGGCATTTGGATAATAGCCAAGAGATTTCACCAAGACAACTTTACTTTTAATTTCTTTGTGGCTTATCGATGGGAGGGCGGGGTAAGCTAGTAGTTTGCTTTGGTAACTATGAAAGAAAGTGACAGAAGAATGAAAAGCCTTGATGATCAGCTTTGGTGTTTGTGTTGTCATTTTAGTGTGTAATAATTTTCCGTGTATTTTGCCTTTGTTGCAATTTCCATTTCTCTCGTCCTAGATTTCTAACCTGGGAAAAGTGTTAACCCTGCAGGCTAAACCCGGGCAACAGGCCACTATCTCAGGCCCAGGCTCCACTGGGCCACTTACACAGATTTTCCAGGTTGGTAAATTACCCTGCATTATATGAGTGGTTTGTTTTGCGGGTTAATATTGAGCTTTTTTTAATGAATTAACTGGAAAAGTCTGCAATTATTGATGGAAAAGCTCTGAACGACAGGTCTGGTGCACGAGCTGGTCTTTTTCTCACCAACAATGCAATGAAGGTGCACAAAAACATCTGGATTTGTGTATCCCTTGAGAAATGATTTAATTCATACCAACCCATATCTCTGATGTCTGAGCAGCTGTTCTGTCCAATATATTGTGCTTTTCCCATTAGCTTAGATACCTTGGGAGCCACGTGTTCTCATACTCTACCCACCTTCCCCATTTCTCCCCATTGAGATTTACACACATTAATGGAACAGTTGGGCGTGAAGGTGGCAAATTGTCATTGTGTCAACCAGCCTTATTCCGCACTCATGAGGGAGCTCCGATTCTGTTCATTTCAGAAAGAAACTTAACTTAATTCCAAGAGATTTAATTCCAGTTACAAACAGTATAAGTTTGGTTTACATTTTATTTCCTTGCCCAAAAAATTCTTAGGGTATTAAGGGGGGAAAAAAGAAAATATCAGTGCCCATTTTAGTTTCGGTGCGTTACTCCCAGCATCTGAGATTGGGAAGTGCGCAGCCTTGGTCTACAGCTGAGAAACACTAGAGCTCAGTCCACACCGCAGCACGACGATTTACTTATCCCCCTCGTGTTTTCATTTCAAACTTTTTCCCTGCCCCAAAGTTAACATCCTTTTTAGCTTTTGGAACAAAAAGAGTGACTGACACAGTGCTGGGCCCTCAGTTTCTACTGATTACATAGTTCAAATTGTTAGAGCTAGTGTGGAAACCTCTGGCATATGATGTGTTGTTTTCCCTTCCCCTGCAGCAGTGCTAATACTGAACAATTTCAGCATTGAAAACTGCATCTCCTTTGAACTCTTGGGTTGCTTATTGTAAATGGAGCAATCCCAGCCTCAAATATTCTGTCATTGACCTATTCGGATATTTTTAAATTATGCATCAGGTGTAAAATGTGTGCAAAGAATAAATAATTCCCAAATTCTTTGTTTAAATGTGTGTGTTGCAAACATTTGAAATTAAAATTAGATGATGTTTTGGCAAACTGCAAAACAAATATGGTTTTATTATTACTACTGTTTTTGCAACTCAGCTTTATGTTGGTCATTTTATTTTTAAAAATGCATCTTTTGCACGCTGTCAAGCTTTCACGAGCGGTTTGTTTGTCCAGACTACAACTTATTTTGAACTGTTGGATTCATTCTCCTATAGTAGAACTGACAGCTTTTTATTATTTTGAACATGTTAGACCAAAGGTCAGCTGCCTCCAGGAGCTACCATTTTGAAGCTCGTTACTTCAGCAGACGGGAAGCCTGCCACCATCATCACCACCTCCCAGGCCGGGAATGTGGGCCTTAAGCAGACATTCGTCAGCCTTGGCAATGTGTCACCTGCCTCTTCAAAACCAGCAACCACCATCCTCAAAACAATCCCTATGTCTGCACTTATTTCGCAGCCAGGAACTACAGGTACCGTCCAGAGAAATGATCTCTATGAATATAGATAAGCACGAGATGGTGCAAATTGATAGGAGGATAAAGGAGGCTACTTATTTTTTGAAAAGTAAGTGTCTGACGTGAGGTACAGAAGCAAAGTGGTCTAGGGATACAGATTCACAAATCATTATAGAATCATAGAAGTTTATAGCATGGAAAATGGAAGTAGGCACTTCGACTCAACTTGTCCATGCCACCTTTTTCTTTTAAACCCACTAAGCTAGTCCCGCATTTGGTCCATATCCCCCCAATACCCATCTTACACGTATAACTGTCTCAGTACTTGTTAAAAGAGAAAATTGTACCCGACTCTACTACCTCTGGCAGTTCGGTCCAGACACTCGCCACCCACTGTGAAAGTATTGCCTTTCTGGACACTTTTGTATCTCTCCCCTCCTCACCTTAAACCTCCTAATTTTAGACTCCCCAACCTTTGGAAAAGATATTAACTATCTAGCTGACCTATGCTCTATTAAAGAAAGCAATGCAGGTTATCAAGGCCATAGAAATGCACCAAAGCACAGGGTTTGTTTCTAGAGAGATAGAACTGAAAAGCAATGAATGTATGTTAAACATGTGTACAGCCTTCGTTAGGCAACATTCAAAGTGCTCTAAGTTAGTTGTGGTTTCCAAATCATGAAAATAATTTGCAGGTACCAGTACTGAGAGGGTTTAGCTATCAGGAAAGACTGAACAGGTTGGGGATCTCAAGAAAAGAACAGTCTGAGAGGTGACTCACAGTGGCCTTTAAAACAATAGGCAATCAAAACAAGGGATGTAAATACGAAAGCAAAATTACTGATGCTGGAAATCTGAAGTAACAGTGTGAGAAAATGCAGCAGGTTTGGCAGCACCTGTGGAGAGTGAAACAGTTAACATTTCCAGTTCAATATGTTGTCTTTGAAACTGAAGACAGGTAGAAGTGAGATGGGCTTCATGCTGTTTAAAAAGTTGGGTATGGTCAGATAGAGAAAAGGGAAGAGTGGGGATAAGTTGGGGGGCAGATTATATAAGAGATATCATAGAACAAAAAGGGAGGACTAATTGTTGTAGTTAAAAAAAAAAGTATGGGTTCAGAATTAGAAGATTATGCAGCAGAATAAAAGACAGCTCTGAAAAAAGCAAAAGCATGAAAATAAGATGCAGACATATGGTTGGCAAAAATTGCAAAACAAAGGACAGAGTTTATAGTCTGAATTTGTTGAATTCAGTGTTCGCCCAGTAGACTGTAAAGTGACCAATCAGAAGATGAGGTGCTGTTCCTCCAGTTTGCATTGGGTTTTGCTGGAACGTTGCATGCAGGCTGAGGGCAGAAATGTAAGCATGAGAGCAAAAGGGCAACAGGTGGCACAGTGGTTAGCAATGCTGCCTCACAGCGCCAGGGACCTGGGTTCAATTCCCACCTTGGGCCACCATCTGTGCGGACTCTGCATATTCTCCCCAGGTCTGTGTGGATTTCCTCCAGGTGCTTCAGTTTCCTCTCACAGTCTGAAAGACATACTGGTTAGATGCATTGACCATGCTACATTCTCCCTCAGTGTACCCAAACAGGCACCGGAGTGTGGCGACTAGGGGATTTTCACAGTAACATAATTGCAGTGTTATCGTAAGCCTACTTGTGACTCTAATAAATAAACTTAACTTTTTAAAAAAAAGTGCTGAATGAAAATGACAAGCAATCAGAAGGTCAAGGTCGTACTTGTAGACTTAGATGTTTCACAATCCCCTCTGTATTTAGTCTTCCCTGTGAGCCGTGACCACACTATACCAATTTGAAAAAAGTATAAATAAATCACTTTTTCCCCTGAAAGGAATTTTTGGGGCCTTGGTCAGTGAGGAGTCAGGAGGTAAGCCAGGTGTTATCTTTTGTATTGTATTGGGGATGATAAAGTGGATTGGGTGTTGTGGAGAGAACTGTTGCTTTGGAATGAAAGCAGGAAATGCCAGAAAGATTCAGCAGGTCTGTCAGTATTTGTGAAGAGAGCTAAAGTTTTGAGTTTATATGACTTCTTAGAGCTGCACACTCCTTTGGAATGCTGGCAAGGAATGGGAGGATGTGATTCATGGTACATCACATTGGAGTTGGCAGAAATGTTAGCCTTGCTTTAAATGTGGGGGGCTGGTGAGGTGGAAAGTGAGGATAAGGGGAACCCTATTAAGTTCTAGTAGTGAGAGCAAGGGTTGAGGACTGAAGTGTGGGAGATGAGTTGGACACTGTTGTGGGTCTTGTCAACCACAATGGGGGAAATCCTTGTTTGAGCATCAAAGGAAGACATGTTGGAAGCGTCATTGCAGAAGATAGCATCATCAGAACAAATACGAGAAGAAAATGGAATGGAGTCCTTCTGGGAAACAAAGTGTGAGGAAGTATAGTCGAGGTAACTGAGAACATCAGTGGGTGTGTAGTAAATATTAGTAGACAGTCTATCCCCAAAAATGGAGGTGGAGAAATCAAGAAAGAGAAGGGAAGTGTTAGAGATGGGCCATATGAGGATGAGAGAAGGGTGGAAGCTTGGATCATAAATGTGAGTGGAGAGAGGTTAAACACAGGTTAAAGAGATATATATTGTCTCCAGACATGACAGTTAGTGAGACTTTGCAAGCCCAGGCAAGTCATGGGGGTTACAGATAGTGTGACATGAACCCAAGATCCCTGTTGAGGCTGATCTTGTGTACGGAACTTGGCTATCAGTCTCTGCTTAGTGATTCTGCATTGTCTTATGTCATGAAGGCTGCTTTGGAGAATGCTGACCCGAAGATCAGAGGCTGAATGCCTGTGACTGCTGAAGTGTTCCCCAACAGGAAGAGAACACTCCTGCCTGGTGATTTTTGAGTGGTGTTCGTTCATTTGTTGTAGCATCTGCATGGTCTCCCCAATGTACCATGCCTCGGGACATCCTTTCTTGCAGCATAAGGCAGCAGTGTTAACCACCGTGCCATCCCTTAGTAGCAAGAACATCCTTCCTCTGATAAGGGCACCAAAATGACGCACAATACAGCAGTGTGTGACCTCACCAACACCCTATACAACTGCAGCAAAACGTCCCTGTTTCTATACTCTATCGTCTCACTATTAAGACCAACGTATCATTTGCCTTCTTCATCGCTTGCTGTACCTGCGAGCTTACTTTCAGCAGCTGATGCACAAGGGCACCAAGGTCTCACCTGAGTATCCAGCTGTCTCAATTTACACCCATGCAAGTAATCTGTCTTCCTATTTTTGGCTACCAAAGTGGATAACTTCACATTTGTCCATGTTATACAGAATCTACCATGCATATGTCCACACACTCAACTTATCCAAATCATGCTGAAGCATTTCTACATCCTCCTCATAGCTCACCCTCCCACCCAACTGTATATCATAATACATTTAGTTCCCGTGTCCAAATCATTAATATGTAATGTGAACAGTTGGGGTCCCAGCACAGATAGTGCCCGAGGTGTAAAGCAGTCTTGATTTGATTATTGTTTTCGAGGACTAGAGGACCCACCATTTGAGGCTGTTTCCCAGGGAAATTGTTAATGTTGTTAATGTTTCCGCTTAAAAGCTTATTTATTAATTACTTACAAATAAGGCTTACATTAACACTGCAAAGAAGTTACTATGAAATTCCCCTAGTCACCACAGCCCGACACCTGGTCAGGTCAATGTACCAAACCAGCATGTATTTCAGAATTTGGGAGGAAACTGGAGCATCTGGAGGAAACTCATGCAGACACGGGGCGAACGTGCAAACTCCACACAGACAGTGACCCAAGTCAGGAATAGTCCTATTCTGGTTCAATCTACCAAAATGCATCACCTCGCATTATTCTAAACTAAACTGCACCTGCCATTTATCAACCCACTGGCCCAATTGATCAAGATGCCATTGTTCACTATGTCACCAATCCTGGCGTCATCTGCAAACTTACTAACCATGCCCCCTAAATTCTCATCCAAATCATTAATGTAAATGACAAATAACAGCGGACCCAATACCTATCTCTGAGGCACACAGTTGGTCACAGGCCTCCAGTTTGAAAAACAACCCTCTATCATCAAGCCAATTTTGTATTCATTTGGCTACCTCACCCTGGATCCCGTGAGATTTAATCTTATGCAACAACTACCTGAAGGTTAGAGGATGGCAAACTATGCACCTTTATTTACAAAGGGCTGCAGGGAAAAGCCTGGGAATTACAGGCCTATGAGGCTCACATTAACCCTAAGGGGCGGCACGATCGCACAGTAATTTGCACAGCTGCCTCACAGTGCTTGCCATTGGCCCTAAGGGGCAGCACGGGGAGGCAGCAGTGCTAACCACTGTGCTACCGTGCTGCCCCTTAGGGCCAATGGCAAGCACTGTGAGGCAGCTGTGCAAATTACTGTGCGATCGTGCCGCCCCTTAGGGTTAATGTGAGCCTCATAGGCCTGTAATTCCCAGGCTTTTCCCTGCAGCCCTTTGTAAATAAAGGTGCATAGTTTGCCATCCTCTAACCTTCAGGTAGTTGTTGCATAAGATTAAATCTCACGGGATCCAGGGTAAGGTAGCCAAATGAATACAAAATTGGCTTGATGATAGAGGGTTGTTTTTCAAACTGGAGGCCTGTGACCAACTGTGTGCCTCAGAGATAGGTATTGGGTCCGCTGTTATTTGTCATTTACATTAATGATTTGGATGAGAATTTAGGGGGCATGGTTAGTAAGTTTGCAGATGACGCCAGGATTGGTGACATAGTGAACAATGGCATCTTGATCAATTGGGCCAGTGGGTTGATAAATGGCAGGTGCAGTTTAGTTTAGAATAATGCGAGGTGATGCATTTTGGTAGATTGAACCAGAATAGGACTTTTTCAGTTAATAGTAGGGTATTGGTTTATAGAACAAAGAGATCTAGGGGTACATGTTCATAGCTCCTTGAAAGTGGAGACACAGGTAGACAGTGGTGAAAAGGGCATTCAGCATGCTTGGTTTAATTGGTCAGAACATTTAATACAGGAGTTGGGACGTCTTGCTGAAGTGTACAGGACATTGATATAGCCATACTTGGAATACTGTGTACAGTTCTGGTCACCCTATTATAGAAAGGATATTATTAAACTGGAAAGAGTGCAGAAAAGATTTACTAGGATGCTACCAGGGCTTGATGGTTTTGAGTTATAAGGAAAGGCTGGATAGACTGGGACTTTTTTCTCTGGAGCGTGGGAGGCTGAGGGGTGCTCTTGTAGAAGTCGATAAAGTAACAAGGGGCAAAAATCAGCTAGACAGTCAATATTTTTTCCCCAAAGATAGGGGAGTCTAAAACTAGAGGTCATAGGTTTAAGGGGAGAGGTACCAAAAGATCCAGAAGGGCACTTTTTTCACAGTGGGTGGTGAGTGTCTGGAACAAGCTGCTAGAAGTGGTAGTAGAGGCGGGTACAATTTTGTCTTTTGAAAAGCATTACATGATAAGATGGCTGTCAAGGGATATGGGCCAAATGCAGGCATTGGGTCCAGCTTAGTCACTTCTAAAAGAAAAGGGGATGGCATGGGCAAGTTGGGCTGAAGGGCCTGTTTCCATGCTGTAAACAATGACTCTAGGTGTTCAGATATTTATTCCTCAAGCAATATCACCAAAACAAATTATCTTGGCATTTACCACTTTGGGTTTTGTGGGGTTTTGCTGTGTGCAAATTGGCTGCTATATTCCTTACACTGCAACAAATGACTATATTCAAAGCAATTCATTGGGGGCATCCTGAGGTTGTGCAAGGTGCTATAGAAATCATAGAATTCTACAGTGCAGAAGCAGACCATTCGGCCCATTGAGTCTGCACCGATCACAATCCCACCCAGACCTTATCCCCATAACCCATGCATTTATCCTAACTAGTCCTCTGACACTAAGGGGCAATTTAGCATGGCCAATTCACCTAACCCACACATCTTTGGAGTGTGAGAGGAAACTGGAGCACTCAGAGGAAACCCGTGCAGACAGTGGGAGGAATGCAGTCTATGCTTGATCTACCAGTTGATCTAAAGAAATCTAATAATGTAGTAAAATGGGATGATTGACTCGAATTTTACATTGCTTTCTTTGTTGTTATTTCAGGTGTCACAGGAAGTCCTGGTATGAAATCTCCAATTACCATCATCACCACAAAAGTAATGACGTCAGGAACTGGAACACCAACAAAATTCATCACTGCTGTGCCCAAATTGCAAACAGGACAACAGGGACTCACCCAGGTTCGTACAGGATGCGGACTATTGAATCTTTTTTGTTTTTCTTTTAAACTTCCTTCTGTTCCATTCCCCTTAAAAGGTAACAATCACAAGTAAATTGTTGGGTCAGGAACTTTTAAATATGCTGTGTACAATACTTTTTTTTGTCAAGAAACCCAATTATCATAAAATCATTACAGTGCAGAAGGAGACCATTTGGCCCATCAAATTTATGCCAACTCTCTGAAAGAGCATCTTACCAGGCCCATGACCCCGCTCTGTCTATAACCTCATGCATTTACCATGGCTAATCCATCTAATCTACACACCTTTGGACACCTAAGGGGCAATTTAGCATGGCCAATTCACCTAACCTGCTGTATTGTAGAAAGAAGGGGAATATTCTAATTACTGAGAATTTGAGAGAATAGAAGGAAACTTGTTGGGGGAGAGAAGCAAAGTGCTGAGCACTGGGAAATGCTACACTGTTGGGCAGTGGCGATGTTGGTAAGAGATAAATGGGTTGGAAAGTTTCATCAATCTTTTAAGTATGAAGTGTTTAAGTATCCGTCATCCAGAAGGTTAGGAGTTTTCTGGTATTGTTGGTCCCATGACTGTTGATGTGCATTCTTCTTTTTACAAGTCCAACAGAGACCATACAACGGGAAGGAAAACATCTTACTTTCCTCCCTCAGATAGATATTACCTCTGGCTGACATCAAGGGACCTGCTCCAATCCAAAACTGCTAACATTTGCTGGCAAATAGGATTAAGAGTCAGAAAGAGCTTCATCTTACTGTTTTAATTATTTTGAGCATGGAAGCTGGTTTTCCTTGTACTTGCTCCTGTCTGTTTACATAGTGAAGCCTGCCTTCTTTTAAAATACTTCTCTGTTCTCTTCCCCACCACCACACTCCCTCTCCAGGTATTGCTGAAAGGAGCTGCAGGGCAGCCTGGCACTATCCTGCGAACAATCTCTGGCACACCAGTTAGTGGAGTCAGGCTGATCACCCCAGTGACTGTATCTGCCACCAAACCAGCACTTACAACTTTGGTAGTAAAGGGGACCACAGGTACGAACTATGCCACGTGCAGTTAATTTTTGTTAATCTTGTAAATGTTATAAATGTCCCAAAACATTTCCGAGACACAGCCATGAAACAGTGATGGGAGATGCATTTTAAGCCTTTTAAAATACAGCGAGGGGTAGGGCACGGGGTAAAAGCGAGCATTGTAAAATAGAGCCCAGACAGCTGAGGCACCGATATTTAGGACTGGAGGAGGGTGCAAAAGAGGAAGGAGTCAAGCTGTCTTAGGAATTATGGATAGATTCAAGGATTATGAATTTAATTGGTGAAAATGGGAACAATAAGGGAGTGGAACGCTAAATTTGTGCAGTATGGGATTAAGGCGAATAGAGATTAGTGAAGAAATCATGCATGGAGTTAAGAGCTGGCTGAGGGCATCAGTGGAGGCAAGTCAGACAATGTCACAGAGGTGGACGTACACTGTTCGTTGTGACTTGGCTATGAGTCATTGGTGAAGATGTGCTTGCTGCATTGGGGTGGAAATGTGTCGCGTCAAGTGATGACAGTACCACAGAGGAATGAGAGTGAAGGCACATAGAATGATAACCACAGACTGGCTGAAGAGGATAAAGATGGATATGGTACCATTAGTGATAACCGAAAGGATGGCATTTGTGACCTTGAGCAGGTCAGTCCTAGTACTTTGAAAAGAACAGAAAGCATTCTGAAAGGAAGTGGCAGACGTCTGTCTACAAGGCACAAGTGAGGAGTGTAATGCAATGCTCTCCACTTGCCTGGATGAGTACAGCCCTGACAACACTCGAATTCGACACCATCCAGGACAAATCAGCTCACTTGATTGCTTCCCCTTCCACAGTCAATCCCTCCACCACCGACGAACAGTGGCAGCCGAAGATGCACTACAGGAACTCTCCAAGGTTCCTTAGGCAGTACCTTCCAAAACCGTGGCCACATTAATCTAGGAGGATAAGAGCAGCAGATAACCTGGGAACATCACCATCTGGAACAGGAATCAGAAATCAAAGAGGAAATAGCCAATCCTCTAGGAAGTTGATTATAATCAAACCTAGTCAACATGGTTTTATAAAAGATCAATGGTGTTCAAAAAATTTTCTAGAATTCTTTGAGGATATAACAGAGTAGGTAGAGGGGAACCTGTGGATGTAGTATATTTAGATTTCTAAAAGGCATTAGACAAGATGCTGCATAAAGTAAAAGCTCACGAAATTAGAGGAAGTGTGTTAGCATGGATTGAAAACTGGCTGTCACATAGAAAACAGTGTTGGAATAAATGGGTTCTTTTCAGAATGGAAAAGTGTAACTAGTACTGCAAGGTCCTGCAATTGTTCACTATTTACATTAATGTCCTGGAGGAAGAAACAGAATGTAAGGTTTCCAAATTTGCAGATGATGCAAAAATGGGTGGAAAGGCAAATTGTGATGAGGTTATTGTGAATCTGCAATGGGGTATAGATAGATAGATAGATTGGGGGACTGGGCAAAAACTTTGCAACTGGAGTTTAATGTGGGGAAGTGTGAAATTATAGACTTTAGTTAGGAGAAATCAAAAAAAAGAGTATTATCTAAATGGAGAGAGACTGCAGGTGAGTGAGAAGATCTAGGTGCTCTGATGCATGAATCACAAAAGGCCAGCAGGCAGGTCCAACAAGTAGTTAAGAAGACAAACAACATTTTGGCCTTAAATGCAGAGGGGTTGGAGTTCAAAAATAGGAAGGTTTTGTTGAAATTGTACAGGGTGTAGTGAGGCCTCACCTGGAATACTGCGTATACCCATTTCCTAAAAGAGGATATAGTAACATTGGAGGCAGTCCAAAGGAGATTCACCAGGCTAATTCCTGGGATGAGAGGTTTGTGCTGTCGAGAGACTAAATAATCTGGGTCTGTATTCCTTGGCGTTTAGAGGAGCAAGGGTGACCTTATTCAAGCATGCAAGATCTTGAGGGTGCTTGACAGGATAGATGGTAAGATGTTTTTACTAGTAGGACAGTCTCGAACAAGGGGGCATAGTTACAAAATAAAAGCAGGGCATTTGAAACTCTGGTGAAATTTCTTCTCACAGAGAGTGTTGAATTCTCTACCCCCAAGGGTAGTGGAGGATGGGTGATTAGAAGTATTTAAAGTAAAAGTAGATAAATATTTGCTAGTTCAAGGAAAAGAGGGCTATGGGGAAATGCCACAGAAAAGTAGTTGAGGCCGGCATAGATCAGCCATGGTGGCACTGAATGGCAGGGCAGGCTTGAAGGGCCTGGTGACCTACTCCTGCTTCTATTTCTTGTGAGTTAGCTGAGACCACTGTGTAACAATGTTAAGGATTCCCAGTCTGCTCATTATTAAATCTTGCCGCATCATTTAAAACAGACTCCTGCTTCTGTTTCTTGTGGAGGTCCCCTAAAAGTCCTGACTTGGAAATAATCACTGAGCATCCTGACTTGGAAATAAATCACTGTTGCTTCACTGTTGTGGGTTAAAATCCTGGAGTTCCCTCCCCAACAGAATTGTGAGTGTACCTAAACTTTGGACTGCAACAGTTCAAGAAGGCAGCTCACCTCCACCTGACGGGCAACTGGAGATGGACAATAAAGGCTGGCCTAGCCAGCGACGCTCACATCCTTTAAATGAATAAACAAAATGATTAGGAGGAAACTTGGCAAGATGGTGGCTTAGTGGACAAATACTGCAGCCAGTGCCATATTGTCCCTTAGGCGTCAGGAAGATCTTGCTTTTGATTAGCCAGTGTCAGCCAGTATGTTACTATAATTGATGCTGAAATGCATGGACTAAAGATTGGAGAAATAATAGCAAGATTTTGTGCTCATGATCACTACATTGTCCTGTAGCAAGCCTCCAGGAGAGAGCTGGGGTTGTGTTCTTGCCTATTGTTGGATCATCTTCAGGTGTCAGACCTGATGGGCAAAGAATAGGCAATAGAAACACAAAAATTAAAGGGTGAAATTACCTAAAAATAAAAATTTATACAATGTTCTACAAATGTTCCTCATAAATCAATAAAAGTCAGTAACACAAAAGCAGAAAATGCTGGAAAAACTGACAGTTTGGTTCAGTGTAATTTTTGATGTAGACTTTGGAGTTGATTGTAAACTGTCATTCAACGCCTCTAACTTTTTGACTTATTTTAAATTGTTTTGATAGGTACCACCACACTGGGGACGATAGCAGGTACCATGGGCACTACACTTGCAGGAGTGTCAACTGTTGCACCCACACTCAACACACCCATTGCCACCCTTGGTACCATTGCTAACCTTACTGGCCAGATAATCAGTGCATCCCCCAATACCACTCAGAAACTTACTGCTGTAACTGGAACTACTTCCACAGCTCCCATCATCACCATCCAGGTAGGAACTCTATTGGAACATAACATTATGTCCTCACCACACCATGAAATTATGGAAAACCCCAAACCTTGGAAATTGTTGATCCATTTCGATAGGCATATTGTGACTTTAGCAAACCTTTTCCTGCTGCGAACCTATTATGTTGCCTCAGACTTCATGTGACCCTTGAGTGAAAATTGGTTGGGTGGTAGCCGAGGGGGAGGGATAGGTGTTAAAACCGCTGGATTTGCCTGTAGCAGCAAGCAGATAATTAATGTGACTACCTGTTAAACCACAAACAACTAGGTTAGATTGTTAAATACATTTGGCTAAATGTAGAACCAGGAGGCGTGGGTTCGACCTTTGATGCAACATTGTTTGCAAGCTGCCTATTACTGTAAATTTGCAGTTGAAGCAAAAATTGTCCATGATAGTGAAGAGGCTGGCTGTGGACTCGAGTGAATTCATGGTTTGGTTGACTGGATGGAAAAGTGCAAATACAATTCAATCTGAAGATGTGTAAGGTTGTGCATTTTAGGAGGACAGCAAAGCAAGGGAATGCTCAAACTGGACAATGTCGTAAAGGCTAGAGAAAGTGAGAAGCAACCTTGGAGTCCATGTCCTTGGTCCCTGAAGATGGCAGATTGGTGGATAAGGTGTTAAAGAAGGCATTAGGGAATGGTTTTTCTTTGTAGTACAAGGGACAAAATACAAAAGCATTTTTGCATACAATTCTGTTCACCACATTACAAAATGGGCACAATTGCTTTGGAGAGAGCATAGCGCGATTTCCAAGAATGTTGTCAAGGCTGGGAAATTGCAGCTGAGGAAAATTTAATTGGACTCAGATTAATTTCCTTAATTAGAGGAGGCTGAGGGGTGAATTGATTAAGGTGTACAAAATTGAGAGGCAGAGATAGAATAGACAGAGAAGACTTATTTCTCTTAGTGGAGAGATTACCAAGAGGTACAGCTTTAAGGTGGTTGGTGGAAG
This sequence comes from Carcharhinus amblyrhynchos, assembly GCF_965287045.1. Lineage (NCBI taxonomy): Eukaryota > Metazoa > Chordata > Chondrichthyes > Carcharhiniformes > Carcharhinidae > Carcharhinus > Carcharhinus amblyrhynchos. Next base: position 3,436,760 of record NC_137326.1, on the reverse strand, counting down.
GATTAGAGGGGATACAAGGAATAATGGCTCCACCCAGTGGGTGATGTATGTCTTAAATTTGCTGCCCCGATTGGCGGTTGAAGTAGAAACACTCAATTTATTTAAAAGGTACTGGGACAACTATAAACCTCCCAGGATTATAGACCTGGTGCTGGAAGATGGGATTAGAATGGGCAGCTAGTTGCTTTTTTCAGCTAGCATAGGCATGATGACGTGAATGACCACTTTCTGTGCCATAACTTTTCTATAATTCTGTGGTTCTAAGAGAAGTAATATCAGTGAAAAAATCAGGTTTATGGATTCATTTTCCAGAATGTGAATTAGAGACAAACGTAGAGAGCACCAAATTTCTCCCTAGTCCTTGGCCAACCTTAACACCCTCCTCCTGGAGTAAGAGTACCTCTGTTCAGACCATGTCTTTATATTTCAGTTTGTGTTGTGTTTACTTACTGATTCTTCATGCTGATCTGTCAAAATACCCTAGAAAACTTTGCTCTTTGATTCAATTGCTTTTGCTATGCACCTTCCAATAGTTTAAAATGGGTGAAAAACAACGAATGGATCACATGGTCTCTCTTTGCATCTCTGATCTGTGTCTGTGAATTTATTTCAGCCGGTGTCTGAGCCAAACCGGGTCACAATCATTGCCTCCCCCAGTGGCATGGTGACGCAGCAAGCACAACAGCTTGTAAATTCAGGGTCAACTTTGGTCGCAGCACCTCGAGTCGCTACCATGAATTCAGAAACTCAGACCCACAAACTCGAGTTTGTAGAAATGCCAGTCAGATGTTCAAATCCTCCCCACGAGACATCAGAAACCAATACCACCAACACTTCTACAACGACCACAGCAAACATTGCGGCAAACCAAGGCAAGTGTGCAGCAGGAATGAGAACATTGGGAATAGTTTGGTTTACTGATTAACTCTTTGTGACCACAGCTCTTTATGACCACAGAACTAAGGCAGTAGATGCAGTTGAGATTCAAATTAACAGTGATCCGATTGAAAAGTGGAACGGACTCAAGGGGCCTCACCTAAATGGTCATTTCATTGTATGTCAACTTTTAATCCTTTGTTGTGAAGTTATATAACTGACATGTGAGTTAACTATTTGTGACTGAGTGAGTGCCAGCTGTGGCTCAGTTGTGAGTAGTTTTGCCTCTGATTCAGTGATTGTGGGCCTGAGCACAAAAATCTAGGCTGATTCTCCCAGTGCATGGGGAGTGCTGCACTCCTGGTGGTACAGTCTTTCAAATGAGATATGAAATCATGGCCTTATCTGCTCCCAGGTCAGTATAAAAAAAATTCCACAGCAGTATTTCAAAGCAGTGGAGTTCTTTTTAGTGTCTTGGTCAACATTTAACCTTCAATCAAGCAAAACAAAAGCAGATTATTCTGTTTGTTATTACATTGCTGCTTGTGGCTCATTGAATGCAAATTTGTCTCTAAAGTGCCATAGGAAGTTTTGAGGTTGTGAAAAATGTTATGAGAATGCGTGTCTTTTGTTTTAACTGTGGTGATGAATTTATCACAGGCAAAATTTAATGAAGTCAGTTGTCTTGTACGATTTTAATTTTTTTCTCTCTCCTTCCAACTCCACAGTCCAGCCACCTGCCATGAACGCGCAAGGTATCCCTGAAAGTGTGCATGGTGAAACAGCAACAGCAGGAACAACAAACACTGCAACCACAGCATCCACAGCTCAGAGTGGGGCAGTTACCATGGTAACACAGTCCACACCTGCACCTGGACCCTCCACACAGGTAGGGCAAGGAAGAGATACATAGGGGTATGACACAAGTACAAGAAGGTGGGCTTGAACCCAGGTGATTGCCTAATCACTCATTAGATGCTATTAGATAACGGGAAATTTCCAAATCGTTTCCTCTAACGCAAAATCTAGATTGACATTGCAGAGCTGTGCATGGGAAGTGATGCATTGTTGGAGGAGCTATCCTTCAGACATTAAACAATGTAGATGGAAAGATCCATGGTATAATTCAAACTGTCTGGCATGTTCCATTGTTGAAATCCATATTTCTATTTCTACCAAAGCCACAAGAAGTGTCACTTCTTTCATTCCATTTTCTGGAATCTTGCCATGCCAAGCCACACACTGTATTTCATTGACATTAATCAAACAACCCCTAGAATTACTTCCATTTGTATGCCACCTTTAACATAGAGAAAAGATCCAAGATGCTTCACGGAAGTGTAATCAGACAAAAATAGCTTCTCAGGTAAAAGCTTGATCAGGAAGTTCTTGAATTAGGAGTGGAAGACGGGTGGTGATGTGATGGCCACAGGGGACCATCAATAGATCTCCTATGGTCCTCGAAGAATACAAGCTCCCCTATTAAGCGAGTGGAGGCTCCTCCAATAGGGAAGGAGCATTGGGGAGGTTTGTGTTTTTTACCCTGGGACTGTGTATCTAATTAAATAACTTGCAGCAAGCTCTGGTGAGTTTAAAATAAAGGTTATTTATTCTTACTCCGCGTGTACTTGATCTGACCTAGATACACACAGGTTTGATGCAGACAAAAATCTATCACAAATTGTGGTTACCTCAGTTTTTGGCTTACAATCTCCGGTCTCTCACATGGCAGACAGTTGCTTGGATGATTTTGATGCTTTAAAGTTGAATGGAAGGTCTTGTGAAGCAAATAACTAGCAGCGTATGAAGTTCCTTTCAGTTGGATTGCTAGACGATTGGTTCTCCGGTGAACTTCAAGCCTAGTTTGTAGACTGCTTGAACTGATGATTTGATGGCTTTGGTAGAACTGCCTACAAACAGTTTTTAGCTGTTTTTTAAAGGCAGACAACAACATGATTACTTTGCCAAGTGACATTCCACAAGCTCCATTTACTTCCCAAATAAGGGGCAATGTTTATGTTGAATCGATATTCCTGTGTTATGGGTTAACACTTTGTGAGGGTTTAAAGCAGGCAATGCTAAGCCAATTGCTTTAAAATCACCCATTCAAATCAGATAATACCTTTTTATTGGCTTTGGGAAAGGCACTGTTTTATAAGATAAAGGTATCAATCAGTTGTAAAGCATTGCGGAAACACGTGGATGTATTTCTTTAAATGAGACATACGAGAACATACATACGTGGACAGAAAGCTTGAAGACATCAGCAGCATAGCTGTTTTCTGTTCATAGATCAAAGTGAAAATAAGCATGAATCGCATGACACATTTGCCTTCCAGTAAAAGCATGATGCTATCCCTGAAAAGCATATTCTGGCATTTTCCTTTTTAAAGATATTTCCCCCACCAGAACAAGAGTGTCCATTTACAATACTTGTTTAGGTACAATTACATAAATGTGTAGAATTGGTGAATCTAGGAATCTCTAAAGTGTAGAGGTAATCGGCTAGTATGCCTAGATCTTGTAATGGTAACCTTGTCTGTGGGTTTCTTAATTGATCACACTGATCTGTGGATATTGTTCCAGGTTGCATTTGAGATCTTGTCCTAGAACATAAGAACATAAGAAATAGGAGCAGGAGTAGGCCATCTAGCCCTTCGAGCCTGCCCCGCCATTCAATAAGATCATGGCTGATCTGTCGCTGCTCAGTTCTACTTTCCCGCTTTCTCCCCATAACCCTTAATCCCCTCTCTTATCAAAAACCCATCAACCCGCGTCTTAAAAATATTTAGCGAGGCAGCCTCCACCACTTCAACGGGCAGAGAATTCCAGAGATTCACCACCCTTTGAGTGAAGAAGTTCCTCCTCAACTCCGTTCTAAACCGCCCCCCTTTTATCTTGAGGCTGTGCCCCCTAGTCCTACTGTCTTTTTTGAGCGGGAAGAGTCTCTCCACCTCTATCCTATCCATCCCATTCATCATCTTATACGTCTCAATGAGATCTCCCCTCATTCTTCTAAACTCTAACGAGTACAAGCCCAGTTTATTCAGCCTCTCCTCATAGCTCAACCCCCTCAACTCCGGCATCAGCCTAGTAAACCTCCTCTGCACTCCCTCCAAGGCCAAAATATCTTTGCGCAGGTGCGGCGCTCAAAACTGCACACAGTACTCCAGCTGCGGCCTCACCAATGCCCTATACAGCTGCAGCAAGACCTCCCTACTTTTATATTCAATCCCCCTCGCGATGAAGGCCAGCATCCCATTTGCCTTCCTGACCACCTGCTGCACCTGCAAGCTGGGTTTTTGCGACTCATGCACAAGGACTCCGAGGTCCCTCTGCACCGTCGCCTGCTGCAGTTTTTCACCCCGTAAGTAATAGTCCTTCCTACCATTCTTCCTACCAAAGTGGACCACCTCACACTTGCCAACATTAAATTCCATTTGCCATTTCCTGGCCCATTCGCCCAGCCTATCTAGATCCTTCTGCAGACTCTCCACACCCTCCGCACAATTTGCCGTTCCCCCAATCTTGGTGTCATCAGCAAATTTCGACACCCTACACTCGGTTCCCTCCTCCAGATCATCTATATAAATGGTAAAAAGCTGAGGCCCCAGCACCAACCCCTGGGGCACTCCACTAGTCACCAACCGCCAATCCGAATAGCAGCCGTTGACCCCCACTCTCTGCCTCCTATTTGACAACCAATCCTCTATCCACGCTAACACCCTACCCCCAACTCCATGTCCCGCGACCTTCTGCAGTAACCTCTTCTGAGGTACTTTGTCAAACACCTTCTGAAAATCTAGAAAGACCACTTCCACCGGCTCTCCTCTATCCACCGCCCTAGACACATCCTCATAGAACTCCAGTAAATTTGTCAGACACGACTTCCCTTTAATGAAACCATGCTGCGTCTGCTCTATCGAGCAATTCCCTTCAAGATGCCTCGCAATTTCCTCCTTAATGATAGATTCCTGGATACAATAGGACTGTACAGTGGTTGAGGATCTGGGATGGATCCGACATTCTATGTTATGGTTAACACTTCTTGATTCTTTGATTTCACCTCACTGCAGAGCTTGTGTGTAATGACTTGTAGGATCTTGGTTCTAACAAATCCTTGCCACTTCGGCAGGTTGCCGCATAGCTTCTAGGGGATTCTGGATGTGAACTTGTCCCACCTGTAAATGTGGCAATTCTGTACCTGCATTTTTATCATGCACCAGTCATTATCTCATGCAGTTTAAAAAAAATGTTAATCTCTAGTTTCTGGGAGAGTAGAATGGGTAAAAGTAGGTAAATTGGTACACAACGGCTTGCTAACCATGATCTCTGTTAGTGATGGAATAATTGTACTAAAGGTGTTGCTCCCAGATGTAACATTGCAATATGTACATCTTGCATTAGAGAATTAGGGATTTCACAGTGAGAGTCATTCATTCAGCTAGGCTGTTAAATCTGGGTAATATGGGAAAGTGGCGTGATCAATATTCCACTTCTCTCTCATCCTGAAATGGCTTACCAATGAATTGCACGTTGTAATCTACGATGATCTCTATAATCAAATAACTGAAAATAGCACTTGATACGCAAGGCAGTTGTCCTTGCCATATTGTGCAATTGTCAGACATAGACTATTTGGTAAAGTAGTCAGTTGGTCTGAGGAATTGAATCATCTCCTACTCAACTGCTTAGAGTCAGTAGACTGGTCAGTATTTAAAAGCTCTGCGACAAGCCTGAACAAATATGCCACAACAGTAACCGACTTCGTTAGTAAGTGTGTAGAAGACTGTGTGCCAAAGAAGCAACTCTGCGTCTTTCCCAACCAGAAAGCATGCATTAACAGGAATATCCACTGCTTGCTGAATTCTAGGTCTGAGGCAAGTCAGGCAACCCTGACCGATACAAGAAAGCCAGATACGATCTAAGGAGATCCATCAAAGATGCCAAAAGACGGTATTGGACCAAGTTAGAGTCCCAGGCCAGCCACACAGACCCCCACCAACTATAGCAAGATCTGCAAGACATAACAGGCTACAAGATGAAGGCATGTAAAATCGCTGGCCCCAACCTACCCCTCCCTGATAAGCTCAATGCATTCTACATCCGTTTTGAACAAGAAGTCAGCGAAAGCACACCCTCTACCCTAGAAGCCTCGGGTGAACCTGTATCTGAAGTCACCATTGCAGATGTCAGAGCAGCTTTCTCCATGGTCAACTCACAAAAAGCGACTGGCCCAGATGGGGTACCCAGACGAGCACTCAGATTATGGGCGGATCAGCTGGCGGGGATATTCGCAGACATCTTCAGTCTCTGTTTACAGAAATCTGTCGAGGCACAAATCAATGCCAGCCCCCTGGACTGCCTGGATCCCCACAGTTTGCCAACCACTGCAACAGGTCCACAGCAGATGCCGATGCCATCGCCCTGGCCCTGCGCTCAACCTTGGAACACCTGAATAACAAGGACACCTATGTCAGACTCCTATTTATTGACTGCAGTTCAGTCTTCAACACCATTATTCCTGCAAAACTCACTTCCAAACCCCCTGGCCTGGGGCTCGGCTCCTCCTTCTGCGACTGGATCATGAGCTTCCTAACCCACAGACCACAATCAGTAAGAATAGGCAGCAACAACACCTCCACGTTCATCCTCAACACTGGTGCCCCACAAGGCTGTGTTCTCAGCCCCCAACTATACACTTTTTATACACTATGACTGTGTGGCCAAATTCCCTTCCAATTCGATTTTCAAGTTTGCTGACAACATTACTGTAGTGGGTCAGACCTTAAATAATGACGTGATAAACATACAGGAATGAGAAGGAGAATCTGATGAACTGGTGCAGCATCGATAATCTCCCCCTCAATGTCAACAAAGCTAAGGAGATTGTCATCGACTTCAGGAAGTGTAGTGGAGAATATGCCCCTATCTACATCAACGGGGGTGAAGTAGAAAGGTTCGAGCTTCAAATTTTTAGGTGTCCAAATGACCAACCTGTCCTTGTTCCCCCGCCCCTCCCCATGCCAACACTATAGTTGAGAAAACCCACCAATGCTTCTACTTCCTCAGAAGACTAAGGAAATTTGGCATGTCAGCTACAGCTCTCTCCAACTTTTAAAGATGCACCACTGAAAGCATTCTTTCTGGTTCTATCACAGCTTGGTATGGGCTCTTGGTCTGCCTAAGACCACAAGAAATTACTAAAGGCCATGAATGTAGCCTAATCCATCACACAAACTAGCCTTCCATTGACTCTGTCCACACTTCCCACTGCCTCAGCAAAGCAGTCAGCACAATTAAGGATTCCACGCACCCCGGACATACACACTCCCACCTCCTTCCATTGGGGGGAAAAAACATACAAAAGTCTGAGGTCATGTTCCAACTGACTCAAGAACAGCTTCTTCCCTGATGCCATCAGACTTCTGATCAACCTCACATTAAGCTGTTCTTTCTCTACACCCCAGCTCTGACTGTGGCATTACATTCTGCACTCTCTTTTACCTGTTAAAAACCTGTTTAAATAAGTTTAAAGCACTTTGTTCTTTGTAGAACTGTTTAAAGCATTTATTTTATTGTATTTACTGCTTTAAGAATTCTGAGGGAGTGGTTAGAAGGAGTTGTGGGCCAGCCAGCTTTAAATCAGCGCCAGGTTTAAAAGGAGGCCTGGTGTAGACAGCGGGCAGCGTCTGAGCGGGCAGCGGAGTGAGAGGGAAGCAGAGTGAGCAATTAGGGCTTAATATGAAAAGGGCTGGGGAGAAAAAGGGCCAGGTGAGTTCGTGTGGAAATTTTCAAAATTACTGCAGTGAATAATGGAGGGGCATGTGATGTGTGGTTTCTGTATGATGTGGGAACTGGTGGACCCCAGGGTCCTCCCCAGTGACCATATCTGCAGTAAGTGCAGGTTGCTGGAGGAGCTCCAGCTCAAGGTAGATGAGCTGGCCTCTGAGCTATGGACGCTGAGGCTCATCAGGGGGAGAAAGGGTGCCATTGTCAATGGGGTGCAAGAGACATCCACCCCCCCAGACTGGCTAACTCTAAGGGTCAGGAACAAGAGGAGGCTGCTGAGAGGAGGAAGGAGGGTGGGGAGAGGAGGCCTCAGCCTCTCAAGCTGCATAACAGGTTTGAGGTTCTTGCTTCCAGTCTGGACGAGAACGAGGGAGGTGAGGTCGGTGAGCAGACTGCACACGGTACAGTGATGCAGCAGGCCATAGGCAAAGAGAAGGGGAAGAGGAACGTAGTTGTAACTGGGGATAGTGGGGTGAAGGGTATTGACACTGTCCTTTGTCACAATGACAAAGTGCACACAAGGATGTGTTGTCTGCCTGGTGCTCGGGTCCGGGATGTCACATCTGGGCTGCAGAGGAACCTGGAGTGGGAGGGTGAGAATCCGGTCGTAGTTGTTCATGTGGGTGCCGATGACGTAGGCAAAATGCAAACTGAGGATCTGGGGAGGGAGTATGAAAAGCTGGGAATGGAATTAAAAAGTAGAACCGACAAGGTAGTCATCTCTGGCCTACTGCCTGAACCGAGTGCAGACGGGCGTAGGGTTGATAGGATTAAGGAAGTGAATGGGTGGCTCAGGGATTGGTGTGGGAGGAATGGGTTTGAATTTATGGGGCATTGGCACCAGCATTGGGGTAGGTGGGACCTGTTCAGGTGGGATGGGGTTGGTCTGAACCGTGCTGGGATCAGAGTGCTGGCTAATCGTGTAAAGAGGACTGTAGACAGGGCTTTAAACTAATTAGTGGGGGGGAGGGTGTGAGGGTAGGTGACATTACGGGGTCTAAAGTTAAGGAGACGGTACAGGTAAGGATAGAGGCCGAGGATGTCCCAATAATAGAGGGAGTAAGGGGCGTGAGTATGGTTGGTGGCGTTAAGGTCCAGGTGAAGGCTGGGATGCAGGTGCTTTATCTGAATGCGCGAAGCATTAGGAATAAAGTGGATGAGTTGGTGGTGCAGATCGACACAAATGGATATGATCTGGTGGCCATTACAGAGACATGGCTGCAAGGTGACAGGGACTGGGAGCTGAATGTCCAGGGGTATCAAGTGTTTAGGAAGGATAGGCAGGAGGGAAAAGCGGGGGGCGTAGCTCTGCTGATTAAGGATAGCATCAGGGTGGTAGCGAGGGATGATATTGGAGCCAAGGAGCAGAAGGTGGAATCGTTGTGGGTAGAGATTAGGAACAGCAAAGAAAGGAAGATGCTGGTGGGTGTCGTCTATAGGCCCCCCAATAATGATCTGGAGGTGGGGCGGGCTGTTAACGCACAAATAAGTGCAGCGTGCAGGAATGGGATGGCCGTAGTTATGGGGGATTTCAATCTGCATATTGATTGGTCGACCCATGTTGGACGCGGTGGGCTCGAGGAGGAGTTCTTGGAATGCTGCCGGAATAGTTTCCTCGAACAGTGTGTGTTGGAGCCGACGAGGGAGCGAGCTATCTTGGATCTGGTGCTATGTAATGAGGCGGGTAGAATTAGGGAACTTGCGGTGAAGGATCCTCTTGGGGAGAGTGATCATTGTATGGTGGAGTTTCTGGTGCAGATGGAGGAGGAGAAAGTGGGTTCCCGGACACGCGTCCTTTGTTTGAACAGAGGGGAGTACGGTAGGATGAGAGAAGAATTGGCGAATGTGGACTGGGGGAGCGCGTTGGAAGGTAGGTCTGCTGAGGAGCAGTGGAGAATCTTTAAGGAGGTCTTTCTTGGTGCTCAGCGGAAATTTATTCCGATGGTCAAAAAGGACAGTAGGAGGAGAGGTAATAAGCCGTGGATAACGAAGGAGGTGAAGGAAAGTGTTAAATTAAAAGCGGAGGCGTTCAGAGTAGCTAAGAGTAGTGGGCGAGAAGAGGATTGGGAGAGGTTTAAATGTCAACAAAGATTGACAAAGAAGTTGATAAAGAAGGGTAGGAGAAACTATGAAGCTGGGCTAGCGCTTAATATAAAAAAGGATAGCAAGAGTTTTTATAAATATATAAAAAGGAAGAGGCTGGCTAGGGTGAACGTTGGTCCCTCAGAGGATGAGAACGGGGACTCAGTGGTAGGGGATGGGGATATGGCGGAGGTCTTGAATAACTTTTTTGTTTCGGTCTTCACGGAGGAGGACGTGAATAATTTGCCAGATGTTAGAGATGGAAAGGTGGTAGGACTGGAGGGTCTCGATGACATTACTGTTACTAGAGAGTTGGTGCTCGACAGACTGGAGGGGCTGATTGAGGATAAGTCCCCAGGACCGGATGGAATGCATCCGAGGGTCCTGAAAGAAATGGCGGAGGTGATAGTGGATGCCTTGGTGGTTATTTTTCAGACGTCGCTGGATTCCGGGGAAGTGCCGGATGATTGGAAAACGGCTAATGTTACGCCGTTGTTTAAGAAGGGTGCCAGGCAAAAGGCGGGGAATTATAGGCCTGTTAGTTTAACGTCTGTTGTAGGTAAAATGTTAGAATCCGTCATCAAGGAGGAAATAGCGAGGCATCTTGAGGGGAACTGCTTGATAGAGCAGACGCAGCATGGTTTCCTTAAAGGGAAGTCGTGTCTGACAAATTTACTGGAGTTCTATGAGGATGTGTCTAGGGCGGTGGATAGAGGAGAGCCGGTGGATGTGGTCTTTCTGGATTTTCAGAAGGCGTTTGACAGGGTACCTCACAAGAGGTTATTACAGAAGGTCAGGGGGCATGGAGTTGGGGGTAGGGTGTTAGCGTGGATAGAGGACTGGTTGTCAAATAGGAGGCAGAGAGTGGGGGTCAATGGGTGCTATTCGGATTGGCGGATGGTGACTAGTGGAGTGCCCCAGGGGTCGGTGCTGGGGCCTCAGCTATTTACCATTTATATAGATGATCTGGAGGAGGGAACCGAGTGTAGGGTGTCGAAATTTGCTGATGACACCAAAATTGGTGGAAAGGCAAATTGTGTGGAGGGTGGGGAGAGTCTACAGAAGGATCTAGATAGGCTGGGCGAATGGGCCAGGAAATGGCAAATGGAATTTGATGTTGGCAAGTGCGAGGTGGTCCACTTTGGTAGGAATAATGGTAGGAAGGATTATTACTTACGTGGAGAAAAACTGCAGCAGGCGACGGTGCAGAGGGACCTCGGGGTCCTTGTGCATGAGTCGCAAAAACCCAGCTTGCAGGTGCAGCAGGTGGTCAGGAAGGCGAATGGGATGCTGGCCTTCATCGCGAGGGGGATTGAATATAAAAGTAGGGAGGTCTTCCTGCGGCTGTATAGGGCGTTGGTGAGGCCGCAGCTGGAGTACTGTGTGCAGTTTTGGGCGCCGTACTTACGCAAGGATATTTTAGCCTTGGAGGGAGTGCAGAGGAGGTTTACTAGGCTGATGCCGGAGTTGAGGGGGTTGAGCTATGAGGAGAGGCTGAATAGATTAGGCTTGTACTCATTAGAGTTTAGAAGAATGAGGGGAGATCTCATTGAGACGTATAAGATGATGAATGGGATGGATAGGATAGAGGTGGAGAGACTCTTCCCGCTCAGAAAGGATAGTAGGACTAGGGGGCATAGCCTCAAGATAAAGGGGGGGGCAGTTTAGAACAGAGTTGAGGAGGAACTTCTTCACTCAAAGGGTGTTGAATCGCTGGAATTCTCTGCCCGTTGAAGTGGTGGAGGCTGCCTCGCTAAATATTTTTAAGACGCGAGTTGATGGGTTTTTGATGAGAGAGGGGATTAAGGGTTATGGGGAGAGGGCGGGAATGTGGAACTGAGCCACGACAGATCAGCCATGATCTTAATGAATGGCGGGGCAGGCTCGAAGGGCTAGTTGGCCTACTCCTGCTCCTATTTCTTATGTTCTTATGTTCTCATGTCCTTCTCTACATGTGGTTTGCTTTGTATGTATAGCACGTGAGAAACAATACTTTTCACTGTGTTCTAATACATGTGACAATAAATCAAAATCAATATAAAAATGAAGTTAGTGCAATTAACATGAAAGAAGTTGGATATAATTTTGGACCAAAGATGGACAGGAGCTTCATGTGGAATCGATGGTTCTTTTGCTGCCTTGGTAAATGCTCTTGGCATGCCTCACACTACTTGATGACTACTTCAATGTAACTGTTCATACCTGGCTGTATCTCTTGTGAGACTTCTCATCCCATCTGTGTCCCTGGGAGAGTGAAGAAGTTGTTGAAGAATATCATTTCACAAAGATTCTGGTATTATGACCTGCTTGCCTTCAAAAATGACTCCCCACAAGATGCTAAGCTCATCCTGGTATGGTCAAAATGGTCTTGGGTGTTTGTGGACATGTTGAATTGAATCAGGCCATCAGCTGATGATTTTGCAGTTTGAGTGTGGAATCTTACTATTTCTGCTTGTCGTCTGCTAACGTTTTGAGTTGTGCAAAACATACAGATCTGTTGACAGTTTTGCATTTTGCTGCAAGCGTGATGTTGTAACTCCTTTTGAATCTGTCAATTTTGTCAAAAAAGTCTGAATATTTTGATAAGTCATGAACTGAGATGGTAAGAGTAATTTCTGAAATTGATCTGTTGTAGGTCAGGCTGATTCCATGCATTGTTTATAGTGCAAGATCACCAGTAGACCTACAATTGCTGGGCTTTTTTGTCTTCACATTGTAGAACAATTATAACAAACAGGAGGATTGATTAGTGAACCATTGTACCAAACAGAACCATAGTTCTGGCTTGAAAAATCACTGAACACACAACCGCTACATTTGCTGATGAAGTGGTCTGTGAATTCTGTACACTGTTGTCAAAATGACATGAACTCCTGGTCTTGTCCCTATCTTTTGGGGATCCGTTAGCTCTTCCTGCCAATAGCCTTGACATATTCCGCCTGTGCAAATCTTATTTAAATCGCTACGCTAATTTTCATGGCTTGCTTGTCAAGTTGATTCATGTCTGAATCAAGAAACCATAGCCCTGCGCGCTATTTAAACATTCTGAATTCGCAAAGTAAGTCAGCTGCATCCTAATGAGGGAATTTTGTGCACATTTTGACAATATCTCTTTGACCTTCCTTCTCCTATAGTACATGGGATGAGTGTTGCTTTGGCTGCTTTTCAGAGGCTCTGCCTATTATAATTGCCACATTCTTTGGTCTGATTATTGAGGGTTTTTTATTTTTCTTTGACCCTCTCCTGCCCTGTTCCAGCCCACACCCTGGTCCCTCATCTTTCCTGACTTGAGCTAAGTTAATGCTGGTTTACTCGATGCATTGTCCCACTCCCTGACTGACAGGCTATATGCTGCAATCTCACCGTGAGGGACCAGTCTGCCTACCAGTGCTTTATTTGAGCACTGTCTTCAAAACTTTGTTTTGCAGCCACCATATTGCCATTTCAACTCTGTGTTGCTGTGACTCTATTGTTGCCTGACAAAATCATGCCACGTAACATGATTTAAGACTGTTCACCATGTCATAAAAGCAAAATATGTGGATGCTGGAATCTGAAACAAAAACAGCAAATGCTGGAAAATCTCAGCAGGTCTGACAGCACCTGTAGAAAGAGAATAGAGTCTGGATGACCCTTCATCAGAGCTGAGGGCAAAGAAAGTCAGAAAAGATTTAACCTATGAGATGGGGAATGGGTTGTGAAAGCACAAAGGGAATGTAAGTTAGGGCAACATTGACCAAGAGAGGTGCTAAAAGTGTCCATTAAGAGACCTTCTCCCCATTTCCATTTACTTTATTTCATTCTGTTTCTTTTTCTTTTCATTCATCCATTTTTATCATCCTCTTTTCATTTCTTCCATTTTTCCATTTCTCCATTCCCACTCCCCTTCTTGTTCTCCCCACCACCACCACCATCCCCCCTCCCCCACCAACTTTCAGCCAACTGCCTTAACCATTCTATACTTCTGCCCTGCAATTCACACATTCTGACCTCTTAATGGACACTTCTAGCACCGCTCTCAGTTAATTTTCCATTTACACTCCCTTTGTTCTTTTACAGCCACCCCGTTCCCCACCACCCTCATAGTATAAATATTTTCTGATTTTCTTTGCCCTCAGCTCTGACAAAGGGCCTTCCAGACTCAAAACGTGGCTGTATTCTCTCTCCACAGACCTGCTGAGATTTTCCAGCATTTTCTGTTTTGGTTCACCATGGTAAGAAGTCTCACCTGATGAAGGAAAAGCGTTCCGAAAGCTTGTGGATCTTACTATCAAATAAACCTGTTGGACTTTAACCTGGTGAGACTTCTTACTGTGTTTACCCCAGTCCAACGCCGGCATCTCCACATCATGACTACCATTGGTTCACCATTGCCATATCTGTACTGGAGCTAGCTGCCAGGAGGAAATCCACGCAGACATGGGCAAAGTGCGCAAATGTCACACTGGTAGTGACCCAAGCCGAGAATCGAACCCAGGTCTCTGGTGTTGTGAGGCAGCGGTGCTGACCATTATGCCACCATGCCACCCGACTTTTTTTTTGTAGACTGCCTACTTGTAAATAGTTAAATTGCAGCAGTACCCCTGTCCTTAAAGAACAAAGAACAAAAACAGCCTGGGAAACAGGCCCTTTGGCTCAACGAGCCCACACCGCCATTTTAACATTACTGGTTGCCCCCTCCACCCATGACCCTTTTCTATTGTTTATGGCATTCCACATTGAGGGAAACCAATTTAGGAAAAATTTATTATCTCCAATCAGCCTAATAGCACATCTTTGGGGTGTGGGAGGAAACCGGAGCACCCGGAGAAAACCCACGCAAGCACGGGGAGAATGCGCAAACTCCCACAGACACTGGCCCAAATCCATGTGTCTGCACAGCAAACAGTGATAGTCACTGAGCTGTCGTGTTGCTCACTTTTGGATCCCTGGGCCTTTTGTTTCTGTCACTTTTATATCTGGCAAATGAGGCATGTCTCTACATGGAGAGTTTCTATACTTTATATTGAGCAAAAGCTATACTTCACCATGGTTCAGAGTTTCTTAAGACTGGATGTAAGGTGGTTTGCCTTTGAGTGATAGAGTTGATTTATTTCAAATTGTTGTTTTCCATGATGAAAATGCTTATGAGCTGTGTAAATGCTTACTTGAATTTCTGACTAACATTAATAGAGAACATGAGACAAGCCACTTGAGACTTTAGGCTAATTTCCCTGAAAATTCAGATCAATAATTGTTCGGTGCAGATTTTGGGGTTGCCAAAGTTGGCATAGTGACTTAATTACTTCAATGTAAATGAAGTCTGTGTCATTTATATCCCATTTAGTGTTTAAGGACAAATCATTGAGCTGCCAAACTCTTTTTTCCTTTGTAGGCCGCTCCATTAACTGAAGCACAGTCTAATAATGTTGAGCAAGGTTCTGTGTCTACTGCTGGACAGAGTCTGCCTGCCAGCTCTCCAGGTACTGGTGCCACGTTAGCAGTTCAAGTCTCCAGCAGCACAAACCAAGGAACAACAGTAGCTACCTTGACACAGGTGCTGCAACCTCAACCTAGTGTCAGCCTTCAGCAAGACCAGCTTCTCCCTCCTCGAGAGCTGCTGGCTGATAGTCGGCCAGAGACCCTCGCCGAGCTGGGTCTGTCCCCCGAGGAGTTGGCTGTAGCGGCAGCTGCTGAAGAGGCAGCTAGGTTGGCGGCGCTTGATGAAACCAGGACGGCGACAGCAGCACAGGTGTCTCTGGTGTCAAAAGCAGCTGGATCTGCAGGTAGGTTTATGTTCAGGTGTGGATTCCCAACTGGAAGGCTAGTAAATGGGGCATGTGGTTATAAGTGACTGCAAGCTAAACTAGAGACAAAAATATTGCATGGATGTTGTGGGCACCAACTAGTATTAAACAAATTCACAAGATTGTGATCACCTTGGCAGTTCAATAGCTAATCAATATAGAAATAGAAGATTATTCAGCTGCTTGGTGCTCCTGTACCATTTGATTAGATCATGATTCATTTGTATATTATTTCCCATTCACTCCATTAGCTCCCTCTTCCCCTTGATGTCCTTATCCGACAAACAGCTGCCAAATACTGCAGATGTTGGAAATTTTAAAAAACCTGGAAAATTGCAGCATGTCTGGCAGCATCTGTGGAGAGTGAAACAGTTAATGTTTTGAGTCCAATATGACTCTTCTTCTGAACATCTATCAATCTTTAGTGTTGTAATCTTGACCCAGCGTGTTCACAGCCTTTGGGAAATTGAGTGGGGAAGGGGGAAGTTCCTTGTTTCTACATAAGAACATAAGAAATAGGAGCAGGAGTAGGCCATCTAGCCCCTCAAGCCTGCCCCGCCATTCAATAAGATCATGGCTGATCTGTTGTGTCTCAGTTCCACATTCCCGCCCTCTCCCCATAACCCTTAATCCCCTTGCCTATCAAAAACCTATCAACCCGCATCTTAAATATATTTAGCGAGGCAGCCTCCACCTTCTATGACTGTGATCGTGCTACTAATATAGTATCCCTCTTTAAAAAGCCTGATTCTTATCTAAGAATATCTTTCCCCATTGTTACTACTTTTAATATATTTTCAACTCTGCAGTCGGTTCACCTCCATCTTTACTCAAAATGCGTTAAGTATTGTATGCAACTTGTCTTCATAATTTTGTCCTTCTAATCTGGTATAATTTTGATGAATCTCCACTGCACCCTGACAACAATATCTTTTGGTGGCATAGTGCCTAAAAGTGCAGTTGGGGTTTGAGCCAAATTTTGTTGCTTTGGACCATCTGAAGCGTGTCCACATAGACAAGATTACAGAGGACACATGCTGCCATGGAACTGCGCACCAGAAAGGCAAAGGTGAGAGGAAAATTGGCAAACAGCAAAAGAAAATGCTTGTTCTTAATCAGATTTCAAACAGACTCTGCAAACTGCATGCTCCGGCGAACACAAATCCCACTAGATTGTATCCATTCTCTGAAACCTGTCACTGCTTCAGGCAAGCAGAATGTGGTTAGTGATGCTGAGCTACAGCACCTTTCACCCTCTGAATATTACGAAATGATGTGAGAACACACGTGTGTCTGACACAGTGAACTATCATCTCTGTTTGCTCAACTCCACATTTGTGCTGTATGCTTGCAGGTGACACTAGCTGTAGAGAGAGAGAGGGGCGGGGGGGTGGGGCGGTCATTTCCAATATCCTCTATCCTTCCAAGTCTCCCAATTCTGCACTGCAGAATAGGGAAATATGGTGGTGACACCCTTTTTAGTTCCAATGAAAGGTTTCTGCCTGAAATATTAAGTTGTCTGCTGTTTTGAGATTTTAACAAACTGTATTTTTTTGTTATTTTTCTCTTAGCATATTGCCAGACTTTCCAGCATCTGTAGGTTTAATTTTAATATTTCGTTTTCATGCAGGGGGTACGAATGTTGCTGACAATGCCGGCATTTATTGTCCATCCTTAATCCTCCTCGTAGGTGGTAATGAGCCACTGCTTTGAACACAACTTGAGTGTCTTGTTAGGCCATTTCAAAGAGCAGCTAAGAGTTAGCTACGTTGATGTGGGTTTGGAATCAGTCGTACATAGAAACCTACAATGCAGAAGGAGGCCATTTAGTCTGTACCGACAACAATCTCACCCAGGCCTTAACCTTTTATCCCCATGTATTTACCGTGCCAGTCCCCCTGACACTAAGGGGCAATTTAGCAGAGCCAATCAACCTAACTCTCACATCTTTGGACTGTGGGAGGAAACGGGAGCACCTGGAGGAAACCCACGCAGACACAGGGAGAACATGCAAACTCCACACGATTACCCAAGCAGGGAATCGAACCTGGGTCCCTGGCGCATTGAGGCAGTAGTGCACACCATCGTGTCACCATGCCATCACATTCATGCTGAACTAGGACAACTGATTTTCTTACTGAAAGGATAAACCAGATGCATCTTTAGCTCATTGTCACCATGACTATGCTAGCATTTTATTTTGGCTTTAGTTAATAAGTGAATGTCAATTCCCTAGCTGTTGTGGTGGGACTTGAATTTGTGTTGGATCCAACGTTACTAGTTATAGCATATAATCACTACACTAATATACCAAGCCACTACACTAACATGCTATCAGTTAAGTCTCTGTCCTTCTATCAAAAAATTAACCAATCTTTGTGCTCTTCAATCTATTGATAACCGTTAATAATAGTTAAGTAGATTAAAACTTTTTTTTTCCCCCCCATGCTCTTTATAATTTGCAGCGGGGGAAGAGGCCATGGATACCTCATCAGCAGATTTAGCAACAATGCAGCCAGCACAGCTGTCGCAACAGGCACTGCAGACACTGGTGTCCCTTCAGTCCATTGTACCATTGGCTGAACTTGCACAACAAGACATAGAAAGAGCACGCCAGCAACAAGCTGCAGAGAGCAACCAGCCTTCCCGGCCGGCAGAGGCTCTAGCACCAGCAGATAGTCTCAATGACTCTACCTCGGAGACCAATGGACCACAGGAAATGCCCAATACAGTCTCAAGTGTCCAGATGCCTATTCAGAAGACCACAGGTATGTATGGTAAAATAGCTTTAGTTTTTCCTCTTCTGTTTGTCATCCAAAATTCTGCTGTCCGTATTCTAACTCATCAACTATTGCCCCTATTTTCACTGATTTCATTGGCTCTGGTTCAGATATAAAAATTTTTGTGCATCCATTCAAATTTCTGCTTGATTTCATGTCTTCATCTATCTTAGAAATCTCCCCCAGCCCTACAATCCTCAGACTTCTGCAGTCCCCAAATTCTTGTCATTCTGGGGTCCTGATTTTTTTTCATTGCTTTACCATCGATGGCCACGCTTTGAACCGTTCAGAACCTAAGTGCTGAAATTCACTCGTGACTCCAACTCCTCTTCTTTCAATATACTCCTTTAAACCTCTTTTAGCTTTTTGTCATCTGTCCTAATGCCTCCTTATGTAGCTCAATATCAAATTCTGTGATTTACATCCCTGTGCAATGCCATGGGATATTTTACTTTAATAAATGCCACTTGTTTAGAGGATGTCATCAATAATGGTGCACCTTCACAAGGGCATGGTGACATTTTGTCTGTGTTGTTTCACCAAATGGCTTGCTAAAAGTTTTGAGCTGGCCACATAATGTGGATGAGGAGTCCAGTGTCAGCCAGATTAGGCAGAGATGGCAGCTTCCCAGCTGCAACACCAGTGAACTAGTTTGGGATTCCTGCTCTGCCCATGACTGCAAGAAACTGCAAAGGATCGTGAATGTGGCCCAATCCATCATGCAAGCCTCCCATCCTTTGACGTGGTCCATACTTCCCACTGCCTGGGCAAAGCAGCCAGCATAATTAAGGATCCCATGCACTTCGGACATTCTCTCTTCCGCCTCCTCCCGTCGGAAAAAAGATACAAAAGTCTGAGGTCATATACTAACCAACTCCAGAGCAACTGTTTTCCTGCTGCCATCAGACCTTTGAGTGGACCTACCTCGCAAATAAGTTGATCTTTCTGTACACCCTAGCTGTGACTGTAACCCTACTTTCTGCACTCTTGTTTCCTTCTCTAGGAAAGGTATGCTTTGTCTGAATACCACATAAGAAACAATACTTTTCACTGTATACTAATACATGTGACAATAAATCAAAACAATCTAATAGCTTCTGCCAGTGGACACTGGGTGAAAAGAAGTGACCACAGTGTGGTTTCACACGATGCTATGATGCAGTGTGGTGACCTTGTGACTTTTATGTTGTTAGCCCAGTATCTGATACTGCAGTGGATAGGAAACCCTCACTGATTGGATAGTCCAGCATTTCAAAGTAGTGTTTTAGCTTGCAGTTAGTGCCATATATTTTTTTGCCAGAAACAGCAAGTGGGATGTTGGCTGCATACACATTAATGATTACGGGTACTTTAACCTTTAGTATAGTCTAAGTACACTCGTATGTGCACCAGTACAATACATACATAAAAACCTAAAGTTTTAAAGTTTATTTATTAGTGTCACAAGTAGGCTTCTATTAACACAGCAATGAAGTTGCTGTGAAAATCCCCTAGTTGCCACAGTGTGGCACCTGTTCAGGTTCACTGAGGGAGAATTTAGCATGACCAATGCACCTAACCAGCACGTCTTTGGACTTTGGGAGGAAACTGAAGCACCCAGAGGAAACCCATGCAGATACTAGGAGAACATGCAGACTCTGCACAGACAGTGACCCATGCCAGGAATCAAACCTGTGTGCCTGTGCTGTGAGGCAGCAGTACTAACCACTGTGCCACCTTGCACTATGTCCAAGCTGGACTGAGTAAAATTCTTACATTTTTCCCAATCGCGCCTCAAGTTAGTTGCCTTTCTGTACTATGAATATCCCACAGACAGCAAAGCAGATTGTATCTATTGGAGAGATACGTTAAGTTTTGTCTTTTTCCTATTAGAGCATCCCACTGGGTTTTAAATGTCCCTGTTACTTTTTTAAAGTGTATATAAATGAAAATAATGATTTTGTTCCAGAAGCTACTTAAAAAAAACTATTGCTCATGTAAAATATTTTTAATGTAGAAATCCAATGGGTTCACCACCGCCTTTTTGACGAATTAGGGGAGGGCAGTAGTTGAAGTATCTTTAACCTTTGGCACAGTTTAAATACACTTGTGTGCATCAGTACAATACATACATAAAAACTTTAAGTTTATTTATTAGTCACAAGTGAACTCGTGACTAAAGTAGGCATGTATTCACAGGTTACTGTGAAAATCACCTTGTCACCACACTCCGGCGTCTGTTTGAGTACACTGAGGGAGAATTTGGCATGAACAATGCAGGCCTAGTCATTGCCACCCCATTCTGTGAAAGAAAAAGTAAAATAAAATGTTGTTGAATACCCTGGTGTTTTTATGTCTCCCTTCCTTCCTGACTAATTCATCCAAACACATTCTGTCCAATCCTCCTTGGGCTGCTCCAGTGATCTTTTTCCTGAAGGTGACTTACTTATTCCCACTCTCCTCTGCAGCTTATCACTCATCTGCATGGGCATCACCTAATTGCTTGACCTACTTCTCATTTCTTGACTTCAACTTACTCAGCTTGGCGACATACCAGCTAGTAAGCATAATGGATGCAGACTCAATGTGAGACAAATATTTTCTTGAAATGGGGACTGAATTTCCATTCCATTACAGTGTGAGAATATTAAATGGGTGCTCAAACTGTGAGTGAGGGAAGTATTATAGGAAAAATAACTATTGCTTTCCTTTTATTACAGGTTTGGCACCATACACTTCCCTCTTAACATCATCAACCAACCAAATCTCTAGTCCAATGAAACTGCAGGCAGCCACTGCTTTAGCCCAAGTGGCCAATGGAATTGGCATTCCTGTGTCGGTAAGTGCTTCTGTAAAGGCAGGTAACTTAATATTATCGCCTCCCTTGTAAATTATGTACAACAATCTTGGACATTTCGAAATGGGCAGAATGAAAGTTAACAGAATGATTTTTATAAATACTTTTATGTGGTTCCTTATTTATAATGTGAAAGCATCTCAACTTCACACCATTAATGAATGATGTTAGGAATTCTGAACAAGTGATTGGCTTTTAGTCTCTGGGACATGTATTCAGATCCAAAACAGATTGATGGGGTGGACGTTTCTTTCTACTGATACAAATGGTACTTCAGTCTGCATCCAGTACCTGTAGGGTTTGCAACGGAAAGCCAACTCAAATTCAAAGTGATAATGAAATTGTCCTGGTCAGTGAGCTATTGGTATTGCATAGGATGCAATGTAGCTGAAATATATCATTGAGCTGTAGCAGAGAAACTTTCCTGTTCGTTTAACTGTATTGGTCCTGACTCAGGATCACTCGAAGTACTGGATCTCTGTCTAAGAAGGTATTGCGTTTCTCCAATACCCCTCATTCCTCGAGGGTGCTCAATGCAGAAAAACTGTAGTGGAAATGAAAAGTCAAATATCTACCAAAACTAGTATTGTACAAAAAAATAAAAATATGTATGAAAAGATTTCCTTGAAGTCAGATAGAAATAGATGAGTATTAAGATTGAGCTGTTTCATCAATGTGATTTAATTAAGACTTGCTATTGAGTAGCAGCTTATCAGATTCCTTTCCCTTGTTCTTCCCCACTCCCAAACAATAAATGATAAAATGCTTAACGTGCTACAAGATACTGTGAAACAGCGAGCGATTTAAAGGCGGGTCTAGAAGTTCTTTTGTGCATGGTAGGGTTCCACAGCCTTCTAGAGCTGATTGATCAGTGATGTTGATTCATGGAGGAATATTAAACAGAATGCAGCCTGAAGTGGTTGACGTGCTATTGCTATTGAATTGCACTGGTCATTGTGTACAAAAAGCTACAGAACTCCTGCTTTGGACAAGGAGATTTTTAAAAATTCATCCTTTTGGGTAAACTGGGATTTTGCCTGTCCACCTGCAGCAAATCCTATGACTGTTCAGTAGATGCCTTAGTGATTATTTACCAAACTTCGCTGGATTCCGGGGAAGTGCCGAAAGATTGGAAAACGGCTAATGTTACGCCGCTGTTTAAAAAAGGTAGCAGGCAAAAGGCAGGGAATTATAGGCCAGTTAGTTTAATGTCTACAGTTGGAAAACTGCTTGAATCCGTCATCAAAGAAGAAATAGCGAGGCACCTAGAAAAGAATGGTTTGATAGAGCAGACGCAGCACGGATTCATTAAGGGGAAGTCGTGTCTGACGAATTTATTACATTTCTATGAGGATGTGACCAGTGCAGTAGATAGAGGGAAACTGGTGGATGTGGTGTTTCTTGATTTTCAAAAGGCGTTTGATAAGGTGCTGCACAAAAGGTTGCTTCAGAAGGTTAGGGGGCATGGAGTTGGGGGTAAGGTGTTAGCGTGGATAGAGGATTGGTTGTCTAATAGGAGGCAGAGAGTTGGTATCAGTGGGTGCTATTCTGATTAGCGGTTGGTGACTAGTGGAGTGCCGCAGGGATCGGTGCTGGGGCCTCAGCTATTTACCATTTATATAGATGATCTGGAGGAGGGGGCTGAGTGTAGGGTGACAAAATTTGCTGATGACACAAAGATAAGTGGAAAAGCAAATTGTGCTGAGGGTGTGGAAAGTCTGCAGAGGGATCTGGATAGGCTGAGCGAGTGGGCGAGGACCTGGCAGATGGAGTACAATGTTAGTAAGTGTGAGGTTATCCACTTTGGCAGAAATAATAGTAGGGATTACTATTTAAAGGGAGAAAAGCTGCAGCATGCTACGGTGCAGAGGGACCTGGGGATCCTTATGCATGAGTCGCAAAACCCAGTCTGCAGTGCAGCAGGTGATCAAGAAGGCGAATGGGATGCTGGCCTTTATAGCAAGGGGGATAGAATATAAAAGCAGGGAGGTCTTGCAACTGTACAGGGCACTGGTGAGGCCGCAGCTGGACTACTGTGTGCAGTTTTGGTCGCCGCACTTGTACAAGGCTATCTTGGACTTGGAGGGAGTGCAGAGGAGGTTCACTAGGCTGATACCGGAGATGAGGGGGTTAGACTATGAAGAGAGATTAAATAGATTGGGTCTGTACTCGTTGGAGTTTAGAAGGATGAGGGGGGATCTTATAGAGACGTATAAAATAATGGAAGGGATAGATAGGGTAGAGGTAGAGAGATTCTTCCCACTCAGAAAGGACAGCAGGACTAGAGGGCACAGCCTCAAGATAAGGGGTGGGGGGGTGCAGTTTAGAACGGAGTTGAGGAGGAACTTCTTCACTCAAAGGGTGGTGAATCTCTAGAATTCTCTGCCTGTTGAAGTGGTGGAGGCTACCTCGCTAAATATATTTAAGTCACGAGTAGATAGGTTTTTGACAGACAAGAACATAAGAAATAGGAGCAGGAGTAGGCCATCTAGCCCCTCGAGCCTGCCCCACCATTCAATAAGGTCATGGCTGATCTGTCGTGGCTCAAGGAAATTAAGGGCTATGGGGAGAAAGCAGGAAAGTGGAACTGATCCACTTCAGATCAGCCATGATCTTATTGAATGGCGGGGCTGGCTTGAAGGGCTAGATGGCCTACACCTGCTCCTATTTCTTATGTTTCTTATGTTGTTCAAGGAACAAAGTATTCTGCTGACTGATATGCAACCCTATCCCTCGACCGCACTAATATACTGAGCTGGCTTCTTATCTTCTGCATATTACTGGAGTAAATGTTGGCATATTTGCCTAAATAAATAGGCACATAATTTCACTTGTTACGAGGTTCTGTGTGGCTAGTACTATATGGATGATTTATGATGAGTAGTTTATTCCACCACTACAGCACCTCTACAAAATGGTGAGGCTCAAAATTCATCCCAACTTTTATGCTGCAGAACAGGATTTGGAGAACTGAAGGCAGACCACATAGAACATTACATTACAGTACAGTACAGGCCCTTCGGCTCTCAATGTTGTGCCAAACTATGCCCAATCCCGAGATTAAGCTATCCCCTCCCTATAATTCTGGAGTGCTCTATGTGCCTATCCAATAACCGCTTGAAAGTTCCTAAAGTGTCCGACTCCGCTGTCACAGCAGGCAGTCTATTCTACACCCCAACCACTCGCCGAGTGAAGAATCTACCTCGGCATGCCTCCTATATTTCCCACCATGAACCTTATAGTTATGCCCCCTAGTAACAACTACATCCACCCAAGGAAATAGTCTCTGCACGTCCACTCTATCTATCCCTCTCATCATCTTATAAACCTCTATTAAGTCGCCTCTCATCCTCCTCCGCTCCAAAGAGAAAAGCCCCAGCTCCCTCAACTTTTCTTCATAAGACCTACCCTCCAAATCTGGCAGCATCCTGGTAAATCTCCTCTGCACTCTCTCCAATGCTTCCACATCCTCCTTATAAGAACATAAGAAATAGGAGCAGGAGTAGGCCAACTAGCCCTTCGAGCCTGCCCCGCCATTCAATAAGATCATGGCTGATCTGTCGTGGCTCAGTTCCACATTCCCGCCCTCTCCCCATAACCCTTAATCCCCTCTCTCATCAAAAACCCATCAACCCGCGTCTTAAAAATATTTAGCGAGGCAGCCTCCACCACTTCAACGGGCAGAGAATTCCAGAGACTCAACACCCTTTGAGTGAAGAAGTTCCTCCTCAACTCTGTTCTAAACCGCCCCCCCCCCCCCTTTATCTTGAGGCTATGCCCCCTAGTCCTACTATCCTTTCTGAGCAGGAAGAGTCTCTCCACCTCTATCCTATCCATCCCATTCATCATCTTATACATCTCAATGAGATCTCCCCTCATTCTTCTAAACTCTAACGAGTACAAGCCTAATCTATTCAGCCTCTCCTCATAGCTCAACCCCCTCAACTCCGGCATCAGCCTAGTAAACCTCCTCTGCACTCCCTCCAAGGCCAAAATATCCTTGCGTAAGTATGGCGCCCAAAACTGCACACGGTACTCCAGCTGCGGCCTCACCAACGCCCTATACAGCTGCAGCAAGACCTCCCTACTTTTATACTCAATCCCCCTCACGATGAAGGCCAGCATCCCATTCGTCTTCCTGACCACCTGCTGCACCTGCAAGCTGGGTTTTTGTGACTCATGCACAAGGACCCCGAGGTCCCTCTGCACCGTCGCCTGCTGCAGTTTTTCTCCACGTAAGTAATAATCCTTCCTACCATTATTCCTACCAAAGTGGACCACCTCGCACTTGCCAACATTAAATTCCATTTGCCATTTCCTGGCCCATTCGCCCAGCCTATCTAGATCCTTCTGTAGACTCTCCCCACCCTCCACACAATTTGCCTTTCCACCAATTTTGGTGTCATCAGCAAATTTCGACACCCTGCACTCGGTTCCCTCCTCCAGATCATCTATATAAATGGTAAATAGCTGAGGCCCCAGCACCGACCCCTGGGGCACTCCACTAGTCACCATCCGCCAATCCGAATAGCACCCATTGACCCCCACTCTCTGCCTCCTATTTGACATCCAGTCCTCTATCCACACTAACACCCTACCCCCAACTCCATGCCCCCTGACCTTCTGTAATAACCTATTGTGAGGTACCTTATAGTGAAGTAACCAGAACTGAACACGATATTCCAAATGTGGTCTCATCCAGTATAGTTGCAGCATAACCCCACGGCTCTTAAACTCAAACCCCCTGTTAATAAACACTGACACTCTATAAGCCTTCTTCACGGCTCTATCCACTTGAGTGGCAACCTTCAGAGATCTGTGGATATGAACCCCAAGATCTCTCTGTTCCTTCACATTCCTTAGAAACCTGCCATTGAAGTTTGCATTCAAGTTTGTCCTACCAAAATGAATCACCTCACACATAACAGCTGAAAGTCATGATCACAGTTCTCAAACTCTGCCCCAGAGTTCAATGCTACGTGCCAGTGACCATGCAGCATTGGATAGAATATAATGTTTCTGCCTGTCTGTAAATTTTGACAGCAATTGACATAGAACGTAGAACATTGCAGCGCAGAACAGGCCCTTCGGCCCACGATGTTGCGCCGACCAGTTTTTTTAAAAAAAACACTGACCCGCTAATCTAAACCAATCCCTTTTCGTCCATAAACCTATCCACAAATCTCTTAAACGCCCCCAAACTAGGCGCATTTACAACCGCAGCAGGCAGGGCATTCCAATCCCTCACCACCCTCTGGGTAAAGAACCTGCCCCTGACATCCGTCCTATAACTACCACCCCTTAATTTAAAGCCATGCCCCCTCGTGCTAGCATTCTCCATCCGAGGAAAAAGGCTATCACTATCCACCCTATCTAAACCTCTAATCATCTTATATGTTTCAATAAGATCCCCTCTTAGCCTCCTTCTTTCCAGCGAAAACAACCCCAAATCCCTCAGTCTCTCCTCATATGACCTCCCCTCCATACCAGGCAACATCCTGGTAAACCTCCTCTGCACCCTTTCCAAAGCCTCCACGTCCTTCCTGTAATGTGGGGACCAGAACTGCACGCAGTACTCCAAGTGCGGCCGCACCAGAGTTGTGTACAGTTGCAACATGATGCTGCGACTCCTAAATTCAATCCCCCTACCAATAAACGCCAAGACACCGTATGCCTTCTTAACTACCTTATCTACTTGATTCCCAACTTTCAGGGATCTATGTACACATACACCTAGATCCCTCTGCTCCTCCACACTATTCAAAGTCCTCCCGTTAGCCCTATACTGAACACATCTGTTACTCCTACCGAAATGAATTACCTCACACTTCTCCGCATTAAACTCCATCCGCCACCTCGCGGCCCAGCTCTGCAACCTGTCTAAGTCACCCTGCAAACTATGACACCCTTCCTCACAATCTACCACACCACCGACTTTGGTGTCATCAGCAAACTTACTAATCCACCCAACTATAGAACATAGAACATTACAGCGCAGAACAGGCCCTTCGGCCCACGATGTTGCGCCGACCAGTTACAAAAACAATGACCCACTAGCCTATACCAATCCCTTTTCGTCCATAAACCTATCCAGAGATCTCTTAAACGCCCCCAAACTAGACGCATTTACAACTGCAGCAGGCAGGGCATTCCAATCCCTCACCACCCGCTGGGTAAAGAACCTACCCCTGACATCCGTCCTGTAGCTACCCCCCCTTAATTTAAAGCCATGCCCCCTCGTGCTAGCTTTCTCCATCCGAGGAAAAAGGCTATCACTATCCACCCTATCTAAACCTCTAATCATCTTATATGTTTCAATAAGATCCCCTCTTAGCCGCCTTCTTTCCAACGAAAACAACCCTAAATCCCTCAGTCTCTCCTCATAGGACCTCCCCACCATACCAGGCAACATCCTAGTAAACCTCCTCTGCACCCTCTCCAACGCCTCCACATCCTTCTTGTAATGCGGGGACCAGAACTGCACACAGTACTCCAAGTGCGGCCGCACTAGAGTAGTGTACAGTTGCAACATTACACTGCGACTCCTAAATTCAATCCCCCTACCAATAAACGCCAAGACACCGTACGCCTTCTTAACAACCTTATCTACTTGATTCCCAACTTTCAGGGATCTATGTACACACACACCTAGATCCCTCTGTTCATCCACACTATTCAAAGTCCTCCCGTTAGCCCTATACTCGACACATCTGTTGCTCCTACCAAAGTGAATTACCTCACACTTCTCCGCATTAAATTCCATCCGCCACCTCTCGGCCCAGCTCTGCAACCTATCTAAGTCTCCCTGCAGACTATGACACCCTTCCTCACAATCTACCACACCTCCAACTTTGGTGTCATCAGCAAATTTACTAATCCACCCAACTATACCCTCATCCAGATCATTAATAAAAATTACAAACAACAGTGGCCCCAAAACAGATCCCTGAGGCACACCACTCGTAACTGCACTCCATGATGAATATTTACCATCCACCACCACCCTCTGTCTCCTATCTGATAGCCAATTCCTGATCCAACTTCCTAGATTACCCACAATCCCATACATCTGCATTTTCTGCAGAAGCCTACCATGGTGAACCTTATCGAACGCCTTACTAAAATCCATGTATACCACGTCAACTGCCTTGCCCCCATCCACCTCTTTGGTCACCTTCTCAAAAAACTCAATAAGGTTAGTAAGGCACGACCTACCCACTACAAAACCATGCTGACTATTTCTAATCAATTCATTACACTCCAAATAACTATAAATCCTATCCCTAATAATTTTTTCTAAAACCTTGCCCACAACAGAAGTAAGACTCACCGGTCTATAATTCCTGGCAAAGTCTCTGTTCCCCTTCTTAAACAATGGGACAACATTCGCTATCCTCCAATCCTCCGGGACTACACCAGAGACCAATGACGACCTGAAGATCTGAGCCAGAGGCTCTGCAGTCACCTCTCTAGCCTCCCAGAGAATCCTAGGGTAGATCCCATCCGGACCAGGGGACTTATCTATTTTCAGCCCCTCAAGAATTTCCAGCACATCCCCTTTATCAACCGTAATACTGTCTATTTTACACCCCTGCAACCCAATGTCCTCCTCAGCTATATTCATGTCCCCCTGCGTGAACACCGAAGAGAAATATTGGTTCAATACTTCTCCAATCTCCTCCGGTTCCACACACAACTTCCCCCTGCTGTCTGTAACTGGCCCTAATCTTGCCCTGACCAACCTTCTGTTCTTGACATACCTATAGAACGCCTTAGGATTCTCCTTAATCCTATCAGCCAAAGTCTTCTCATGTCCTCTTTTAGCCCTTCTCAACTCACTCTTCAACTCCCTCCTAGCCAATCTAAAGCTTTCTAGTGCACTATCTGAGCCCTCCAATCTCATCCGAACATAAGCCTCCTTTTTCTTTTTAACCATCGACTCAACTCTTTTAGTGCACCACGGTTCCCTAGATCTACCAAATCCACCATGCCTGACAGGGACATACCTATCAAGGACTCGCAGTAGTTGCTCCTTGAAAAAACTCCACATTTCAGACGTTCCCAGTCCCTGTAATCCCCTAATCCAATCCATGCTTCCTAATTCACTCCTGATAGCCTCATAATCGCCCTTACCCCAGCTAAAATTGCTGACCCGAGGTTCATGCCTATCTCTACCCATCACTAAGGTGAACGTAACCGAATTGTGGTCACTATCACCAAAATGCACACCAACTTCCAAGTCTAGCACCTGGTCTGGCTCATTTCCCAGCACCAAATCCAATATAGCCTCACCTCTAGTTGGCCTGTCTACATACTGAGACAAAAAACCTTCCTGCACGCTTTGTACAAACACTGACCCCTCTAGCGAGCTAGAACTATAGCAACTCCAATCAATATTCGTAAAGTTAAAGTCCCCCATAACAATTACCCTATTACTTTCACTCCTAACCAGGATTGTCTCCGCAATCCTTTCCTCAACCTCTCTAGAACTTTTAGGAGGTCTATAAAAGACTCCCAACAGGGTGACCTCTCCTCTCCTATTTCTAATCTCCGCCCATACTACCTCAACTGACAAGTCCTCATCAAACTTTCTCTCCGACACTGTGATACAGTCCTTGACTAGCAATGCTACCCCACCCCCCCTTCTACCTTCTTCTCTACTCCGACTAAAGCATTTGTACCCCGGAACCTGCAACATCCATTCCTGACCCTGCTCTATCCATGTCTCAGAAATGGCCACAACATCAAAGTCCCAGGTACTGATCCACGCTGCAAGTTCATCCACTTTATTGCGAATACTCCTCGCATTAAAGTACACGCATTTCAAACCCTGCTCCGCCCCACCCCCACTATGCCGTGCCTTGCATTCCCCAACTATGCCCCCCTCACTTTCACCCCCTTTCCTCACTATCCCTCCCCCCCCTCCGAATCAGTTTAAACCTTCCTGCATCGCTTTTGCAAATTTACCCCCCAGGATATTGATTCCCCTCTGGTTCAGGTGTAGACCATCCCTCTTATAGAGGTCCCACCTTCCCCAGAATGAGCCCCAATTGCTCAAGTACCTGAACCCCTCCCTCCTGCACCATCCCCTCAGCCACGAGTTCAAACTTTCCCTCTCCCTATTCCTCTCTAAACTATCCCGTGGCACAGGCAAGAGTCCAGATATAACTACTCTTTCTGACTTCGCCTTTAGTTTCCACCCCAACTCCATAAATCTTTGCTTAATATCCCCTTCCCTTAATCTCCCTATGTCATGTGTCCCCACATGAACTATAACTTGGGGTTGATCTCCCTCTCCCCTAAGAGTCCTGAATACTCTGTCCGATACATCCTGGACCCCAGCCCCTGGTAGGCAACACACCAGCCCAGAGTCCCTACCCTTACCTCCAACTCTCCTATCCGTCCCCATAACTGTGGAGTCCCCAATCACGAGGCCCAATCTCTTACCCCTAACCACCTGAGGCTTGCCAATAGGCTCACCCCCAGAGACCTGCTCCCTTTGGCTATCCCCAGTTGATTTCTCCTCAACTGTAGCCTCCAGGACCGAAAACCTATTTTGGAGGGGAACAGCCCCAGGGGATTGTCCCCCCAACTGCTTTTTGCCCCTCTTCCTGGCAGTGACCCAAGACTTATTCCTAGGAGTGACTATCTCCTTATAACTCCTTTCTATGTCCTCCTCCACTTCCCGAATTATACGGAGCTCCTCTAATTCCCCTTCCAGCTCCTTTACACGCTCCTCCAGAAACTGCAATCTAACACACTTCCCACAAGTAAAATCACCTGAAACACTGTGGGAGTCCCTCACTACATACATCCCACAGGAGATGCAGCTTACAGCCTGAACTGCCATCCCTGAATCAATTACCAGCAGAAAAGTAAAAATATAAAAAAAAACTTCCCTCACACTTATAATTAGGTTAGAGGAGGTGGAAGGGTGGGATTCTCTACCAGTGTAGAGAATCGGGAATCCTCTCTGCACTAATTTATAGTGTTAGGGGCACGAGAAAAAAAACTACAACTACCAGTAAGCGTCCTAGTGACGACTTCCGGTTTCTAACTAATTTAAAAAAAAACCGCCGAAACTCGCGACTTAGCACTAAAAATAAAAAGTTAAACGGAATAAACAGAAAAATATACCTTGTTTTTGCCTCCATACCCTCATCCAGATCATTAATAAAAATTACAAACAGCAGTGGCCCCAAAACAGATCCCTGAGGCACACCGCTTGTAACCGAACTCCATGACGAATATTCACCATCAACCACCACCCTCTGTCTCCTATCTGCTAGCCAATTCCTGATCCAAGTACCTAGATTACCCCCAATCCCATACATCTGCATTTTCTGCAGAAGCCCACCGTGGTGAACCTTATCAAACGCCTTACTAAAATCCATATATACCACGTCAACTGCCTTACCCCTATCCACCTCTTTGGTCACTTTCTCAAAGAACTCAATAAGGTTAGTAAGGCACGACCTACCTGCTACAAAACCATGCTGACTGTCTCTAATCAATTCATTACTCTCCAAATAACTATAAATCCTATCCCTAATAATTCTTTCTAAAACCTTGCCCACAACAGAAGTAAGACTCACCGGTCTATAATTCCCGGGGAAGTCTCTGTCTCTGTTCCCCTTCTTAAACAATGGGACAACATTCGCTGTCCTCCAATCTTCCGGTACTATACCAGAGACCAACGATGACCTGAAGATCAGAGCCAGAGGCTCTGCAATCACCTCTCTAGCCTCCCAGAGAATCCTAGGGTAAATCCCATCCGGACCAGGGGACTTATCTATTTTCAAGCCCTCTAGAATATCCAGCACATCCCTGGTTTCAACTGCAATACTTTCTATTTTACACCCCTGCACCCCAGTGTCCTCCACAGCTACATTCATGTCCCCCTGCGTGAACACCGAAGAGAAATATTGGTTCAATGCCTCTCCAATCTCTTTCGGTTCCACACACAACTTCCCTCTACTGTCTATAACTGGCCCTAATCTTGCCCTAACCAACCTTTTGTTCTTGACATACCTATAGAACGCCTTAGGATTCTCCTTAATCCTATCAGCCAAAGTCATCTCATGTCCTCTTTTAGCCCTTCTTAACTCCTTCTTCAACTCCCTCCTAGCCAATCTAAAGCTTTCTAATGCACTACCTGAGCCCTCAAGCCTCATCCGATCATAAGCCTCCTTTTTCTTCCTAACCAACGAATCAACTTTTTTAGTACACCACGGTTCCCTAGCCCTACCAAATCCTCCTTGCCTGACAAGGACATACCTATTGCAGACCCGCAGTAGCTGTTCCTTGAAAAAATTCCACATTTCGGACATTCCCAGTCCCTGTAATCTCCTAGTCCAACCTATGCTTCCTAATTCTCTCCTAATAGCCTCATAATTACCCTTCCCCCAGCTAAAACTACTGACCTGAGGTTCATGCCTATCCCTTTCCATCACTAAGGTGAACGTAACCGAATTGTGGTCACTATCACCAAAATGCACACCAACTTCCAAGTCTAGCACCTGGTCTGGCTCATTACCCAGCACCAAATCCAATATAGCCTCACCTCTAGTTGGCCTATCAACATACTGAGTCAAAAAACCTTCCTGCATACTTTGAACAAAAACTGACCCCTCTAACGAGCTAGAGCTATAGCAATTCCAATCAATATTAGTAAAGTTAAAGTCCCCCATAACAATTACCCTATTACTTTCACTCCTAACCAGGATCGTCTCCGCAATCCTTTCCTCAACCTCTCTAGAACTTTTTGGAGGTCTATAAAAGACTCCCAGCAGGGTGACCTCCCCTCTCCTAGGAGCTGCCTTGGGATTCTATTCTATCAAGAGACTCAGAGTTGAGGAAATTTCTTTGTATTGTCATTACCTGCAAAATTGACAATAATAGATAAATGAAACAAAGAGAACATGACTAGGTAACGTGATGGAGTGGACAGGTAACATCCAGGCTGGTGTAATTTTAGTGTAGAGTCTAGAATGTATGGTGTGCATTGTTCAGCAAACTCCAGAAAGGAGAAAAACCTTGCATCCTTTGCTTGTGCACCTCATATCTTTTTAAAACAGAGATTGCTGGAAATGGTAGCAGATCTACCAGCATCCTTAAAATTGCAGGAATGTTGTCCAAAACGCTGCGCCTTCAGGACTGAGACCATGCCAGATTTCTAATTTTCCTGGATTTTGAATTACAACCAATTCCTTCAATACAGGCTTCATGAGGACAGAGAGAAGTGACTGATTTCTGATCCTCTCCCCAAAAGTGCCAGGGAATGTTGCAATCGGAAGTGGAAGGGATCACCAACTCTATCCCATCAGTGGAACAGGCAACTTTGTATCCAGAGAATAGGGAGGGCCTGGAGGAAACCATTTTTAAACCATTGCAATGATTCTGGTCCTGTGTGTGCACATTACTCACTGATTCGATCCTCTGAGATCAGCCTGATAGGGGATGTCTTCATTCTTCTGCCTACCTTGTTCTGGGAATAGTGCTCAGATTTCCCCAGAGGAAAACATCTGGTTTTTTGGACAGCCAGACTTTGAGTATTTTACTTGTATATGGTCAACATTTCAGATGTACACCCATTGTCAAAATTAAACTGCAGCATTTTCTTTCTGATCACTGCTGGCTTACCCTGGTTAATTTTTGAAGTCCTCCCTAGAAATCAAAAGCTGAGAACTTTGCAGGTGACCAGTGTTTTTAATGTGATTCCTCAGAAACATGATGCATCTACGCATACCCAGCCAAAACCAACAGCCAGGAAGGAACCCAATCAGTGGTATGATGTTGGTGTATTTAAAACTACAAGCACGGTGGTGGTGTCCTATTTCCTGCCTGCAGAGGGCTCCCAAGGAGAAGAGGTAAGATGTGTGTGCAAATGCTATTGTTAAAGTGACCACACCCTTTATTGATGCTTCAGATATTGCCTGTTCTCTATAAGCGTACATTTAAACTGTAAAATATTTCAATACATTTTATCCCTCTTGCTGGTCTTCCTAAGACAAGGACTGTGCTGGGAGATGTTTCAAAGGGCACTCCGTTACTTATTCTGCTCTCAGCACTACCACCAAGTGGCTGCCCTTCATTTGTGAGCTCAAACATTGTGCATGAGCATACTGGGTGGGAGGGGAAAAGGGGTAGGTTTCGAAGCTCAAGGCTTTGCAGTGTCCCAATTTAGTGAGATTCATGAGGGATGAAAGTTGCAACCCTTCTGTTCTCTCCAGCTCAGTACTGCACAGCACCACAAGGCACATATCTGGTCTTAGCTATCTGGGACAAGGAGAAATAAATCTGTTATATACTATACTGAAATAAATTATTTTATTTATTTTTGGTGAAGATGTCTAAATTTGACCCACCTTTTTAGAAGAAAATGCAATTCTCTCTCCCCTTATCAATTTCATAACACCAGGTTAAAGTCCAACAAGTTTATTTGGTAACATGAGCTTTTGGAGCATTGCCCCTTCATCAGGTGACTCACCGAAAGCTTGTGCCACCAAGTAAACCTGTTGGACTTTAACCTGGTGTTGTGAGACTACTTACTGTGCCCACCCCAGTCTAATGCCAGCAACTCCCCATCACCCTTATCATTGCCATTGTTTTGTTTTCTATTTTTGGTATCAGTTATTTTGTAATGAACAAACAAAGTTTGTTTGTTTATTAGTCATAAGTAAGACTTACGTTAACACTGCAGTGAAGCTACTGTGAGATTCCCCAAGTCGCCACACTCTGGGGTCTGTTCGGGTCAATGCACCTAACCAGCACGCGTTTCAGACTGTGGGAGGAAACTGGAACACCTGGAGGAAACCCAGACCTCCCTTAAGTAATGTAATTGCTCAGAGTTGTGTCAAATGTTATAGCACAAAAGCAAGCTACTTGGCCAAACTGGTCTTTCAGTATTTGTGTTCCGAATGGACTGCCTTCCAGCCATATCCTATTTCTTTTTCTTTTGTACTTACTTAGCTTCCCCTGAAATATATCTCTGCTGTTTGCCTCAACTACTCCACATGATCATAAATTGCACATTGCTACCACTCTCTAAATAAAAGAAGTTTCTCCGGTATTCCCTATTGGATTGATTTGTGATTGTCTCCTGATCCCTAATTTACTGTGTCCCCCTGTAATCCCAATAAAACCACATCGGAATTTTTAAGGCTACTATTAGGTCATTCCTTCAGTCTTTTGAGAAGCCTGTTCAGCCTTTTCTGATGAGTATAACCTGACAGTTCTAGTATTATCTGAAAAGACAGTTATGATGTTTTTACGCCTTGTATTCCATTGTTGCAGCTAATTAGATGTGATAGACAGGGAAGGTATATTCATTCTCCATCCAAATGATGTCGAAGCACTGGTTCAGAAGTGCAATCTTTTACATCTATTATTAATCATCTGTGAATTCTTCTGCATCGTAGCATTTTAAAAAACAGCTTTTTATTAATTTAGGGTGTGTCACCTAAGAACTTATCAGCTGAAAGTTTGTTTAAAAACCCCCTTGCTTTTTATGTCAGAAGGTTAAGGGTTTTATCCCTATTGTAAGCTTGAGCATGTAATCTAGGCTGACGACTTCAGTGCAGTACTGAGGAGTGCTGCTTTGCCAGAGATACCATCCTTTGGATGAATATAGAACATAAGCAATGGATTTACCTCCCTGCTTGAGTGGAGTAAAATATTCATATATCACTGAAGAAAATAAGGATGTTCTCAGTGTCCTGGCCAGCATTCTCCCCTTAGCATGAACCAGTGAGTACATGTAGAAATCCAAAACATGAGATTCTTGTTAATAAGTTCAAAAAGGAATTCAAGTAATGTTCCTTTACCCATAGAGATTAGGAAGTGGAACATAACATAAGGAATAATTGAGGTGAAAAAACTTGAAGGGAAACTAAATGAAAGTGGAGGAGAATGAAAGCAAGAGGAACAGGAGACTATGCTGATAGTGTTAGATGAAGTTGGGTAGAAGGGGGCTCACTTGGAGCTCAAGTGCTAGCAGATAGTTGGGCTGAATGACCTGTTTTATACTGTAAACATAGTGTAGCCTGGGAACTTTTATGAGCAGAGCATTTTGTGTGTTGAACCTTTGTAAAAGAAAGTGAAATCAATTTAGATTCAATCAATATGATGTTATTTTCCCACAGGATGGAAGTGGAGATAATATCCCAGATCACAGCAATCTGAAGACTGTGAAGCTGCAGTCGGGCACTGCCTATAAATTTCGAGTAGCCGGCATAAATGCTTGTGGTCGGGGTCCATTTAGTGAAATTTCAGCCTTCAAGACCTGCATGCCAGGATTCCCAGGTGCACCATCTGCCATCAAGATAAGCAAGGTTAGTGATGATCGTTTTAAACCAAGTTGTGTATCTAAATCTTGACTCTAACTGGAATGGCCTTTGAATTATTCAAAGTGTTTTCCTGTTTCAGTGACCTTGCACTTGGTTTCTCTTGGGTGCTGCTCCAGTTTGTTCTTTGAGTTATCAGCAACGTTAGAGGTATTTCCAGAGGAGAAATTTCAGTGTACGGCAGAGGGGCTTTCAGACCCTGTGTTTTTCAGATGCCTGAGATTTCCTGTGTTCATCTTTAGCTGGGTTTGTCTTAAATAGAGTTCGCTGATTCTAAACCTCTTTACTTTTACCTGTTCGTGAATTTACTATCATCCTATTTCTGTTGCTTTAGCAAGCACTGCTGATACTACTACTGGACTGGCCTTTTACCTATTCATATGTGTGCTCTCTAAAGTGCTTCCAGCCTAACCACAGTTGATCATATTTGTTAGGTAAGGGGATTAATGATTACAGAATCCAGGGAAGTAGATGGAGTTGAGATATACAGTCTCATAACACAAGGTTAAAGTCCAACAGGTTTATTTGGTAGCACAAGCCTCTTACTGTATTTATCCCAGTTCAACGCCAGCATCCACGTTGAGATATACATTAGCTTTGACCTAAATGAATGATGAATCAGGTTTGAAGAACTGAATGGTCTTCTCCTGTTCTTATGATACAGACCTGTATATTCTCAAGTTTATGTTCTCCTGAAGTTATTTTTCGTGTCAGCCTAGCCAGTTATTTGACTGGTATCGCAACGGAGTTCAATCTTATCTATGTATGATGATGGTTTATGTATTTTTAGCACAGGATGTTGGGTGAGAATTGTGAGCCCTGACTGATTTCTCCCAACCGCATCCAGAGGCATAGTGCCATGCTGAGGCTACCATCTGACTGAGACTGACTGTTTGTTTGTTTCTTGTAACTTCTCTATTCAGCCAAGACCATAATCCTGCTCTTGCTGAGCATTTACTAAACCAGGAATGATTTGATCAAGAAAAGTAAATAAACAGTGCAATCTGTACTCCCTGCATTACAAAAGTGGATATCATTTTCAGTTCTCTATCATTCATTCCATTTTTTAAAGCTTGTATGACTCAGTGAAGAGTTTGAAAGCAGAAGAAGCTGATACTGCAAACTTTTGATCCACTAAAGGAAAGATTGGTGACAATGAAGAAAGTTATCTCCAATTGCAACAGGATCTTGATCAATTGGGCCAGTGGGCTGACAAATGGCAGATGGAGTTTAATTTAGATAAATGTGAGGTGATGGATTTTGGTAGATTGAACCAGGGCACTTATTCAGTTAATGTTAGGGCGTTGGGGAGAGTTACAGAACAAAGAGATCTAGAGGTACATGTTCATAGCTCCTTGAAGATGTTGTCACAGGTGGACAGAGTGGTGAAGGAGGCATTTGGCATGCTTGGTTTCATTGGTCAGAACATTGAATACAGGAGTTGGAGCGTCTTGTTGAAGTTGTACAAGACATTGGTGAGGCCACATTTGGAAAACTGTGTACAGTTCTGGTCACCCTATTATAGAAAGGATATTATTAAACTAGAAAGAGTGCTGGAAAAATTTACTACGATGCTACCAGGACTTGATGGATTGAGTTATGAGGAGAGGCTGAATCGACAGGGACTGTTGTTCTCTGGAGCGCAGGAGGCTATGGGGTAACCTTTATAGAGGTCTATAAAATAATGAGGGCATAGACAAGGTAGATAGTCAATATCTTTTCCCAAAGGTAGGGAAGCCTAAAACTAGAGGGCATAGGTTTAAGGTGAGAGGGGAGAGACACAAAAGTGCCCAGAGGGGCAATTTTTTTCACATAGAGGGTGGTGAGTGTCTGGGGCAAGCTGACAGAGGTAGTAGTAGAGGTGGGTACAATTTTGTCTTTTAAAAAGCATTTAGGTAGTTACAAGGGTAATATAGAGGGATATGAGGCAATTGGGACTAGCTTAGGGTTTTTTTTTAAAAAGGGCAGTGTGGACAAGTTGGGCCGAAGGGCCTGTTTCCATGCTGTAAATCTCAATGGCCCTAATATTCATGTGCATTTCCTATGCAAGTAGGAACTTGCATTTTGTATATCGCCCTTCACAACATTAGGGCATTCTAAATCACCTTTTACTTTGCATGCAAAACAATGACCACATGACAAATGCAGCAACCGATTTATAGAGCGAGGTTTCGCTAATGACACAAAAAATAAATGACCGCTTCAACTGTTTGGGGCGAGTGCACAGATGAGAGCAGTGGGAAAATAAATCCTCTAACCTTGAATAGTGTCATGGAATCTCTGCATCCACCTGGCCTAGACTTAATGACCCATCTGATAAGACTGACAGTGCACTGCCTCAATATCATATTGGGATTATGAGCTTGGATACCTTAAGTCCATGAATCCAGAGGTATCTGATTTACTAATATCCTTTGCAGGAAAGAAAATTTGCTATCCTTATCCAGTCTGCTCTATACGTGACTCCAGACTGCCACAACAATGTGGTTGTTCATTATAAGTCAATTTTTGAGAGTATTTGAGCTGCTTAGTTGTCAAGGCAGCTCACCATCAGCTACTCACTGGCAGTTGGGGATGGCAATAAATGCTGGCTCAGTCAGCCTTGCTCACATCCCATAAATGAGTAAATGTAAAAGATCTGATTCCGAGATGAAGTGCCATCACTGGCTTCATTTGATCACTGCTTGCACTGAGTGTGACAGAGCAGTACCATTCTGAGAGTGTCTTAGCAAGAAGAGAATAAGCGGTTTATTAATAATGTTTTAAACCATTGGTTAACGGTATCATGGAAGTGAAGGATCAAGCATACTGATCACTTGACAAAGGGAGCATTTAGATATTAAATCAATCCATGTAACCAGATTACATTGCAATGTTCTGTATTGTACTAGAAGGTTTAGACAATTGTTTCAGAGTTTAATTGAACAGGATTGATAAACTTGGGTGTGTTTTATTTTGCAGGTTGCTGAAGGTGCACAACTCTCCTGGGAGCCTCCTGCTGTCACTTCCGGAAGCATAATTGAATACTCTGTGTATCTGGCACTTCCAGGGTCACAGGCAACAGACCCCAAGCCCGCAGGGACTTCCCATCTGCTCTTTGTCCGTGTTTACTGTGGGCCTGTTCCCAGCTGTCTAGTATCTTCATCCAATCTAGCAAATGCACACATTGATACAACCACAAAGCCTGCTATAATCTTTAGGATAGCAGCCAAGAATGAGAAGGGCTATGGACCAGCCACCCAGGTCAGGTGGTTACAAGGTGAGCTGGGATGATTCATTATCTTGTACCCAGAGTGAGGAAGAATTTGTATAAGCATGACTGACCCAGAGATTATAGCAACATCTTGCATTTGGCTTTAAATCATAGAATCCCTACAGTGCAGAAGGAGGCCATTTGGCCCATTGAGTCTGCACCGACTTTAAAAGCATCTAACCTAGCCCCCACCCCCAGTCTTATCTCCATAACCTTGCACATATACCATGGCTAATTCACTTAACCTACATGTCTTTGGACACTAAAGGGGCAATTTATCAAGGCTAATCCACCTAGCCTGCACATCTTTGGATTGTCAGAGAAAACCAGAGCATTCTGAGAAAACCCCACACAGATACTGGGAAAACATGCAAGCTCCACACAGTCACCCAAGGCCAGTATCAAACCTGGGTCCCTGGCACTGAAGCACTAGCGTTTACCCTCGTAAAATATTGCAGGTCACTTAATGGGAGCATCCTTCAGCAGAATTGGATACTAGGACACACCCATGATAATAGGATAAGTGTTCAAAAGGTTAGTCAAGAGAAGTAGGTTTTCATGTGCATCTTAAGAGGTCCAGGAAAGAAATTCCTAAGGCCCAGGCCAAATAGCACCGAATTTGTTTTGTACTCTCAAGTTGATTTTCTGGAAAAGCGAATCCAGGGATTTGGAGAAATGATGGGCAAGTAGAATTGAAGTATAGATTATCTAGGATTAATGCAATAGTGGAACCAGCTCAAAAGCAGAATGGCATGTTCCTGTTTTATTTATTCAGAAAATATTTATTTGTGCTTTGGGTACAGTTCCATTGTCATTCTTCACCCTTTACTACCTCACCTCAGTGAAGCCAAGACTCTGGGGGAGCTGAAAACAGTGTATCATTTGATTCCATGTTTAGTTCAAATTCCTTTCATGCTTTCAGATTGAGTAAGTTATTTCAGGTTAAATGGGAACCTATTGGTTCAGGATGCTGAAGCTGTACAATAGGTTTGTCAATCAGCATCTGCAAAAAAGCTGGGTGAATGTTTCAGTTTTCTCTCCTTTCTTCCCTTCTGGCCCCTCTGAGCTCATCTTATCTATGTGACCCATCTCCTGTTCTCTACATCTCATTTCCATTCAAATGCTGACCACCCAGCATGCCGTCTTCCTCCCATGTTAGCCAATATTAATATTCTCTCCTCAGGTTCTGGTCCTCTCTTCAAATCTACCATCACCATGCCTCTCCTCAAACACTAGCCCTCGGCCTCTTTGTCCTCTCAAGCTACTCCTCCATCTCCAGCCTCACTTTCTTCTCAAGTCTTTTGAAGGTGTTCTTGCCTCTCAAATCTGTTCCCATCTTTCCTGGAACTCCAGATTTGAATCCCATCAATCAGATTTCTATTTGCCACAGTACTGAAGCAGCTTATATCAATTTCACCAATTACATTTTGCACGACTGTGGCAAAAACAGATTATCCCTTTTCGTTCTCCTTTACCTGTCTATGACACAATTAAGTACACCATCATCTCTCCACCTGGCTCTATTTATCTAATTGAACTTGGAGAATCACTTGCAACTGTAACAGCATCTCTTTCTGCTCCCACATCGTTACCTCTGTTGTCCCCCAAAGATCTATCTTTGTACCCCCCTCCTATTTCTGATCTGCATGCTGCATTTCGGTGACATAAGCCCATGCTTGCTGACCTAGACTGGCTCCTGGTTAAGTAGTGCCTTGGCCTTTTTTTTTAAATTCTCATCCTTGTTTACAAATCCTCTTGTTACCTTGCAACCAAACACAATCATTTCCTCCAGCTCTCCAACCTTCTTGAAACACCAGCATCCTCTAATTCTGGTTTCTTGAGCACCCTGTTTTGAATCACTCCACAGTTGGTGACCGTATAGTTTAGCTCCCGAGGCTCTAAGCTTTGGAATTGTCTCTTACACCCTTCCACCTCTCTGCTATATTCCCCATTTTAAGACACTCCTTAAAACCTACCTTTTTAATTCATTTTTACAGGATGTGTAGCTTTGGCTAGGTGGACATTTATTGCCAATTCCTAATTGCCCTTGAAGGTGGTGGTGAGCTGCTGCCTTGAATGACTGCAGTCCATGTGGTGTAGGTACATCCACAGTGCTGTCAGGAAGGAAATTTCAGGATTTTAACCCAGTGACAGTGAAGGAATGGTGATATGTTTCCAAGTCAGGGTGGTGGTGACCTTTAACAAAGCTTTTGGTCGTCTCCTTACATGGCTTGTTAAACCTGGTTTTACAATGCCTCTTGAAGCAAGCACCTTGGACTGTTTGATTATAGTAAAGATACTTAAATATAAGTTGTTTTTGGTGAGAGCCTTCATTCGAAATGAGGGATCACTGGAACATGTCATTCTGTCTTTGCTGTGTTCCGTGCACTTTGCTTATTTTCTCTAATTTTCACAAAATTTTCTGATGTTGAAATACCATTGTGTGGATTTGTTTTTGAAGAGAAGTGCTTTTTATCTGTCTCATTCATGTTTGAATTTAGATCAGATTGTTTGTGAATCTTAATTGTCTTACTTTGATCCTTTAAACATAAAATGCTCTCAGCTTGTGGGTTTTAATTCTCATCTCGCCTTGTATCAAGCTGTCAAGTTTTTGTAGGATTTCCTGTCTAATTTGTACAGTGTCAAGTATTTGTGCATGTTTGTAGTTATTCACCGTGTGGCATTTCTCCAAGAGGAAGATGACTGAGTAGGAGGTTTTATTTACAGGCTGATTTTAGGGTCTCCTGCGATTTCAATGAATGTAGAACGTCTGACCCACTGTTCCCCACTGGTTACTCACTTAGGTATCTGAGCAGACTGGTAAAAGACAAAATTGCATTTAGGTAGCATCTTCCACTAACTCAGAGCATCCAAAAGAGTTTTGCAGCAAATAGTATTGGTATAATGTAGGAATAATGACAGCCTATTCTCATGTAGAAATGAAGGAGGCAGTCACAATACTGGTAGTGTATTATACACACCGCCCCCCACACTCCCTCCGCCCCCAAAGAGTCAGCAGGAAATAGAGAAGCAAATATATAGACAGTTCAGAGAGGTGTGTAAGAATAATAATTGAATAATTATACTTGGGGATTTCAACTTTCCCAACATTAATTGATATAGTCAGAGTATAAATGGTTTAGAGGGGGTAGATTTTTTGAAATGTATCCATGGAAGATTTTTAGAACAATATGTAGAAGGCCCAACAAGGGATGGTGTATTGCTGCATCTGATTCTGGGGAATGAAGCTGGACAAGTGTTCCATGTGGCAATGTGGGAGTATTTTAGTGATAGTGATTACAACATGGTACTCCACTTCAGTCTACACTCAGGAAAAGGAGAGTGTAGGTAAAGGATTCATGAAAAGAGACTGAGAGGGAATTGCATGTTTTGACATAGGAAATTGGGAGGTTTTAGAGGCTCTGAGGGGCTTAAAAATGGACAAATCCCCTGGCCTGAATAAATTGCATCCCATGCTACTGGCAAATTGCAGCGGCTCCAATGCAAATTTTTAATTCCAATCTGGCTGCAAGGTGGATAATGTGGTTCCACTTTTCAAGAAGGGAGATAGAGAGGAATCAGGAAGTTACAAACTAGTGAGTCTCATGTCAGTGAATGGGAAACTATTGGAGAAAATTCTGACGGAGAGATTAATATCCACTTGTAAAGGTATG
The DNA here is from genome assembly GCF_965287045.1 of Carcharhinus amblyrhynchos. Classification (NCBI taxonomy): domain Eukaryota; kingdom Metazoa; phylum Chordata; class Chondrichthyes; order Carcharhiniformes; family Carcharhinidae; genus Carcharhinus; species Carcharhinus amblyrhynchos. Next base: position 3,393,337 of record NC_137326.1, on the reverse strand, counting down.
GATTAATTAGGGATCGTCAGCATGGCTTTGTCAGAGGGAGGTCATGCCTCACAAATTTGTTGGAATTATTGAAAATGTGATCGTGTGTGGACGAGGAAGGTTCAGTTGATGTCATTATATGGATTTTAGCAAAGCTTTTGACAAGGTCCCACATGGGAGACTGATTTGAGAAGGTTAAAGCACAAGGAATTCAGGGAAATTTGGCAAGATGGATCAGAAACTGGCCTAGTAATAGGACAAAGTAGTAGAAGACTGTGCGATTGGATGCCATGTCCAGCAGTGTGCCACAAGGATGAATATTGGAGCCCTTATTGTTTGTTATCTACATTAATGATGTAGATGAAAATGTGCGGGGAACGTTAAGCAAGTTTGCAGACGACAAGAAGATTGATCGAGTGGTTAATAGTTAAGAAGATGGTCATAGGTTACATAAGATGGGCAGAGCACTGGCAGCTGGTATTTAACCCTATTGAATTCGAGTTGATGCACTTTGGAAGAAGAAACAAGACGAGGGAGTATTTAATGAATGGCAAGACGCTGGAAGCTCAGAGGAACAGAGGGATCTTGAGGTGATTAATCACAGATCCTGGAAGTGGTTAGAGCAGGTGATAGGATTGTTAAGAGGGCATATAGAACACTTGCTTTTATCAGTCTTGGCATAGCATAAAAGAGCAAGGAAGTAATGTTGGAATTGTACAGAGTGTTGATTAGGCCACAGCTGGACTTGTGTATGTAGTTCTGGTCACCTCACCATAGGAAGGGTGTGATTGCTCGGGTGGGGGGGGTACAGAGGAGGTTCACCAGGATGTTGCTTGAAATGGAATAATTGAGCTATAAGGAGAACTAAATAGCCTTTGTTTTCTTTAGAGCAGAGAAGGCTGAGGGGACAAGATTGAAGTGTGTAGGGGCACAGTTTCAGAGTAAGGGGCAGGAGATTCAGAGGGGTTTGAGAAAACAAAATTTCACTCGGGAATGCACTGCCTGGGAAGGGAGTGGAGGCCGAAAAACCTTACAACCTTTAAAAAATATTTGAAGAAGCACTTGTCCCATATCATTCAATGTTATGACATTTCAAGTGCAGGAAAATGGGATTAGCGCACCTTTAGTAGTAGGTAGTTAATATTGGTGCAGAGTCGATGGGCTGAAGGGCCTTTTCTGTACTTTATATCGGAATGGGGAGAACTCTTGTTCTTATTCAAAATAAAGCAGTGGGATCTTCTGCCATCCATCCCAAGAGGACAGACAAGACTTTGGTTTAACACCTCATCTGAGAGACTGCACCTCTGACAGTGTAGCACTTCAGAGTCAGCCTGGATTATGTCCTTAAATCTCTGGAGTGTGATTAGAACCCGCAGCCTTCCGACTAAGGTGGCAATGCTACATGCTCAGTATTGGCTGGCACCTAAAGTTAGCTTGTAGCGATGGCTATTGGAAATATTGGTTCTAACAAGTTTTTATTTTGTTTTGAAGATGCCAGCAAAGATGGGGCAAGGCCTGCAACCAAGCGTTCTGTTGATGAGTAAGTATTTTTGTGTTGTGGGAGCTCCTTTCATTGAAAATGGAATTTAGGCTCATTTGATGCTTCCTCTATTAAAGAACTGAGAGCATATTGACCCAGCAAGTCATTGAATCAGTTACGTTGCGGTGTTAGCAGATAATTTGAAGGCAGTGGACTTTGGGAAAATACATTGTAATAAGGAATGTTCTTAGGATGGAATTAATGCAAATTGAAACAGTGTAAAGGGACCTTTACTCTGTATCTAACCCCATGAGGTACCTGTCCTGTCTAACTAAAGGGCTTATTGAACTCAATGCCCCACTCCTGTTCTGGGCTGGAATCAGATCAAACCAATTGCAGCCAAAGGTAACATGCTAATTCTTTATACCGTCCAATTTACCCCCTTGTAAGAATAAAGGCTGATTTCATTCTGTCACTTGTTTTTGTGTCTGATTCTTGATCCTGGATATCAACAGGCTATTAGCTCTGGAGTAAATCCCAGCCAAGCCTGACCCTATTAAGAAAAGGTCATACCAGTAGTGAAAAATGATGGGGAATTTATTTTGCCTCTTTCCCTGTATTGGTGATTTGTGATGCCTGTACTGCTGTCAAACCTGAGATCAGCTAACATGGCTCACACCAGGGGCACCTGTGATCTGTGCAGCTTGGCAGCTCAGACCTTCTTTAAATACATCTTTCAAACAGGTTAGCAGCAAGAATTGCAGACACCACAATATTTATGTTGGTCCAGGAGATGGTGAGCTAATGCCATGCATAGGTTTGTTGGGTGGTGTTCTGGAAAGAAGTTCAAATGGACCCAAGTGTCTTCATTCTGACCTGTCATATGAAGGGTTTAGCCTTACTCATTTGCGGCTGTTTATAAGAAGGCAGAAATGTAATGTTCCTTTTGTAATTTTCCTTTTTTTCTCTTTTTTTTCTTCATGGAAACAGCAAGCTAATAAGTGTGAACAAGAAGTCTAAGGGAGGTGCATCCTAAATCCCAGATGCATTGCGAACTTTGGCCTTTTTATTTTAAATAACTAAGAACTCAAGTAATGCAGAATCTACCTTGGTATATCGGCACACCACCCAGCAGCAGGATTTTGCTTCAGAGAACAAAGTCCTTACTTCTATTATTCTTCATTTACAAGGACAAGAATCTCATTTGAAAGTACCTGCATTGAACTGATGGTATTATTTGAAGGAAAGGCACCCTGTTGTATTGAAGTGCATTTACCTGCCAAATGATCCAAATCGCCAAAACAAATATTACTGATATTTCTCATCCAAGTTGGAACTTATTTTTAATTTTTCTCCTCCACCCACCCCCAGCAGCTGTTTTTGAAGCAGCACGTGTTTCTTTCTGCATATCTCACAACTGTCTCTAACTCTTCTTGCTTTGGCAACTTGCAAATCTTGAGACCAGCGAGCACAGCCAGCATTATCAACCATGTTGCAGCCTTTAATAAGGAATCATCATTTGGAACTGCAAATAACTTCCCTCCAGTGGACTCAATTGAAGGTTTACAAGCTTTTTCCCTTCTCCTGAGGAATGGGGTTGGTCTCCTTTTCTCTCTGTTGTGTGTCTGTCTTCTCCTTCTTCTTTTCCTTTTCCCACTCAAAAACCTCCATGTAATTAATTATGTATTATTAATACCTTCAAATCCTCAGCTGAAAACATATTTCTGTACAAACATCATCTTCACCTGTAACATTTTCGTGTGTGTGTGTGTGTGTGTGTACTATTCCATTATGATGCTTATTAGAGGCAATTGTGAATATATTGTGTAACGGTTTGACACTGCCACAACACAAAGCTTTGTGTACATTAATATTGTGCCATGTTATTACAGGTTAGCACAAAAGGAAACGGCAGTGTTTTCCGCTGTTGAGGAACGGTGACCTATATTTCCAAATGAGTTCATGTTTTGTATCCAGACTGCAGTTGGGAGGAGAGGTTTCAATTCTGACTAGAAATGCAGTGAATTCGGATATGTGTTTAAGTGGAAATTGGAGGTTTTGTAGAGGCAGTGAGGGTAAGGGTTGAAAACAGCTTTGAATACAACTTTCTAATCTGTAGTTCTGAGACAGCTGTGTAGCTGTATATCAAGTGGTTGGATGATAAATATTTGTGTGATCAGATCTTGGGTTATTGGTCTGCATAAACCTGAGATATAGTTGATCCAAACTAGAAATATATGTTTTGAGATTTTGCCCAAATGCAATGGAAGTGGTAGAAAATAATTTTATTTTCCACAAAGATTTCTTCTCTTGGCTGTCCTGTGTGTCTGGGGGGAGGTGAGTGCATAGTTTACCTAAGAGGAGACAACAAGTTCTAACTCTAAATAATAAATTTTACCATCCCGAAGTTTCACAGGCAAGCATAGCACGTGTTGTGTATGTGGCTAGAGCCTTCTCTGATGCTGTTCTCAGCCCTCTCACAACCCTTGCAGGTTCTTGATTGGGGTCTTGAGTTTCTGCCCCTTCCCCTGCTCTAACTAGATTATGATGTGAAAGGGAGGAGATTGAGAGTGGAATGGGAATGTGCCCAAATGGAGAAAAACAACCTCACTGCTTTTCAGCCCAACCATGCAATGACAGAATAAAATGAGTTGCAATTGAATTCGTACAAACAACGAAAGCAGTGTGTGGCTGAGTCACTCTGCAGCGTGGCTGTGTGGATGTTTCCAGCTCTGATTACTGTCAGACCTTTTTGACAGGTTGGGGCGTGGCCCAGGTGCACAGCCGTAAGATCAGACTCCTGTTTTAGAAACATTGAGTCTCAGTGTGTTGCATGCACAAAGTTGGGTGGAGTAGTGTAGCTCGTAAATTTCCTAGAGTGGATAGATGGATGAGTAATTACACAGCCAGTGCAGTACTGACTCGGGCAAGAAAACCGTGTAGGTCGTGTTTAATGGGCCACCCTCTGAGGTGAGTGAAATTTACTGGGCATGAGGATATCAGTCACCGTCTCTGAAGAATCTTGCCTGGCCTTGGTGATCATCAACAGCAACTCCTGGAGACCTGTATGCTGGATTGGCTCCATTATGATATCTTGATGATAGAGTAGCCTACCAACACTCATCATCTAAACTTGTGTGAAAACAGTCACTGGTGGCAGCAGATATCTGAAGACATGTCAGCGAAGCATTGGGGGAATTTTGCGGGGGCTTTTTTGAGCTGATTTTCTTCCCCAACTTTCAACAGCCAAATGTGCTGGACCTTGCATGCACTTTCAGTTCCACCTTGCTGAGGGTGGAGCACTGGCAACTATTTATTTTTCGCAAATCATCTTACTTCAGTATTAGGTGCACAGATTCTTTCCTAATCAAAGTCTTGCACTGGTGTCTCTAAGACTTCTTTGATATTTTGGTACCATCACTTACCAAAAGATGTTGCTCATTAATGTGCTAGTACATTTCTGTGATCTTTATTTATCCCCTCAAAATGTTGCCACCTCCATTGATGAGCCTGTATCCTCCAGTACTGTATCCCAGTATTATACAATGACTGACCTGTACACTCAGTACTGTATCCTCATGTTCTTTGGACTCGCATATTGGAAGAACAATATTTATGATTTAAGCCAGATGACTTTTACTTTTAAGTGATTTGAGTATGGAAATTTCATATGGCGTTTGTTACTCTGTACCAAAATCCTGGGTGTCTTGCAGTTTATTCATAAGCTATATTTGACTTCTAATCGCAACAGCATTTTTAAAATACATATACATATTTATGTGAATTTAAAAAAGAGAGAAAATCCATCCATGTGAAAATATGATTCATCTGTTTGGAAAGCAAATACTTGTCATTGGACAAAATCTAGCAAAATAATTCTCTTTCGTCAAATTAACTTCCTGCAGCAGAACTCGGCGTTTAAGAAACATTGAGTTACTGCAGGAATAAGGGCCAAGGCCTTTTATTTTATATTTATATGGGTTTTTTCTTTCTTTAGTGATCAGAAATTTTATCCAACTGTCAGGAAAAGTCTGGGCAGGTGGTGGGGGTGGAGGGGGAGGGGGGGTGGTGGATCATTATAATCCTGTTCTCAGTCTCTTTCAGCCACTTGTATTTTGTTCCGCTAGATGTTTTAAACAACATCTCCAACATAAACAGCATAATCTCCCTGGTTTTATTTGTCAGTGCATGAAAACTGAAGGTTTTTTTTTAATACGATAACTGGTAGCCTGTGTCTTTTTAAATATATATAGTTATTCAGAGATTTGGAAGAAGAAATACTGATACCCTCTCCCACTTTTTTTATCCATTTTTCCACAGAGATATATATATACACGATGTATCTATCTGGATTTCATAACTTAGCAAACTGTATATAAGCTTTAATTTTTTTTTCATTCCTTCCTTGGATCACTTCTCCTTAGCTGTCTTGAGTTCAAAGGACACCTCCCAGGTCCTACACCAGAAGCCTTTTTGCTTCAGCTTTCAGAAAATAACCTATGGTTTATTGCTTATTTTGACAGGCAGGCCAGTGGTGAAATTGGAAGGGTTTTAGTTATCTGAGGAGAGCTATTCTCTCTGTACAGGGTATGTCTTTAAATGATGCAAAAAAAAAGGCCGAAGTTAGGCCCCAGTCATTTTGTAATATTATGTACAGCTCAGATAGGAAGTGTGCTAATGTGTTTTTTTTTAAGAAAGGGGTTTTGTATAGTTTTTACATGTTTAAACTGGGTGGGAGGGAGGTGGTGGGAAATACAGGTAGTTTAGATTTTGCTCTCCAGAGAAAGATATTTCCCGCTTTCTCCCACCCTGAATGCTGTATGTAGCTATGTTTCCCCATGCTGTGAAGTTGGTAACATTTATATGTACTTCTCTGCTGCTTTCACCAGTTGTAATGAATTTATATTTTTTTGGATTTAAAGGAAAACACAGAAAAAAACATTGTCCATTGTAGAAAAGTCAAATTATAAATCATTTTGCTACCTTTTTTGTGCTTTTTTTGAATAAAACCTTTTTTGAATAAACATTCTGTTTCCCTGAAATGTTAAACTTAATTCTCTTGCTTTTTCTTGCATTTGTATTTTCAATTGTCTAGTTTTCCCCCTTTTTGTCCCTCAAGAGTGTTCCCTAAATGTCCACCTGGTGAAATGTACTTTGAGCATGGCTGAGTTGTGTAGGCAGTCAGATCCGAAGTTCATTCCAGAAACAGCTATTTGTATAGCGCCAGATTTGGATGAGTCATTTTGGAGGATTGTTGGACCAGGGGGTGTCATTGTGATGGGTTGAGACAAAAGGACATGGAGGGATGTGAGCACCAGGATGAGAATTTTAAATTTGAGATGTGGCTGGTCTAGAATCAAAGAGAAGACAGAGTGATGATGGGCAAATGGGACTTGGTGCAAATGGTTCTCTATATTAACAAGGGCAGGGCAGTAGTTTGAATGGGCTCAGGTTTACAGAAAAACTTGTAACATTACAAAGTGCGCAAGAATAAGAGATCTCAGGCTGGGTTGTGGCAATGTCTCGCACAGCTAATTAGTTAACGGAGTGCAGACAAATGATCCCTCTAAGCTGCAAACAGCAATCTGTAATGTATTATGCACAAGCACAATTCCTTTTTAAGATGAGCCATCTGTGGCAATCTTAATGGCACCAAGCGATGCAAGAAACGGGTTACACAAGGTAAAGAAAATAATGTTCTAAACTCATGCATGATTGAGCAAGCAATTGAAGTGTTCTGCTCCTTATGCTCAGAGGAGGATGGAATTGAACTCGGAGTAAACTATATTATACAGAGATGATGTACGTGAGACTAGGTAACTTCAGAATTTAATGCTCTGGGGTCCTAGGTTTGAATCCCACCGCAGTAGATGGTGAAATTTGAATTCAGAGACATCTGAAATGAACAGTCAAACGTTGACCACAGAACATTATCACTAATATCCTTTTTAAGGAAAGAAATCTGCTCTCCCTGCTTGGCCTACATGTGTCTCTAGATCTTGACTCTTAAATGCTGACCCTTTGTAGCAGGGTAAGGGAGTTTGAGAGCTCTGAGGTTCAGAGGGATCTAGGTATCTTTGGGGCACGAGTCACAAAATACTAGTATGTAATTAGGAAAGTTATCATTTATTGCGACGGGAACTGAATGTAAAAATAGGGAAGTTGTACAGGACACTGGTGAGACCAGATCTGGAGTACTGTGTACAGTGTTGGTCTCCATCTTTAAGGAAGGATGTAAATGTATTGGAGGTGTTTTGGAGAAGGTTTACTGGCCCTGCACTAGGAATGGGCGGGTTGTCTTATGAGGAAAGTTTGGACAGGCTGACTTTTATTCACTGGAGCTTTTAGAGTAGGAGATGACTTGATCGGAACATAGAAGATCCTGAGGGGCTCAGAAGGTAGTGGGAGCAGAGTCTGATTTTTTTTTAAGGTAGAGCTAGAGATATTCTTGATAAACAAGGGGGTGAAAGGTTGTTGGGGGGTAAGCGAGTGGTTGCAGTCAAATAAGCCATGATTGTTCTACCATTCAATAAAATCTCAAGAGGTTGTGACTGACTCCTGATCCTGTATTGGGTGTTTATGTCTGCCTTCCTCGTCACTTATTTTGTATATCCAGCACCAGTGGGAGTTTCTTAAATTTATTTACGGGATGAGTGTCACTGGCTATGCCAGCATTTATTGCCCTTGAGACGGTGATGGTGAGCTGTCTTTTTGAACCACTGCAGTCACTGAGGGTTATGTCCATCCACAGCGCTGTTAGGGAGTTCTAGGATTTTGACCCGACGACAGTAAAATAACGGCAGTATATTTCCCCAGTCAGGATGGTGAATGGCTGGAAGGGGAACTTCCGAGCATTGGTGTTCCCTGGTATCTGCTGCCCTTGTGGGTTTGGAAGGTGCTGCTGTAGGAGTCTGTTCCTGCAGTGCATCTTATAGATGCTCCTGACTTTATCGATGGTGGACAGGCTTTGGGGAGTTAGGAGGTGCATCACTCGCCACAGGATTCCCCGTCTCTGACTGCTTTTGTCACCACTGTGTTTGTATGGCTGGACCAGTTCAGTTTCTGGTCAACGGTAATTCCTGGATGGCCATTGAAGACCCCCACCCAGAGTGCACTCTGCGTCCTTGCTACCCTCAGTCCTCTTCCAAGTGCTGTACAATGTGGAGGAGTACTGATTCATCAGCCGAGAGGATCAGAAAATGGTTACCAGCAGGAGATTTCCTTGTCCATGTTTGACCTGATGAGACTCCATGGGGTCCAGAGTCAATGTTGAGGACTCTAAAGGCAACTCCCTCCAGACCGTATACCACTGTGCCACCACCTCTGTTGTATCTGTTCTGCTGGTGGGACAGGACATACCCAGGGAGGTGATGGTGGTGTCTGGGACATTTTTAAGGTATGATTCCATGAGTGTGGCTATTATCAGGCTATTGCTTGGCCCGTGTGTCAAAGAGTTCTCCCAATTTTGGCACAAGTTCCAGGTGTTAGTCAGGAGTCATATCCAGGTTAATGTCAGTAGGTTTGATTCATTTTTGTTTCCTTTGTAGCAGTTGGGTACAACTGAGTGGCTTGCTTAACCATTTCACACAAGGCTGGACTTCTTATTCTGAGAGCACCTGATTTTAATTGTTCCACCATTGACAGCCATGCCTTTAGCTGCCTGGGCCCCAAGCTCTGGAATTTCCTCTCTAAACCTCTTCATCTTGCTTTCCTTTTTTAAGGTGCTCCTTAAACCTGCCTCTTGGATCAAGCTTTTGGTCACCTATCCTAATACCTTTATGTGGCTGTGTTAAACTTTTGTTTTATAAAGCTCCTGTAAAGTGCTGTGGAACTGTTATTTCAAAGACACGATAAACACAAGTAATTTACTGCCTGAAACACTATTGTAACAGTAACTGTCCATGTCAACTTATCCCAGCTGCCTTCAAGGTACTGGCCAGAACCAACCACTTTTAAAAGTTGCTTTACCAACAGTATTTTCTCTATTCCAAAGATAACAGTGGGGTTCTTTTGAGGAGAAAATAAAGAATTGCATTTATACATGTCGTTTCATGACTTCTGGACATCTCAAAGTGCTTTACAGATACTGAAATGTTTTTGATGTAGAAACAGAAAATTCTGGATAAACTCAGCAGGTCTGGCAGAGTCTGTGGAGTGAGAAACAGTGTTAACGGGCCCAATTTTATGCCCATTTTCTGGCACACAAACTTGGTACAGTTGGGCAGGAGGCGAGTAGTGAGATCCACGCCCGCCTCCACACTAGTTCCCCCTTTACCAAGGGCTGAAAATGGCCACCATTGGGATGGCACCCAAAGCAGGTGTGACGTGAGTTTAAATGCATTTGCTTGCACTTGAATTGACTGGGCTGGATGTCCAAACTTACCGGAACTTGCCCCTTTTACCACTGTATTCACCCCTCCAAATTTGGTGCAAAATAGATATGGTCCGCAAAGGTCTGAATCAGGCACTCCAGCTTCTGAGGAGGTAAGTTCCAAGCTTCCGGTGGCTCTCTGAGTCAGATCGGGGTCAGGGGCAGGGGCAGGGGCATCAAATGGCTCTCTGACTCAATTTGGGGGTGGTGGGGCGGGGGGGGGAGATGGGTCAGATGGCTCTCTGACTCAGATTGGAGGGTGCAGGAAGGTCTACTGTGATGGGTGGTGGGGGGAGTGACCTGCGATCGGTCTAGGTGTTGGGGGGGGGTCAATAATGTTGTGAGGATGGGGCAGAGTCGGTGGGGAGCCAGGGGAGGCATTATTCAGCCGGGAGCAATGTGGCAGGGTAACATTTATCTTTTTTACTGTGTGTGCAGTTGGAGTTGTGGATTTGGAACTGCAGGATTTGGGTGTGTTAAACCCAGCCCACAGGCTTCTGCTGTGTAATTTGGACTTGCTGCTTTTTTTTTCCCAGAGTGCCTGAGAATGGGTCTAAAAGTCAGATCTGAAACGCTCCCAGTTTCAAGTCTACCCAGTACGTAGACCTAATCAAAATGATCGTTCCACAGAACCTCAATGCCTTAACCAATCAGCGTTGTTTTTTACAGAATTATATCCTTTCTGTAATAGGGTGACCAGAACTGCACACTGTAATCAAGTTGCAGCCAGCCAATGTTTTATAATTCTAGCATAAGCTCCCTGTTGCTCTTATCCTGTGCCTCAGCTAATAAATGAAAGGATTCCATCTGCCTCCTTCACTGTCTTTATCATCCCCCTACATCTAAATCCAAATTGTTGATCTGTTACAAAAGGCAGGGGATCTGGAACTGAGTCCTGTGGAACCCTACTAGAAACAGTCTCCCAGTCACAAAACCACCCATCAACAATTACCCTTTGTTTACTGCCACTGAGCTCATTTTGGATCCAGCTTGCTAACATTTCCCTGGATCCCCTTTTTTTTAATCAGTCTGCCAGAAGCCTTGTTAAAATCCACTACGTTGTGCATTTGCAGTGAGTGCACAACCCTTGCCAATCCTTGTTACTTCCTCAAAAAAATGCAGTAACTTGACCCTCACTGAGGTCAGACTGACCAGCCTATAGTTATTTACTGCCTATCCCTCGCTTCAGAGATACAACATTAGCAGATCGCCAATCCTCCGGTACCAAACCTGTATCTAGTGAGGTTTGGAAAATGATAGACCCTATGCAATTTCCTCTCGGGTTAGTTTTACCCCTGGGGTACACATCATCCAGCCCTGGTGATTTATCCACTTTCAAGGATACTGATCCCATTGAAACTTTCTCTTTCCCAATGTTTATCACATCTAATATTTCCCACTCTTCCTCCTTAATTAGAATATCTGTAATTCCCCCTCCTTTGTGACCATGGGCCAAAATATTAATCAAGATCCATACCACATTTTCCACTTCTGTGGAAGGATCATTGTGATTTGAATGGCCTCCTACAGGTAATTCGTATCAGGTCTGCACCAAAACTCCGAAAAAGCATCTTACGCAGGCTCTACAGTGGACTGCAGCGGTTCAAGAAGGCGGCTCATCCCTACTCCTCAAAGGGCAGTAAAAGATGGGAAACAAATGCTGGCCGAGCTAGCAACGCCCATGAACAAATAAAAAACATTGTAAACCTAAAGCATCTCAGAAGAGTGTAATCAAAGGCAACATGACATTTGATTACAATGTCGTGCGAGAGGATCTTAGGTGACAGGACAAGGCTTGGACAAAGAGATAGATTTTAAGAACGACATAGAGGAGAGATAGAAGCAGGAACGTTTGGAGATGGAATCTCTGAGCTTAGGGTCTGTAGGTACGGCTGCAAATTGAAACAATGAAAATCAGAGGGGTCAGAATTTACAAAGCGTGGAAATCGTGGAGGGCTGCATGCAATGTTCCCTACAAGCTGCACAGCCACCTAGTGGGCTGTAGCTGTAGTGAGTTGGATCTCAAACAATGATGAGACAGAGTACAGGAATGAGATAGAGAATCTGGTGAACCGGTGCGGCAACAATAATCTCTCCCTCAATATCAACAAAATGAAGGAGATTATCATCGACTTCAGGAAGCGTAAAGGAGAACATGTCCATATCAATGGGGACGAAATGGGAAGGAGCGAGAGCTTCAAATTTTTAGGTGTCCAGATTGCCAACAACCTGTCCTGGTTCCCATCCACCCCGCCCCATACTAACACTATAGTTAAAGCCCACCAATGCCTCTACTTTCTCAGAAGACTAAGGAAATTTGGCATGTCAGCTATGACTCTCACCAATTTGTGCCGATATACCACAGAAAGTATTCTTTCTGGTTGCATTAAGTTGATCTTTCTCTACCCGCCACCCCCCCCAATCCCACCTATGACTGTAACACTACATTCTGCACTTTCTCATTTCCTTCTCTATGATTGGTATATTTTGTATAGCACACAAGAAACAATACTTTTCACTGTATGTTAATACATGTGACAATAATAAATCAAATCATCTGAAAGTCCTTGTGCAGGCTGTTTTAAGTTACTGCACATGCATGGCTTTGCAGATTAAAGTTAAATTTATTTACTAATATCACAAGTAGGCTTACATTAACACTGCAATAAAGTTACTGTGAAAATCCCTTAGTTGCCACATTCCGGTGCCTGTTCGGGTACACCGAGGGAGAATTTAGCATAACCAATGCACCTAACCAGCACGCCTTTTGGACTGTGGGAGGAAATCGGAGCACCCAGAGGAAATGCGTGCAGACTCTGCATAGACAGTGATCCAAGTCGGGAGCCCCGGCGCTGTGAGGCAGCAGGGCTAACCACTGTGCCACCGTGCTGCCCTAGCATAAAGAGGCCATGCGCTTAAATATATTACTCCCACATTCCAAAAGAAATGATAGGTTACATTGGTTGTGGGGCTGGAGGAGCAATAGGATAGGCTGTGGAGAGATTTGTAATCACGGATGCAATTTTTAAATTCAAAGCACTGACAGACCAGAAATACAGGTCAGAGGACACAGGTGATAGGTGAACAGGTCAGAGAGCACAGGGGTGATGGGTGGATAGGATTTGACACAAGTTTGGATATGAATGGCAGAGTTTTGGGCTTAAATGAATGGGAAGTGGGAGGCCAGCAGTTGGAGGTGAGCCCAGTCACTGAGTGTTGATTTGTATTTACCTTAATGCAGCTCATACTGGAGCCTGCACCTGCCCTCATCTGATTCCCCATAAAATCCTTTCCCATCAGGAGGAGGTACTTGCCTGATTTCTCTCTCTTAGCCAGGGTATAAATTGCAGATTGCATAGTTCAATAGGGCACAGAGGTTAGCACTGCAGCTTCACAGCTCCACAGACCTGGGTTGGGTCACTATCTTGTGGAGTTTGCACATTCTCGTTGTGTCTGCGTGGGTTTTCTCCGGGTGCTCTGGTTTCCTCCCACAGTCAAAAGATGTGCGGGTTAGGTTGATTGGCCACGCTAAAATTACCCCTTAATGTCCTGAGATGCATAGGTTAGAGGGATTAGTGGGTAAAATATGTAGAGATATGGGGGTAGGGCTTGGGTGGGATTGTGGTTGGTGCAGACTCGATGGGCCAAATGGCCTCTTTCTGCACTGTCGGGTTTCTATGATTCTACGAAAGGTGGTGTGCACAGAATGGGGAGAGTGAAGCTTCACCCTCATTTCAGCATCTCATTCACCTGCACTAGATTTACAGACCAGTTTTTACAGAATCTTTCCATATTGACCCATTTCTTACATTACTACAGTGAATACAACACTTCAAAAAGTACTTTATTAGTCATGGAGAGCTTTAGTACATCTTGAGGCCAAGATTTGTTACAGTGCAGTGGGAAACTCATCATATCTGTGCTGACTCTCTGAGCAATTAACCAGTGGCTATTTCCTCACCTTCATCTTGTAACCTTGCATGTTCTTCTTTTCCAGAGAGTAATCTAATTCCCTTTTGAAAATCTTGACTAAATCTGTCTCCTCCACACTCTCAGACAGTACTTTCCAGATCCTAACCACTCGCTGTGTGAATCTGTCTCCACCACACTCTCAGACAGTGCATTCCAGATCCTAACCACTCACTGTGTAACTCTGTCTCCATCACACACTCGGACAGTGCAGTCTAGATCTTAACCCCGCTCGCTGGGTCCAATTTTACCATTTTTGTTTTAAGTGCTGAGTCTGGGCGCAATTCAGACCTGACTTGGAAATCTGCTTTCAAGTGCCCCCACACACACTTAGCCTGAAAAAAAAATCATAAGTCTGAATCGCACTGTGGGTGAGATTTAGTGTGCTCGAAACGATCGGAACTCTGAAATGCGCATGCACGGTTAGAAAAAAATTTGAAAATTGTGCCTCTCCCGGGCCGCAAAAAGCAGATAAACCGGCCCAGGAGCAAAAAGTGGGAGCGATGGCCCCCACAGATATCACCCCACTCCCATAACATAACTGTCCCCCTTATCCACCCAGTCCCCCGGTTACCCAGACCAGTCATGACTCCCTGCCCCCTTCTCCCCCCCCCCCCCCCGCCCCGCAACACTGGACCCCCTCCCACCAGAGAATGAGTGGGCTTCCCCCACCCCTTCTTCCCCAGAGATTGATGTGGTCTCCCTCTGCCCTCCTCCTGCCTCCCAACCAATGATATGGCCTGTCTTCCCCACCACTGTCCCACCTCCACCACCAGAGAGCAATAAGTCCTCCCTCCCTCCCCCACTACATCAGAGATACATCTGACCTGCCTCTGCCCACCGCCCACAAAAAAGTAATCAGGTCTCCCTTCTCCTGCCTCTTCCACCAGAGAATGAGTTGGCCTCCCTCCCCACCCCCACCCCTCCCTCCCCTCACCCACCAGAGAATGATCTGGCCTGTCTCCACCACTAATGTGAGTCAGAGAGCCGTTGGAAGCTCTGAACTTATCTCTTGAGAAGCTGGAGCGCCTGAAACAGACCTTTGCCGAGCAGGTCTGTTTCGGGCCGAATTTGGATGTAGGAATATGACGGGAAAGACACGATTTGGATTGCGGCCATTTCCTGGCCTTGGTAAAGTGGGCATCTGCGCAAATGCGGGTGCAGATCGCATTAATGGCCTCACACCCAACTTTACTGTGTTTTCGCACCTAAATGGTAAAATCGGGCCCACTGTGTGAATCTGTCTCCACCACACTCTCAGACAGTTCATTCCAGATCCTAACCACTCAATGTTTGAATCTGTCTCCACCCCACCCTCAGACAGTACATTTCAGATCCTAACCACTCGCTGTGTGAATCTGTCTCCACCACACTCTCAGACAGTACATTCCAGATCCTAACCATTTGCTGAGTGAAAAGGTTTCTCCTCGTGTCCCCATTGCTTCTTTCCCTTCTCATCCCTAAGGAAAACAGTCCTCACTTCTCCAATTTGTCTTCACATTGTGTTAATGACCAGATAATCTGCATTTCAGCATCGAAGCTAAGGGATAAAAGTTGTAAATGACACTGGGGTGAGCTCTTCTGCCTTTCTCTGAAATAGTGGCTAATTGTTAACATTCAGACAAGGTTTCAGTTTAACATCCCATTTGAATGGTGATGGATGGTTAAGCAATGAAGGGGTCAAGGAGATTCTCGAAACACTTTAACATGCTATCCCGCCATTATTAAGGATAATGTCAAAGCAGCTCAAGGATGGCAGAAAACTAGAAAGAATCTTGATCAATTGGGCCAGTAGGCTGACGAATGGCAGATGGAGTTTAATTTAGATAACAGCGAAGTGATGCATTTTGGTTGATTGAACCAGGGTAGGACTTATTCAGTCAATCGCAGGGTACTGGAGAGAGTTGCATGTTCATAGCTCCTTGAAAGTGGAGTCACAGGTGGACAGAGTGGTGAAGAAGGCATTTGGCATGCTTGGTTTCATCGGTCAGAACATTGAATACAGGAGTTGGGACATCTTGTTGAAGTTGTACAAGACATTGGTAAGGCCACACTTGGAATACTATGTACAGTTCTGGTCACCCTATTACAGAAAGGATATTATTAAACTAGAAAGAATGCAGAAAAGATTTACTAGGATGCTGCCAAGACTTGATGGATTGAGTTGTAAGGAGAGGCTGGATAGACTGGGACTTTTTTCTCTGGAGTGTAGGAGGCTGAGGGGTGATCTTATAGAGGTCTATAAAATAATGAGAGGCACAGATCAGCTAGATAGTCAATATCTTTTCCCAAAGATAGGGGAGTCTAAAACTAGAGGACATAGGTTTAAGGTGAGAGGGGAGAGATACAAAAGGGTCCAGAGGGACAATTTTTTCACACAGAGGGTGGTGAGTGTCTGGAACAAGCTGCCAGAGGTAGTAGTAGAGGCAGGTACAATTTTATCTTTTAAAAAGCATTTAGACAGTTACACGGGTAAGATGGATATAGAGGGATATGGGGCAATTGGGATTAGCTTAGAGGTTTTAAAAAACAAAAGGGTGGCATGGACAAGTTGGGCCGAAGGGCCTGTTTCCATGCTGTAAACCTCTAAGGCTCTAATCAAAGCAGAAATGAGGAAGCAGCAAACATCATGATTTAATGCCCCAAACGCAGAAGGAAGTTGCTTCATTTTCACACGTTGTACAAAATGAAACATCTGGTGGAATGTGGTCTAACACACAAAGCAGTCTTAAATCTAACAGCAGCAGCAGCCTGTCCCAACCTAACGTCAGCTCATGATTCCAGAATCTAGCCAAAAAGCAGTTCCTTCATTGCAGTTTGTGGGATCTTACTGTGTGGTAATTGGCCATTACGTTTCCTACATTGCAACAGTGAATAAACTTTAGAACTCCTTCACTGACTGTGCAAGAATCAGCCTGAGGTTGGAAAGGGATCTGCAGAACGTTGGTATTCCTTCTTTCTAAGATCCAGACCCCCGTCAGGAACCCCATCTGTTTCATAAGGTAAATACACGGTGTGACACAAACCTGAATAAAACAGAAAATTGGTGGGAAAACTCAACATAACTGGCAGAATCTGTCAGTAAAGTTGAGTTAGCGGCTGCGTAACCTTTTATCAGAACTGGAGAAATAAAGTGGGGAGGGTATGGGGGGGAGAATGAAGATCAAAGTGTGTGATAGAATGGAGAGTCAGAGAGATTAAATGACAAAAAACTCATGGTGCAAGGTTCATCTATCCAATTCTCCTCAATCTCATTGGCTGAGATCATCTGACTCAGGAGAAATCAAGATTGAACCTGGAACATCTGATGTATCAGCCGATACACACTGAGTATCTCATTAACCAAGGTAACTCTGACATCATATTACTGCCTTTACACCCAGTCATTGTGAGAAAATAAGAAAGCAATTAAAGTATTTAGAGGCATTATCACTCTTCAAGGCTAGAGAAACAGTGTGAAGCTCCCTTGACACTATCCCCATCAAACACTCCCAGGACAGGTACAGCACAAGGTTAGATACAGAGTAAAGCTCTCTCTACACTGTCCACATCAAACACTCCCAGGACAGGTACAGCACAGGGTTAGATACAGAGTAAAGCTCCCTCTACACTGTCCCCCATCAAACACTCCCAGGACAGGTACAGCACGGGGTTAGATACAGAGTAAAGCTCCCTCTACACTGTCCCCATCAAACACTCCCAGGACAGGTACAGCACAGGGTTAGATACAGAGTAAAGCTCCCTCTACACTGTCCCCCATCAAACACTCCCAGGGCAGGTACAGCACGGGGTTAGATACAGAGTAAAGCTCCCTCTACACTGTCCCCATCAAACACTCCCAGGACAGGTACAGCACAGGTTTAAATACAGAGTAAAGCTCCCCCTACACTGTCCCCCATCAAACACTACCAGGACAGGTACAGCATGGGGTTAGATACAGAGTAAAGCTCCCTCTACACTGTCCTAT
Organism: Carcharhinus amblyrhynchos; assembly: GCF_965287045.1. Classification (NCBI taxonomy): domain Eukaryota; kingdom Metazoa; phylum Chordata; class Chondrichthyes; order Carcharhiniformes; family Carcharhinidae; genus Carcharhinus; species Carcharhinus amblyrhynchos. The sequence continues at coordinate 3,375,571 of NC_137326.1, read as the reverse complement.
CCAACACCTTAGGGCACATGACTGATTGGTGAGGCACCATGCTAGTCACATATCATCTACTGCAGAACATTCCAGTCAAGATAAGCAAACAACACTCAGTGAAGGAACCTGGAAAGCTGACTGTTGTTTTCAGAGAAAGTCTGCATTAAGTGACAGCATGGATCACCAGCAAATGATGGTCCTTGTCCACCTGGGTCTGTACCTTTAAGACTTGATTACCTGGAAAGACTCGCATTCCAGCCATTATTTTGTAAATTGAGTTTGTGTCTTTATATGCCCCGTTTGTGAACACAACTCCTACTTACCTGACGAAGGAGCAGCGCTCTGAAGGCTAGTGGCTTTTGCGACTAAATAAACCTGTTGGACTTCAACCTGGTGTTGTGAGACTTCTTACACGGACACTATCAGGGCAGGAATGCTCTTGACCTCAGCACCAGAGGATCATTCCTACCTGACAATGGGGTATCAGTAACATTCGTCAATCAGCTGTCTCCAGATGAATTGAAATTATTTCATCTCATGCTGTAAAGATCGACATCACAAGATACATGACTGGTATCCCCAAGATTGAATGACTCATGGATTCCATCCACATGACTCTGCTGCTCCCTTTATCAATTGTCATGCATATTTCAACAGGAAAGTTTCCCTTTGCTCTTTCTCTCTCACTTTGCTGTTTGAACAAAGCGCAGTACAGCACAGGAACAAGCCCTTCGGCCCACCAAGTCTATCCTCTCTAATATGTTCTTGCCTCTGTGTGGTCCATATCCCTCTATTTCCTGCCTATTCATGTATCTATCCAGATACCTCTTGAACATTGTTAGAGAATCTGCTTCCTCTGGCAGCGCGTTCCAAGCATTCACTGCTCTCTCTGTGTGAAAAACTTGCCCCTTTTCTTCTAAACTTTCCCTCTCTCACTTTCAACCTGTGCCCCTGAGTAACTGACCCTTTGACCATGGGAAAAAGACTCTGACTATCCACTCTATCCAAGCCTGTCATAATCTCGTAAACCTCTTTCAGGTCCCCCAACGCTCCAATGAAAACATTACAAGTTTGTTCAACCTTTCTTTGTAGCCCATATCCTCCACATCAGGAAACATCCTGGTAAATCTCTTCTGAACCCTCTGCAATGCATCAACATCCTTCCATTAGTGTAGTGACCAGAATTGTACACAATACTCCAAATGCTGCCTAACCAAAGTCTTATCCAGCTGCAACATGATTTTCCAATTCCTATACTCAACACTCTGACTGATGAAGACCAGCATGCCATACACTTTGAGCACCTTGTCTACTGAGGTGCCACCTTCAGGGAACTGTGGATCTGCAGATCTCTCCGTATGCTAATATTTTGAAGGGTTCTACTATTTACTGTATACTTTCCTTCTGTATTAAACTTTCCAAATCGCATCACCTTACATTTGTCCAGGTTAAATTCCATCCGCCATCATTCGGCCCAGGTCTCCAGCTGGTTTATATCCTGCTCTATCCTCTGACAATCCTCCTCTATCCTCTGACAATCCTCCTCACTATCCGCTACTCTCCCACTTTTTGTATCATCTGAAAATTTACTAACCAGACCACTTACATTTTCATTTATATATGTTACAAACAGCAGAGGCCCCAGCACTGATCCTTGGGGAACACCGCTTGTCACAGACCTCCAGTTAGAAAAGTACCCTTCCACTGTTCCTCTCTGCTTTCTGTGCCCAAGCCAGTTTTATATCCATTTTACCAGCTCACCTCAGATCCCATATGACTTCACCTTCTGTGTCATCCTGCTGTGAGGAACCTTATCAAAGGCTTTATTAAACTCCATGTACACAACACCCACTGCCCTGCCCTGGTCAATTTTTCTTCCTTAAAGAACTCAATCAAGTTTGTGAGACACAATCTCCCCTTCATAAACCATGCTGCCTGTCTCTTCCAGATGTGAGTACATCCTGTCCCTAAGAATCTCACCTCTGAGGCCTGTAATTTCCCCGATTGTCTCTTCTGCCCTTCTTAAACAGAGGAATGATCTTAGTTATTCTCCAGTCCTCTGATACCTTGTCTGTGACTAAAGGGAATACAAAGATTTTGACTAAGGCCTCAGCAATTTCTTCCCTAGCCTCTCAGTATTCTGGGATAGACTCTATCTGGCCCTGGGGATTTGTTCACCTTAATGTTTTTCAAAACCTCCAATTTCTCCTCCCTTTTTATCTCAACATGTCCCAGAACATCAATAATCTCCTTTCTACACACACCATCCACCACATTCTTCTCCTTTGTGAATACTGATGCAAAATACTTGTTAAGGACCTCACCCACCTCATCTGGCTCCACACACAAATTTCTTCCACTGACCTTGAGTGGACCTATCCTTTCTTTAGCTACCCTTTTCCTCCCTATACATGCATAAAAAGCTTTGGGATTCTCCATAAGTCTGCCTGCCAAGGACACTTCATGGCCCCTATTTAAACTCTTTCCTGCTATCATGAAATTGTAAATTGTTGTTTTTGGAAGGTTGATTCAATGAGTCTCTTTCAGGGAAGGTGTTTGTGTTGATACTGTGTGCATTGGGTACTGCTGTGGTGCCCCTGTGGCATGGTGGCACAATGGTTAGCACTGCTGCCTCACAGCACCAAGGACCCGGTTTGATTCCCGGCTTGGGTCACTTCTGTGCGGAGTCTGTAACTCTACTGGAAAAGCAACACTGGCATCTATCCAACAATGTGGACAATTGCCCAGATATGTCCTCTACACAAAAGCAGGACAAATCCAACCCAGCCAATTACCGCCCATTCAGTCTACTCTCCATCATCAGTAAAGTGATGGAAGGGGTCATCGACACTGCTGTCAAGCAGCACCTGCTCAGCAATAACCTGCTCAGAGATGCTGGGTTTGGGTCTCGCCAGGGTCACTCAGCTCCTGACCTCATTACAGCCTTGGTTCAAACATGGAAAGAGCTGAATTCCAGAAGTGAGGTGAGAGTGACAGCCCTTCACATCACAGCCACATTTCACTGAGTGTGGCATCAAGGAGCCCTAGCCAAACTGGAATCACTAGGTATCAGGGGGCAAACTCTCCGCTGGTTGGTATTATACCAGGTACATAGGAAGATGGTTGTGGTTGTGGAGGGTCAGTCACCTCAGCTCCAGGACATCTCTGCAGGAGTCCCTCGGAGTTAGTGTCCTAGGCCCAACAATCTTCAACTGCTTCATCAATGACCTTCCCTCCATCATAAAGTCAGAAGTGGGGATATTTGCCAATGATTACACAATGTTCAGCACCATTCACAATTAATAAGAACATAAGAAATAGGAGCAGGAGTAGGCCACCTGGCCCTTCAAGCCTGCCCCGCCATTCAATAAGATCATGGCTGATCTGTCGTGGCTCAGTTCCACATTCCCGCCCTCTCCCGATAACCCTTAATCCCCTCTCTTATCAGAAACCCATCAACCCGCGTCTTAAAAATATTTAGCGAGGTAGCCTCCACCACTTCAACGGGCAGAGAATTCCAGAAATTCACCACCCTTTGAGTGAAGAAGTTCTTCCTCAACTCCGTTCTAAACCGTCCCCCCTTTATCTTGAGGCTGTGCCCCCTAGTCCTACTGTCCTTTGAGCGGGAAGAGTCTTTCCACCTCTATCCTATCCATCCCATTCATCACCTTATACGTCTCAATGAGATCTCCCCTCATTCTTCTAAACTCTAACGAGTACAAGCCTAGTTTATTCAGTCTCTCCTCATAGCTCAACCCCCTCAACTCCGGCATCAGCCTAGTAAACCTCCTCTGCACTCCCTCCAAGGCCAAAATATCCTTGTGTAAGTACGGCGCCCAAAACTGCACACAGTACTCCAGCTGCGGCCTCACCAATGCCCTATATAGCCGCAGCAAGACCTCCCTACTTTTATATTCAATCCCCCTCGCTATGAAGGCCAGCATCCCATTCGCCTTCCTGACCACCTGCTGCACCTGCAAGCTGGGTTTTTGCGACTCATGCACAAGGACCCCGAGGTCCTTCTGCACTCCTTGGATACTGAAGCAGTCCATGTTCAAATGCAACAAGATCTGGACAATATCCAGGCTTGGACAATATCCAGACAAGTGGCAAGTCACATTCACGCCACACAAATACCAGGCAATGACCATCACCAATAAAAGACACTTTAACCACTGCCCCTTGTCATTCAATGGTGTTACTATTGGGATCCCCCACTGTCAACACCCTTGCATTGACCAGAAACTCAACTGAAAAACTCAAAGTCACCACATAAACACAATGGCTACAAGAGCAAATCAGAAGTTGGAACACTGCAGAGAGTAACTTAGCTCCTGACTCCTCAAAACCTGTCCACCATCCACAAGGCATAAGTCAGGAGTGTGATGGAATATTCCCCACTTGCCTGGATGGGTGCAGCTCCAACAACATTCAAGAAGCTCAACACCATCCAGGTCAAAGAAGCCCCGCTTGATTGGCACCACACCCACAAACATCCAGTCCCACCACCACCGATGCTCAGTAGCCGCAGTGTGTACGACCTACAAGGTGTACTGCAGCAATTCACCAAAATCCTTAAACAGCACCTTCCAAAGCTATGACTATTTCCACCTGGAAGGACAAGGGCAGCAGATTCATGGGAGCACTACCACCTGCAGGCGCCTCTCAAGTCACTCACCATCCTGGCCTGGCAAAATATTGCTGTTCCTTCGCAGTCACTGGGTCAATACCCTGCAATTCCCTCCCTAACAGCACTGTGGGTCAACCCACAGAACATGGACTGCAGCAATTCAAGAAGGCAGCTCACCACCACCTTCTCAAGGGCAACTAGGGATGGGCAATAAATGCTGGCCAGCCAGCAATGATGTGGAGATGCTGGCTTTGGACTGGGGTAAACACAGTAAGAAGTCTCACAACACCAGGTTAGAGTCTAACAGGTTGGACTTCAATCTGCTGTGACACTTCTATTATCAAATAAATCGGTTGGACTAAAACCTGGTGTTGTCAGACTTTTTACAGACTTCTTACAGCCAGCGATGCACAGGTGCCACGAATACAAAAAGGTACAGAGAAATACTTTATAAAAATGACACATGGAAACAATAGTTAATTATATCCGGACGATATTTCTTCAGAATGGCTGCGTCCTGAAGATTCCTCGAGACTCCAGGCCAATCCTGGAGGGTTGGCAACCCCATTCCCACTGACTCATTTCCAATAGCGGGCGCTAGGACCCGGCGGCCAATCCCGGAAGACAAGTGAGGGGGCGGGGCGACGTGGTGACGTCAGACGCGGTGACGCGCCCTCCGGCTGATAAGCGGCGACTGGGAGCAGCAGCTTCGACAGGGAAGGCGGCGAGGATCGGAGAAAGCGGCCCCGGCCTAGCGAGAGAGAGAGAGAGAGAGAACAGTCAGCCCACCCGCCCGCTTCAGGTCGGTCCCGGGGAGGGCTTCCCACAGGGATCGAGGAGGCGATCCCGCCCTAAGGAGGGAGGGGGGGGGAATGCGGCCTGTGGGAGCCGGGCCCAGCGGGAGGCTCGAGGCCTGGCCAACGGCTCCGCTCGCGCGGTCCGGGCCCCTGGCAACCGCCCCCGGGCCCCTGGTAACCGTGCCCTGTGGGTGACCGGAGCGGTGGCTCGCGGGCCCTGCAGCAGCATCTGTCCTGTATCAAATATTCATCAGCTTCCCGTGCGGCTGGGGAGTTCCCTCCCTCTTTAACAATCATTCAGCAAAACAAAAAGTCAAACATTAGCCAATAACCTGATTTACACGCTGCGTTTGCTGCCAACTTTTTTTTAAACCCAATACAGTTTTAAACCTCTACCACAATTTGTCTTTCAAAGCATTCAGATTTGAAGCATGATTTCACTTAACGTGTCATGTGTATAATATTCTCTTTCGCGAGCTTGTGTAGCTTTATAATCTTGCTACTTGATGAAGCTCTTTCTTCCCCTTTTCTGGCAAGCATAGTGTTTGATCTGGGTTGTTGACAGGTCAATGTATCTAGACCCAGTGATAACTTCCAAACTGTCTCAAAGTGTATGTCTAGGCTTCTGGGTGACTAAGCTCAATTTTATGGAGTGGGCTTTATTTTGAATGCCCTTTACTTCCTTGTTTATGCTAAAAACACAGCTCTCATTTGGCTGGTGTTGTTCCAGAAGCTTTTTCTGGGGTGCAAAAGTGAAATTTTGCTTGTCAAAATGTCAGGTTTTGGGGTGTGCCCCTTATAACACTACACCCTAGTTTTATTATTTACTGTCACATTGGGCATTTGTGACTTCTGTTTACTGGATGTTGACTGGCTTTGTATCTAAGCTGGATGATGAACAGCTGAGTGAACCAACTGGGACCTATTTTGTGGCTAGCTGGGTTTCATGTTACAGCCTTTGTCCAATTGGAGGTGGTTCTATGTAAATAAGATTGTGGTGCTGGAAGTCTGAAACCTGCTCCTTGTGATCCTTGCAGCTGATGAAACACATGACTTAACGTTACACTCTGAATCCAGTATCCAAGCCCAGTTCATATGTTGCCGAGGGTATTTCTGTGGTAGGATCCTTTGCTTTGGGGCATGACTAATACTACAGACTGAGCCAGTCACATGGCTGCTTTTCTGACAGCTTGTTTTTTTAATTTTTAAAATATTTCAGTTTTTTCTATGTAGATATTAGTGTTGGAAGTGTGTATGATGTAAAAGGCACAGCTGTTCATGTTTGGGTTATCACTTTATTCACTACTCCTGTACTAACTGTTCCATGAGGAGACAAGAAGTAGAATAGTGCTATCCCTCCTAGAGTTTTAATGACGCACTTTCCATTCTAGACAAATTCAATGAGATTGCAAGATGTAGTTTCCCTTGTGTCTAGAACTGGGGATTACATTGGAAAGGGGTTGATAATGTGTAAATTTCAGTCTGAGTCAATTTCTGACCTCTAAGGTGTTGTAAATGGTCAGCCATGATATCAGCTGACAACAGGCTTGAGGGCTTGAATGTCAACTTGTTCTTTTGCTGTGTAAATAATTCTGGCTTGTGCTCTTGAGGGGAAGTCCTCAAGTATTGATTGAGGGTGGGTTGCTGAAACTTGATGGCAAATTTGCCAGCAATTTACAATGGTATGATGTCATTGGGATTCCAGTGATATGAAATCTAGTGGTGGGAGCAGCTGTAGGTGAGAATTGAGTGCTATGTAAGTGCCTTAAGTACTGGTGTTAGTAATTTATGACTTGAAGTGCCCAGTGTGATTCAGCTGAATGTGTTAATGGATCTTGACATAGTCAGAGGTTTACAATATGGAAACAGGCCCTTCAGTCCCACTTATCCATGCTGCCCCTTTTGACCCTTAAGCTAGTCCCAATTGTCCACTTTTAGCCCATATCCATGTAACTGACTCAAATGTTTTTAAAAGATAAAATTGTACCTGCTCTACTAGGTCTGGCAGCTGGTTCCAGACACACCATCCTCAATTTTGTAACTCCCCCTTCCTTAAACCTAGTTTTAGACTCTCCTATCTTTGGGAAAAGATTGACTATATAGCTGGTCTATGCCCCTCATTATTTTATAGACCTCAACAAAATAATTCCTAGTAAGTTTTGCAACAAGTTAATGGGTCCTGGGTACTTGTTCCCATTGGTCACTGTCTGTCAGGAGGGTGGGAAAGGCAATTTTGCAGAGGATTGAAACATCCAGTACCAAGCCAGCTGATAAAACCACTTCAGAAGTAATTTTACTGACAAGTTGTCTTTTGTTCCCACAAGCTGTTGTAGATGGACTGGTAGGGATTGCATGTCACTTAATTTAGGAATGGACTGCACCACTTCTGAATAATTAAATCAGAAGTACAGTGATGTTTTCACATGGAATTCTGACTCCTTGGTGGTGGCTTGCCTTGTCCCCTTAGCAAGGCACTTGATGGTTAGTTCTCTTCATGATTCCACTTTGAAACAACAAAATTAGGAATTAACACAAGTGGAGTGTCTTGTTTTCCCCCCCCCTCATTCTCCAGCTTTGACTTGTACTCTATACTTGGCTATGTTGTCCACAAATTTGTGGTTTGTATGTCAGCCCAGAAACTTGCTGATAATGCAGCTGACATCAGTGCTGGGTTGTCTTTTTGGAGGTGATGCTAAACTAGGGCCCTGATTGAGTCTCAAACTTAATAGCACTTGGAAGAGCAGAGAAATTTTAAATTCCTTAACATTCTTGATACTAAAGTATAGCTTGAGGCCAATAGGGACATCATGATCATAAGACATTTGGAACACAAAGTTCTTATTTCACATAAGCAAGTTTATTGGACTTGCTGGGTCAGTAATTGGCAATCAATTGCAAATGTTTCCCATGTGTTCAAACCCAGTAGCATCATGGTGTTACACAAAACATACCTGTGCATCTAAACAAAGCAGAATACCCACTTCTGTTTATCCTGTATTTCCTGGCTCCAGTTCCACAAGTACCATTTTCCTTCCACTCCAGGAACTGAAGTATCAGCATTTAACAGGATTTCTAATGTTCTTTCCTGTGCTAATCTCCCTTGCACTTCCTGCTGGAGTTCCTGCCATCAGTATACACTTAGATTACATGAGATTCTCTTCAGAAATATGTACTGACAGTCTTAAATTTCTACATGTTGGGACCTGCAGAAGGATCTGTCCTATCTACACAAATTTTTATTGCAGGAACTTGGGCACATCAGTGCCCAAGTATCAAAACTAATGCATATCTTTTTCATTTTGACTGAGTTCCTATATATTTGTATATTTTCCTATATATTGGGAATTTTCTTCCTGATGCCAGTATATAGGGAATTATTTGAGTCTGAAATGGTGCTCACACAGGTACCACCAATATAGTGCTTCTGCATTTTAGTACAGTGATACAGGAATTGAGAACCCTACATTAGTGTTTTAGATCATCTGTGGCAAGTACAGACACATCCCTGGATTTTGTTTAAGTCAGGTATTGCTGTGAGTTTGGAAAAGGCCCTTCAGCTCAATTTAAAGGACATTCAGCTGCTATTCTGAACTTGAGCAGAACCCAAACTATACAGGACATCAGCTGGTCTCTGGCTGCTGTTAACATGAAATCACTTGGTGGTTCATTGTTTGTTAACACATTCTATTCATGACAACCTAATCCTTACAGAACATGAGGTTAAACAGTTCTGGCTAGAGTACTATATTAGCTTCCAATTAACCCTGAATTCTCTTTTTTCTTGTAGCAAAGGTTCACTTCTGTTTAAATAGTTTTTATACTTGACCACATTGCATGATGAAATTAACACTCCAATGAAGTATCAGTGGGTAAAGGCTGTTGTATGTCTATAAGGACTGGTTCATTTTGGGGTGCAGGAACAAATGGCTAGGTTGCAGGACATTCTGACAGTCCATTATTTTAAAAATCATTTCAAATGACTAAACAAGGAAGTTTGATAGTTCATAAATCACTAGTTTGACTCAGCACTGTCCAATTCTGGGTGGTACAGGAAAATTAGCTCATGGTATATTTACTGGAATGGCATGGAGTTGGGGGTGTCAGTCCTGTGGACAGAGGAAGCTTCAATTCACCTTGAGGAATGACTTGAGCTGACAAGTAATCCCTGAAAGGGTGTTAAAAGCATATTCATCCCTTAAGAATTAATTGGATATTTATACCTGATAAAGGAGACATTTGCAGCATTCCTTAGTGGAGGGAGGGGAGGTAGCAACAGTCTGCTTTGAATGGAGATTCTGAATTCGCTCAGATCATTGGGATTGGACAACTAAATACAATACCAAGTCCACACCAATGAAATGAAGATAGATGCTTAATTACTTGGGAGGGCCAGTACTATTAGTGTATTCCATTAAGTAAGTGTAGTCAGTTGGTGTTTCTTGGGCATTGCAAGTGGCAACTTGTTGCCTGCCACAGTTTTTTTAAATCTGCAGCAGGTTGTCTTGAACTCTGATTAAAATATTAATATTGTCATTGTGTAAAGTAAGTGTGGACTTGGTTGGGTGATGAACCCTCTTGATGCTTAAGCTTCACTGAGGAAATGGAGAATTTTTCCTCCTGGCCAGTTTTCTAATCTGTGATATTTTACCCTGTTCTTGGTTTACTAAGATGTGTCATTGCAGCCACCTCTAACCACTGCAGCGGAAACCTGTCACGTGGACTTCACCCTTCACACTGATCTCCCTGCTTATACACCAGCTTGTGGCTGGGCACACTTGCATCATATTTTTGCCTACCTCCTTGCAATTTATCATTTGGGTTCCTCTAGTCCTCCCTGGTTTGTACTGTCTATTTGAAAACCTGCTCTTGTGTTGAATCTGACCCAAGCTATAAAGTATCTTCATGTGTTAACCAATGCAAATGACAAATTGGTAAATTGTGATTCCCTCTCCAACAGGGATCACGAGGATAAAATTGCCACCTTCAAGTGGGGTGGCAGTGGTTAGCACTATTGCCTCAGCACTAGGGATCCAGGTTCAATTCCAGCCTCAGGTCACTGGAGTTTGCAGATTCACCCTGTTTGTGGGTTTCCTCCAAGTGCTCTTGTTTCCTCCCACAGTCCAAAGATGTGTGGGTTAGGTTGATTGACCATGTTAAATTAACTCTAGTGTCAAGGGATTAGCAGGATAATGGAGTTACAGGAATAGAGCCTGGGTGGAATTGTTTGCTGCAGACTTGATGGGTTGCATGGCCTCTTTGTGCACAGTAGGGATTCTAATCCAACTAAAGTATAGGCAATTTCTCAGGGTGTGACCTGGTGATCAGAACATTCTTCAGAGAAACTGAATTTGAAACTAGAGATAGCAATAGGAACAGCTAGCAACTTTCTCTTTTGGGTGTGATTTGCCACAGACCACAGTACTTGAGGTCTTTATCAATGTCATATTTGTGACTGACACCACTATCTTTTTTGACCTGCTGCCCTAGATGTGGTTGACCACATCATTCATGCTGCTCTTTGCTGTTGTCTGATCTATTGGCTGCATTACCATTCATGTTCAGTTACCTGTCTTTCACCCCCCAACTTTAGTCTTATATGCTGTTTCATAGGATCAGGATATTGTTGGCAGGTAAGTTTGCCCATTCTCAGTTGCCCCTGAACTGAGTGGCTTCTCCATTTCAGAGGGCAGTTAAAAATCATCCACACTACATCTGAAATCGTACGTAAATTTCCTTCTGTAAATGAGATTAACAAACCAGATGGATGACCATTTCAGTTGCTATTAGACTGATTGATTTGAATTCAAATTTCACTGCCTTCTGTAGTGATTTGAACCCATGTCCACCTTGTGGGTCAAAATCCTGGGAACATGCCCCACCAGCATTGGGTGTGTACATACACTATGGATTGCAGTGAGGCCAAGTAAGGATAGGCAATAAATGCTAACCCAGCCATTGATGCCCAGGATGCATTTGAAAAGAGACATGGCCTGGTTTTCTGGATTACAATTCCATTAACACTACACTGTCTTCCCTATCCTTTGTAATCTTCTGCAGTCCCACAGCCGTCATATCTGCCATACTTCTGCCTCTTGCAAATTCCTAGTTTTGCATTGCTCCACTGTTGGCTGTCTTCAACTGTAAAGGCCTTGAGCTCTAGATCTCAAACTTTGTTCTTTTAATCTAACTTTGAGGTTCTGATCATTTCCTAATCTTGTCATACTTTGGGTATTAAGTTAAGCAGTGCTATATAAATCTAGGTTGAAAGTCCATTTTGCGTTGATCCTGTGGTCCCCTCCTAATCTCCTGCTATGCTGACACAATTGCATTTACTTTTCCTAATTTGGCTACTTTATGCCACACAAAGTAAACTACAGATCCTGGAATCAGACAGTGGAAAAGCTCAGCTGACCTGAGAGCATCTGAGAATGGAGCCAGCATTTCAAATCTGGCTGACCCTTCACACATTGCACAATATGGTGTCCTACTGCATGCCTCTATGAACTAGCATCAGCTCATAATGCATTATGAAATTAAGAGGGTTGTGGGTGCCTGGAACTCACTGCCAGGGGGAGGTAGTGGAAGCAGATGCAATAGTGACTTTAAGGGGCACCTTGACAAATCCATGAATAGGATGGGAATAGAGATATGGTCCCTGGAAGGGTAGGGAATTTTAGTTGAGTCAGGCAGCATAGTCAGTGCTGGCTTGTAGGGCCGAAGGGCCTGTTCCTGTGCTGTAGTATTCTTGAATGTTTCCAGCATTTTATTGACCTGTCACTTTCTCAACTCCTGTTAATTAGTTGATTCTTGTCATAATGTCTTGATGTTATCTCCTCTCCAGGATTGCTACAGTAAAATGACCATTCTCTAGATCTGCATTGTCACTTATTGACAGTTAACTCTACTTGTAGAATTGGCTAGTCATAACAGTCATTTGAGTGGTAGATGGGTGTTGATGGCAGGACAAACATTCATTGCCCTTGTTGCCAAGAGCTCTGGGTCTGAAGTTGAATGTAGGCCAGACCAAGTAAGGATGGAGATTCCCTTTCCCTAAACAGCATTAGTAAACTGCTGGTTTTCACTATAATTTAACCATTACTAATTTAACTTGACTTTCACTAGATTTGATTGGTGCATCTAGAGAGCCTGGACCTTTATCACTGCACTATTGTCTTTCCTCCCCCACCCCATGAAATACACTTGATTAAATTTAACAGTCAAATATTTTTCTATGTAGAAGCAGATTGCTCCAAGCTATCCATTTGTAGTAGCTTATTGGCAGCCCACCTTGATATGCTACACTTATTTAACTTTGATGTAACTAGTGTAATTACCACTCCACTTGTCTAGTAGTTTGGATGCAGTGACCTGTCAGAACTGCTTATTCTCCTAAGAGGCTGGTTTATCACAAATTTTGGATATTCTACTTTTAATGGTGTTCACAGTTGGATCTGAAATGCTAACTAGATGCTTAACTCTGATCAGCAGAATCTAATCTTGCCCTCCTGATGTCCACAATTCCAGCAATCTTAGCATCAACTCTCCTACTCCCCATGTCTTCCCAGCTATTTCAGCAAAGCAATTAAACCTGATGCCTCTAACTGTGGATGCTAAAAATTAAGTGTGCCCAGAATACTGAAGATCCAGCAAATGGGGTTGCTGGAACAGTCAGGTAGTCTGTTGAAAATGTTTTAGTTCACTGATCTCTAGAATGTTTCTTTAGCTTTGGCTAGGATAAGTCGAACTTCAAAAATCATCTTTCACCCAGGGACTATTTTGCCACCAGATATGCAAGTTTAGAATTTTACCCTTCCATGCAGTTGAGAACTGGTGTACATCAGCCACTGGAATAATGAATTACTATGGGTGTCAGAATATTGGACCATAAACATGTTTGACCAGCTTACTTGTCAGGAGGTAATGGGTTCAAGGCCTTCCACACATGGGGTAATCTGGTATTACTCTTGCTTTGGGAGAGCCATCTGTTGTAGGGAGTTGCCTACTTTTGGGTGAATTTAAAGTAGCAGCAGAGTTCTGTTTCAGTCAATTTATTTCAAGTAATTTGGTCATTTTCTCCTGTAGGAATTTGCTGTGCACATTGGCTGGCTGTTTCCTACATTGTGACTTACTACACAATGTTTTGGCTGCAGGATCATAAAAGGTTATATAAAAGAACAAGGATACATTTTTATTCTTGGCTTGGGCAGCAGTTGAGGAGAAACCTAAGCTATGCTCAAACCTGAGGTAACCTCCATTCAAAGCAGGACTGAGCTTATAGCAAGTATGAGTCTTTCTGACTTCCTGGGCTCCAAAGAGGTTATTGCAGAAGGTCAGGGGACATGGAGTTGGGGGTAGGGTGTTAGTGTGGATAGAGGATTGGTTGTCAAATAGGAGGCAGAGAGTGGGGGTCAATGGGTGCTATTCGGATTGGCGGTTGGTGACTAGTGGAGTGCCTTGGGGGTCAGTGCTGGGGCCTCAGCTATTTACCATTTTATATAGATGATCTGGAGGAGGGAACCAAGTGTATGGTGTCGAAATTTGCTGATGACACCAAGATTGGTGGAACGGCAAATTGCGCAGAGGGTGTGGAGAGTCTGCAGAAGGATCTAGATAGGCTGGGAGAATGGGTCAGGAACTGACAAATGGAATTTAATGTTGGCAAGTGTGAGGTGGTCCACTTTGGTAGGAAGGACTATTACTTACGTGGGGAAAAACTGCAGCAGGCGACAGTGCAGAGGGACCTCGGGGTCCTTGTGCATGAGTCGCAAAAACCCAGCTTGCAGGTGGTCAGGAAGGCGAATGGGATGCTGGCCTTCATAGCGAGGGGGATTGAATATAAAAGTAGGGAGGTCTTGCTGTGGCTATATAGGGCATTGGTGAGGCCGCAGCTAGAGTACTGTGTGCAGTTGGGCGCCATACTTGCACAAGGATATTTTGGCCTTGGAGGGAGTGCAGAGGAGGTTTACTACGCTGATGCTGGAGTTGAGGGGGTTGAGCTATGAGGAGAGGCTGAATAAACTAGGCTTGTACTCAGTTTAGAAGAATGAGGGGAGATCTCATTGAGACGTATAAGATGTTGAATGAGATGGATAGGATAGAGGTGGAGAGACACTTCCCGCTCAAAGGACAGTAGGACTTGGGGGCACAGCCTCAAGATAAAGGGGGGGGGGGGGGGTGGTTTAGAACGGAGTTGAGGAAGAACTTCTTCACTCAAAGGGTGGTGAATCTCTGGAATTCTCTGCCCGTTGAAGTGGTGGAGGCTACCTTGCTAAATATTTTTAAGGCATGGGTTGATGGGTTTTTGCTAAGAGGGGATTTAAGGGTTATGGGGAGAGGGCAGGAATATGGAACTGAGCCACGACAGATCAGCCATGATCTTATTGAATGGCAGAGCAGGCTCGAAGGGCCAGATGGCCTACTCCTCCTATTTCTTATGTTATGAATGAATCAATACAACACTTGACCTGTCATCTGGACTGGTTCTCTGTAGAAGTAACTTGTCTGATGCCCCTCCCTACCTTTCAGGATTGAAATGTAACCACTTTTGACAAGAAGAAAGAAATGGGAGTCCAAATAAGTCTTGCAGACCTTCAGTAACTTGTCTGCCAGATTTGATGTTGGCATTAAATAGTTATGTTTTCAGACTCTCTCCATTTGATCACTTGTCCATCTGATTAGGTTGCTGCTGACACATGAATGTTAATAGTTGATGGTGGGATGTTACTGGAGAACAAAACACTCTTGTGCTCCCTTCCTTTCAAATATCAAAATTATCATGGTTGGTAAGCTTTCCAGTGGGATATTGGAAGAAAGATGAATGAAGTGATGGGTAGGTCCAATGTGTGGCAAACTAGGAAATCACTTGATTCTAATATTAAACATTTGTGAAATCTGGGGTTATTAGAGTTAATCTTTGTGTATAGAATCAGTGAGCATGCCATAGCATAACTGACTCAAACAGCAACATGAAATTTAATCCAGAACCAAATTTATAGTAAAGCTGCTTTTAATATGTGCAGAATAAGTGTACAATGAATCTCAGATGTAAAGCTATCTTTCAATGGAATTTCCCAATTTAACATTGTACCTAGATTTCACAAGGACAGCTTTTGCTTTTCCAGATCTTAATTTTGAAGTCTTAAGATTTTCCTAAGCATGTGAAGCTTCAGAATTCTTATTATGCCCTGTACTTGAAATTTACTTTCAGTCAGATGAAGGGGACTGAGTAAATTGAAGCTGCAATCTAGTTTAAATGTACAACATTCTGGAGGGGCTTTACTGTTCCACTTAATCAGAATTTACAACAGACCCTGTCTCCAGATTAGGGGCTGATCATTGAGGACAGATTGAGAAATTTTTTTGCTCACGTTGTGAATTGTTTCTGTACCCTGGGGTATCAGAATAGAGAAATGATATGATGGGGGAAAATGGAATGGAAGCTCACTTAGCCATGATCATAAATAGCAGAGTCAGCTCAATGTAGTATACTCACATTATGAATTGTGGTCCTATAACTTCTGCAATGTCTCCTTGCCTGTTACTCTAAGTCTTCTGAACACTAGCATGTTTCTTACTGTCAAAACACCCTCTATAGGCCAATTTGGATTAGTGTCATCTTATTTGTGTTGGGTCAAGTCTGCAGTATGGCATCTCATAAAATGAAACTGATCTAAGGATGAGACTGGTGTCTTGGACACTGGTGCAAAACTAATGCTAATTTTAAGAAATATTTCAATGGAGGGTGCTCATTTAAATTTTATTGCATAATCTAAATGTTAAGGCATCTGCCTGGTGTACATGTTTGGGTGAATGGGTCTGTTTCTGTAAGCATGTGACTGAACAAGAGTATCTTGTACATATTTTATTCCAAAACACTAAAAATTTAAGGTGCTAGTGTAGATGGCTTATGGTCCCTGTTTCAGTGCTTGCATTTGTTTTGGTCATTGATATTGGCAACCAAACTTGATCACATGAGCACTTCACATCAGGGCAGTGTCCATTTAGGTTGTTCATACACTTGGTCCTGAAAATTAAAATGGATGCCACCTTTGGCATTGAAAATCAGAACTGTTGATTACCAGGAGACATCTGATGTAATTAAGGATATACAAGCCAGCAACATAGCCAATTTAAAGCTAGTATTGATGGCATGATTTGTGGGTCTGATTTTGGGTTCAGGTGTATCAATTTGCCCAATACCCCTAGATTCATTCACTAGTGTAGAAGGAGGCTCTGATCTGAGCCTGCACAAACTGAGCATCTTGCCCAGGTGCACCCTTCCCTGTTAATCATCCTATCCTACATCTTGGAGTACTGGGGCAATTTAGCATGGCCAATGCACTTAACATCCAAATCTTTGGATTGTGGGAGGAAACCCACAAGACACATGGAGAATATGCAAACCCCTTCTGCCTTAAGAATTATGCAAATCTCAGTAAATTCATAAAATGGCATCCAATCTAGATGACAATACTGGCAATCATTAATTTACATCCCTGAGACTTCAGTGGCCACATCAAGTATTTGCAGCATTCTCAGGAGAAATAAGGAATGCTAATGAACAAATCAGAGGTGACTTGGGCACCAATATCACTCTGCTCTTTTTAGGCTTTTGGAGGACAACTTCAAGTTGCTGCTAAAGCCAGCTTTTCTTTTGTGGGATGGTGTGGCTAGAAGGCCAGCATTTGCCTATCCTTGGTAAATAACTCAGTTCATGGTTGTCATTGTAGTTACTTTAATCTGTTCATGTCAGTTGTATTTGCCTTATTTGAAATGCAAAAATCTATTGAAGTTCCCCCTTCTAGAATGCAGAACTTCAGAAATGTCACTAATCTTTGTGGGTTACTGCTGTGTACATGAGCCAACCTAATGTTAGTTGATCATGTTGGGAAGACAGTTGGGATGTAGATTAGAATTGGAGGATTAAGTGGAAGGTTGTTTTTTCCCTCTTTTGCCTCTGAACGCTTGTACTCATTTTCTAGTTTTTCCTCACCAGCTAATGGGATACAGTTGGGCTCAGCCCAAAAGAATGGGCATGGTGGCCTGAATAGTCATCTCTACTGCTGGTTAACTTGTTCCATTACATGACTGTGTTCTTGGAACAATCAGTGTTGGAGGGAAAGCCAAAGAGGCTGGACATGGCTTCAAAATGAAAATTAGTAAATGGGTTTTCTTTTGATTGCAGGTATCTGTTTAAACTCTGGATCTGGCTTTCCTTTGCTGTATATGCCAAAGTGACCAGAATCAAGTGCTATGTCAGTGTCTTATGTCAGGAAACTGACAAGTAGCTGAATGTGTCGCTAACTAGTGATTATGCAATGTTGCTGGAAAATTAACTGGGGTTGCAGTGGGCACACTTGTAGAAAGGATGCAGCTTGTTTTCCTTCTCCCCTTCATGTAATGGGGATAAACTATATTTTGATTCCCTGGGTGTGATGTAGCTTGTCAGTTGTGCCTCAGTCAATGAGCTGGCACAAGCCTGAAGCAGAGCTTGTGTTAACTTCTCTCCAGAGACTTGAGCACAATACTAGTACAATGCAGTGCTGTACCAAGGAAGTGCTTCACTTAATGTAAATTGCATTGGAAGCAGTTCAGAATGCCAGTGGTTCCCAACCTCTGACAATTCCACAGCACACCAACTTTTTTCAGTTGAATCAAATGCTGTACAATGAGGTAGGGCATAGGGTGCACTGCAATGAATCACCAATGTTTCCTCATTGTATGGCCATTCATCCTGCACTCGATTGTAAAGATGGGATCCTGCAACTTGGTGCATATAGTGTGAAGTTGCAAGCAAGTGTAGTGAGCTCCCTGAACATTTCCATCTATGCTGTGAATAAACTTGCCTAAAGTAAATCTCTTTTCTTCCAGCTTTAAAAAATGACATCTAGGAAGAAGGTTTTACTGAAAGTTATCATCCTGGGAGATTCAGGGTAAGTAATTTCACTTCCTTGAACACAATTATACTCCTGCCCATCTCCATGCAGTCGCTGAAAAGGGTTACAATTTGCAACAGATTCTGTCCTAGCTTTTTGCTATTTAAATATTAAATCACTTCCTCCAACTTACAAATCTTTGTGCAAGATGTTCTAACTAAAAGCAAGTAATCCATATTTTTTGTAGTGGCCTTCATTCAGTTTGATGCAAGTTCAAAAAGCAATTTTAATGATCATCTTGGAAGCTCATTCTAAAGCTCAGACCTTTCTATCTGAACAAAAGAAATAAAAGCAGGAGTAGGCCATCCAGCCCCTTGAGCCCATTCTGCCATTCAATGAGATCATGGCTGATCTTTCCATAGACCCACTCCACTTACCCACCTGCTCACCATAACCTTTAATTCCTTTCTATTCAAATATTTATCTATCCTTGTCTTAAACATTCAGTGAGGTAGCCTAACTGCTTCACTAGGCAGGGAATTCCAGATTCTCAACCCTTTGGGTGAAGTTCCTCCTCAACTCAGTCCTAAATCTAGTTGCCCCTTTGCCATGCCCCCTAGTTCTAGTTTCATCTGCCAGTAGAAACAACTTCCCTGCATCTTATCTATTCCCTTCATGTTTGAGATCTCCCCTTATTACTCTTCCGATGAGTATTGCCCAAGTCTACTCAGTTTCTCCTCAAGCCAGCTCTGGAATCAACCTAGTGAATCTCCTCTGCACCCCCTCCAGTGCCATATATCCTTTCTCAAGTAAGGAGACCAAAACTGTACGCTACTCCAGGTTTGGCCTCACCAGCAACTTATACAGCTGCAACATAACCTTGCTGCTTTTAAACACCATCCCTCTAGCAATGAAGGATAAAATTCCATTTACTTTAATTACCTGCAAACCAACTCCTTTTTGTTCTTGTGCAAGAACACCCAGGCCCATCTGCACAGCAGCATGCTGCAATTTTTTACCATTTAAATAATAGCCCATTTTGCTGCTGTTCCTACCTAAATGGATGACCTCATTTAACAACATTGTATTCCATCTACCCACTCAGACTATTTATATCCTTAGTTACTGTCAAATTTGAGGACATTTGATCATTCAGTACTTGTTGATCAGCAATGATTGGTACTTCAATGTACTAGAACTAGTTCTATTAAATTTTCAAATGAGCCTGACTGCTGACCAAGGAGCATGACCCAAGCATAGAGCACCTTGTCTATTGTACACATGAAACCATGCTCTAGTTTCAGCAGACCAAATCACTTATTTGCTTGTAATATAAAGATTATAATTTGTTCAAGGCCCAAAGTGTCACAATCTGACAGCAAGCATGATGGGCCAGGTGACTAGAGGAATTGACAAGTTTCATTCCTGTGTATAAACCTAAGTAGAGCAATCTTTGGCATGGGCATGGAGAAAATTTGATCTGAATGCAGAGTGGCAAAAGCAGGCTAGATCATTTTACCAAGAGCTGAATTTTGCTGGGTTTTGCAGAGTAATAAAAGGATAGCTCTTCCCAGAGCTAGCCAAACAATTAGCTAAGGAATTGTTAGTGTTCTTGATTTCACTTGAGGTATGAATTTGTTACAGCTTTAATTTAAACACCTTCCAAGCATTCCAGTTTAATGAGATGAACAAGAACAGTAATTCAATTATTTAACATTCTTTAGTAGCAACTCAACAGTTGCAACGGTTAACTCTAAACTGTACTTTAACTCTCACTGCACATCAATTTTAACTAAACTGAAAATAGATACCATCAAGTTTAAGAAAGCCTTGGCCAAAAATATCCTAGGTGTAGAATCTACTTCAGGGTACAAAGTCTCTTTGCAATGGTTGGTCTGAGTTGTCACTCCTAAACAAAGAACTCAGCCTTTTATCCATGATTCTCCATCATCCAGCCAATTATGTAACCAGAAACTGATCACATGGCTCAAACATCCAGAGAAATTACTTTTGAACAACACTGTATAGTTCATTTTACATCTCTGTTACAAAGCAGCCATAAATCAAGCCATGGTGTCTCAGTTAATGTAGACAGTTTCCTGATCTGACCAACACAGGAAGCTTCAGATCACAGCTTCCAGACCAGAGCCTCTTCACAACCTACATCTGGTTTTAATTTAAGTTAACCAAAATGCTTGACTCAGCCAGAATAGTCACCTTAAAGCCACTATTGCCATTGTTGCAGCCATTCTTTCTCCGTCCACAGATTTTGTCTGGCTTCTAAGTTGGAGTATTGCAGTGTCACTTAGTTTTGCACCTATTTTAGCATTTAGCATGCTACCTGTATCAAAGACAAGGTGGTTGGGATATTTTCTAAAGCATGCCAAATTCAATTTCCCATAACCACCTTATGGACACTGCAAGTCAACTTTTAAAGCTACTTCAGTTCATTTCCTACTTTAGGATGATGTGGAGATATCAGCATTGGACTGGGGTAAGCACAGTAAGAAGTCTCAGCACCTATAGAAGATCTCAAGCCTCATGCTACATTCAGTCACCTTGTGTCATTGTCAATCCCATTTTCTACAAATGGGACAAAAGTTATGAGCATGTTTACTGTTCTACCACCTAAACAATCTGCTCATGGTCTCTTTTTTGGCTTTCAGGTTTTACCTACTTGGTGCATATATTTCCTTACCCTCTATCATGTACTTGCCTGCAGGCTGGGAATACACAAAGCAAGTGTGGAATGCAAGAAGTAAGAAGGGCTAAAGGGGTCATGAAAAAGCATTGATCAGCAGGATTAAGGAAAATGTATAAAGAGCAAGAGGTAGCCAGGGAGAGAGTTGGCCCACTCAGAGGAGGGAATCTATGCATGGAGCCAGAGGAAATGGGCAAGATATTTAAATGAGTACTTTCTCAGTATTCACCAAAGAGAAGGACTTTGTGAATGAGTCTGGGAAAGTGTAGATAATTTGAGTCATGTTGGAATCAAAAAGGAGGTATTGGGGTTTTTGAGAAACATTTAAGGTAGACAAATCCCCAGGGCCTGATGGGACATATCTCAGAATAGAGGGACAAGAGAGGAAATTGCTGGGGCTTTGAGAAATCTTTGTATCCTCACTGGCTATAGGGGAGGTCCCAGAGGGTTGGAGAATAGCCAGTGTTCCTTTAAGGGTAGCAAGAATAATCCAGGTAATTACAAGCTGAGCCTTGCTTCAGTGGTAGGGAAATTACTGGAGGGGATTCTTCAAAACAGCATTTATTCCCACTTGGAAATAAGTGGATGTATTAGTGAGGCAACATGGTTCTGTGAAGGGGAGGTCACATCTTTCAAACTTGGTTGTTACTGCCTTGAAAAACCTCTGAGGATAGAGCAGTGGATGTTGTCTACATGGACTTCAGTAAGGCCTTTGACAAGGTCCCTCATGGCAGACTGGTGCAGGTGAAGTCACATGGGATCAGATGTGAGCTAGCAAGATGGATACAAAACTGCCCCTCAAAGAAACAGGGTAGCAGTGGAAGGATGTTTCTGAATGGAGGGCTGTGACAAGTGGTGTTCCTCAGGGATCAGTACTGGGACCTTTTTGTGTATGTTCTGGAGGAAAATGCAACAGGATTGATTTTAACTTTGCAGACAAAGGTTGGTGGATTTGCAGATAGCAATGAGGATGCAGCAAGATATAAATCAGTTGGAGATGTGGGTGGAGATAGTAGATGGAGTTTAATCCAGACAAATGAGATCATTCATTTTGGAAGGTCTAATACAGAAATTTACAGTAAATGGCAGAACCTTTAATTATTGATAGGCAAAGGGATCTGGGTGTACAGTACACAGGTCAGTGGCAATGTGGATGGAGAAGTTAGTCAAGAAGACATACAGCGTGCTTGTTTTCATCAACCAGGGTACTGAATTTTAAAAATTGGTAAGTCATGTTGCAACTTCATAGAACCTTTTAATTAGGCTGCATTGGAATCTAGTGTTCAATTTTGGTTGCCACACTAACAGAAGGATGTGGAGGCTTTGGAGAGGGTACAGAAGATTTACCAGGATGTTGCCTGGTATGAGGGGAGATTGGAGAAACTTGGTTTGTTCTCACTTGAGTGACAGAGGTTGAGGGGAAACCTGTTAGAAGCCTACAAGATTGAGGTATGGACAGAGTGGATAGTCAGAAGCTTTTTTCCAATGTGGAAGAGTCAATTACAAGGGGCATAGGTTTAAGGTGCAAGAGGCAAGGTTTAAGGAGATACAAGGCAGATTTTAGTAATGGGTACCTGGAACTCATAGGGGAGGTAATGGAAGTAGATAGTGAGTTTTAAGGAGTGTCTTGACAAATGTGAATAGGATGGGAATAGAGGGACATGGTCTCTGGAAGGGTAGGGGGTTTTAGTTCAGTCAGGCAGCATGATAGTGCAGGCTTGGAGGGCCAAAGGGCCTGTTCCTGTGCTGTTCTAAATTGCCTTGCCATCCCCTTTTGCCCATTTGATGCACTTGTGTTAAAGCAGTGACTAAAATAGTTTGCCAACTGTCTTTTCATTTCAAGCTTTAACCACTTTGTATCTAGTACACCCCATCAGTCACCTAATTTAAATATGTAGATTTCACTTGATATGAAACCTGTGCATTTTTAATGCTCAGTAACTTTAAGGATTGTCACAACTGGACCTAGAGTAACTGCTTAAGCTCTTTATTTTGGTGCTAGATTTAACTTTTATGGCTGACATTCACTCACTGATTTTTAATCTTCTGTTTGTTCAGCCCAAGTAATAAAGGAATAATCGCAGCAGTCTCTACCTCTTCACAGGCTGCTTTTTTTTGAAAGA
Organism: Carcharhinus amblyrhynchos; assembly: GCF_965287045.1. Taxonomy (NCBI): domain Eukaryota; kingdom Metazoa; phylum Chordata; class Chondrichthyes; order Carcharhiniformes; family Carcharhinidae; genus Carcharhinus; species Carcharhinus amblyrhynchos. The sequence continues at coordinate 3,352,463 of NC_137326.1, read as the reverse complement.
TTAGTCAGTATCTGTCCTTCTAATCCTTGGGTCTTAGTATTTGGCCACCTTCATTGGATGAGGCTAGCAGCTCCATATTCCATCCTTCAACTTGGTGCTACAAAAATAAGGCACAGCAGAAGCACAGTGGGTCCATAACCCATTTTTGGAAGATCAAAAACCATCCTGTACTATCACATTTTTGCTCCTTTTAAAAGAAAGGAAAAAGCATGTCTGGTACTATGATAGCTGATCAACAGACTTGAGTACCAAAATCAGTCTCTTGAGCACACCAAGTTCATTCAGGTGATGTGGCCTATAGTGAATGCTATTAGAAGCTGGAGCACACCTCAGCCAAATAGCCTTTTGTAAATTTTCTTTCAAAAATGAAGCTATTTAGACACATCTTTGATCAATATTGTATTTTGGTCATGAAAGGCAGAATGTACAGGCCTGCATGTTTAACTGGAATTTCATTTGAGGCTGGTTTTGTCCAATTTCATGATCAAAATTGTCATCTTGTGGTTGTCTGATTAAAAATCAAAGGGGAGCTGGTATTTCACTTTCAGGACCAGAAATGTCCCAGACCACTACTTTGATTGTGACCTTTCCACTTGAAATATTAACACTAGAAGTGGCTCTTGGGACCATGGTGAGCTTGCAGTTATCCAGTGACTCCTACTTGAAGGTGCAGGATCCAGGTGACCCTTGGATTTTTTTCATTTTCAAATGCCAGCCAGATGACGAGCTGATCTGTTTCTAGTACTGATGGAAGCACTGGCTCAAGTGCATGTGGTATTTGGTCTAGGGTATTGGATTTAACATTATCAGTATAATCACTGAATTGAGGCTTCTAAATTTGACTTTTGTAGCAGTTGTCTTGGCTCATTAGTTGGAATAACTGAGCATTGCTTTACTGAAACTTAAGGGACCTGTGAATAATAGTGACTGGAAAAATTGTGTATTTGTTGGCCTACACTGAAAAATCAAGTGGAACAAAGGCTTAGTCTTTCATCAGACTATGTAGAAAACTGTAGATTATGTAGGCAGGCTGTTGCCAGTGTGCTCTGTACTTGCGGCTGTAACTGGATCTGCAGCCTGCACATAAACAAATCTGACGTCATTTCTTCAAACCAGCAAAACAAGTGGTGCATAATAAAATGGATTGAATCTCAGATTACAGTGCTCAAGATGGATTGTTCTGTTCCTCCTGTGTCTCATGATCTAAATTCTGAAGGTTGTAACAAACAGTTTTTTTTCATGTATATGTAGTGCCAGCTGGTTGTGATAGTGACCACCTCCTCATTTTGGAGGTGAGAGAGAACATGGACAAAATTGCAAAATAGCCTATGAAATTGAAGCTGAAATTATCCCTGGGACAACCATTTGAAATCACTTTGCTAGAAATCTTTAACCATAGTGCTTTCTTCATGCAGTATATATCCTGCTGACATCACTGTCTACTTAACAGTACCAGGATAAGTGCCTGCTTTTCTTTAAGCCATGGGATCATTTTAACAGCCACCCAAGCACAGGAGGATCCCTTATCTGAAATACTCAGCGATACTATCAGTCATTCATGAGGGATAGTGAATTTCAGACTAGTTTGCAAGCTGCCACCTGCTGATTAACAATAGTAAAACACTCACTGCTGTTGCCTAGAACCTGTCCTCTAATACAATTCTAGCACAACAGTAAGGGTTACCTGTTTAAATGAGAAATTGGAATTGCAGGTGATTCCCAAATGCTAGTTGATATCCTGGGATTTAATAAAATCTGAACTTGCATGAATAAATTACAATAATACCAATCAAAATTGGATTGGAGGCACAGGAGCTCTTGGCTATTGTTTTGCATCTCAGTTGCATCACAATTGTATTTTGCATCTCAGCTCCCTCAGGTTTATCAACTACCTCTAAGTTGGTGACCACTCTACAGTTTCACATCCTCCATTTTGAAAAGACCTGTATCTAATGTAGCCTAGCATGTAATCAGGGTATTTTCAAAGCCTGAAACCTCTTGTAGAATTACTGTACTCCTGATTTCCCAGTTTTTTTCCTGGTCTTGTTATATCTGTCTTTCAAAAGCATTGAAGACCATTAAATGCAAGTCTGTCTAAACTTGCATTACACCCATTCCCTTCCAGGGTGTTGACTTGAGGGTACAGTATACAGGCACCAAAACCTTTTATATAGATGATCTGGAGGAGGAAACCGAGTGTATGGTGTCGATTTGCTGATGACACCAAGATTGGAACGGCAAATTGTGCAGAGGGTATGGAAAGTCTGCAGAAGGATCTAGATAGGCTGGGTGAATGGACCAGGAACTGGCAAATGGAATTTAATGTTGGCAAGTGTGAGGTGGTCCACTTTGGTAGGAATAATGGTAGGAAGGACTATTACTTACGTGGCAAAAAACTGCAGCAGGCGATGGTGCAGAGGGACCTCGGGGTCCTTGTGCATGAGTTGCCAAAAACCCAGCCTGCAGGTGGTCAGGAAGGCTAATGGGATGCTGGCCTTCATAGCAAGGGGGATTGAATATAAAAGTAGGGAGGTCTTGCTGCAACTGTATAGGGCATTGGTGAGGCCGCAGCTGGAGTACTGTGCAGTTTTGGTCGCTGCACTTACGCAAGGATATTTTGGCCTTGGAGGGAGTGCAGAGGAGGTTTACTAGGCTGATACTGGAGTTGAGGGGGTTGAGCTATGAGGAGATGCTGAATAAAGTAGGCTTGTTCTCGTTAGAGTTTAGAAGAATGAGGGGAGATCTCATTGAGACATATAAGATGATGAATGGGATGGATAGGATAGAGGTGGAGAGACTCTTCCTGCTCAAAGGACAGTAGGACTAGGGGGCACAGCCTCAAGATAAAAGGGGGGGTGGTTTAGAACAGAGTTAAGGAGGAACTTCTTCACTCAAAGGGTGGTGAATCTCTGGAATTCTCTGCCATTGAAGTGGTGGAGGCTGCCTCGTTAAATATTTAAGACACAGGTTGATGGGTTTTTGATAAGCGAGGGGATTAAGGGTTATGGGGAGAGGGTGGGAATGTGGAACTGAGCCACAACAGATCAGCCATGATCTTATTGAATGGCAGGGCAGGCTCGAAGGGCTAGATGGCCTACTCCTGCTCCTATTTATGTTCTTATCTATCTTGCATTAAAATACATTTGAACTGTTTAATACCTTAACCAATAGATCTACCACAGGATTTCACTTGAACTTTATATACAATAATGTGCTGGGTTTACTTCCCCAAGAAGTCCTGAATTTGTGCAGGGGCCACCCAGTTCCCTAGAGAATTCTCCTCGGCTCCAGCTATTGAGAAAGCTTTAACTTACAGTCTCACGGACTTGTGGGTGTTTGAATCCCTTATTCTTCTCTTTTCAATACTTGCAAACTAATCTTGTTGCTTTCTATGTTCCCAAGACTTGAGACCAAAAGGGAGATGCTCCTGTTCCCCCAGACACTCTTCTGCTTTCAATGAAGTTTTGCTCCAAGTCCATCTTCAGAGCTGCAAACTGCACAGTTCTAAACTATACACCTGTAGGAATTGAAACCAGAAACCCTAAGCTCCATTTATCTACATAGCTTACTCTGGGCTGCCCTTAAACCAGCCTTTCAATTATTCCTCTTAATTCCTTATGTTAAATTTAACACTTTCAGTAAACTAAAGCTTTTGGTTACATCTCAAACTTCTGGATTGCACATTGCAGGTATCACATCTCCAGGTTGCTAGCTAAGTTCACATGTTAAAGCTTTTCTATTTCAACTATTAGACCAACTTAATACCATTCTGCTTCAGGTCTGGCTCAGTGAGATGGTATATATACACAAGTTAATTCTTTTCCAGCTGAATAGTCACCATCCTGGGTATTTTGAGGTATCTTAATCTAATGATGTGGAACTTGCTATTATAGAATGGGTGAAGTGACTGCAGATTTTAAGGGGAAGATGGTTACTAGTAGATTTTGAAATGGGAGGAGGCATGGACTAGTTGGAACAAATGGTCTTGGTCTTAAGTCTTCATTAAACCTGGTTTTATAGTGCTAACTACAATCAGAATTGACTTGATTCATTGATTCAATTTCTGATGCATGTGATAAATCAAACATGACTTAGTGAAAAGTATTGTTTCTTGCTTGCCATACAGATGAACATAAGAACATAAGAACATAAGAAATAGGAGCAGGAGTAGGCCATCTGGCCCTTCGAGCCTGCCCCGCCATTCAATAAGATCATGGCTGATCTGTCGTGGCTCAGTTCCACTTTCCCGCCCTCTCCCCATAACCCTTAATCCCCTCTCTTATCAAAAACCCATCAACCCGCTTCTTAAAAATATTTAGCGAGGCAGCCTCCACCACTTCAACGGGCAGAGAATTCCAGAGATTCACCACCCTTTGAGTGAAGAAGTTCCTCCTCAACTCCGTTCTAAAACGCCACCCCTTTATCTTGAGGCTGTGCCCCCTAGTCCTACTGTCTTTTTTGAGCGGGAAGAGTCTTTCCACCTCTATCCTATCCATCCCATTCATCATCTTATACGTCTCAATGAGATCTCCCCTCATTCTTCTAAACTCTAACGAGTACAAGCCTAGTTTATTCAGCCTATCTTTCATAGGAAACAAGTGCAGAATGTAGTTGGCCATAGCTTGGGTGTAGAGAAAGATCAACTTAATGATCAGTCCATTTGCCAAATCTAAAAATTGCATTAAAGCATTTGGTCTAAAACTTTCAAAAGCATAGCACAGAATAAAAGAATTGGAAGGTATGCTGGGCACAGCTTGCAAGAAGTCACCTCACTGGTGCCATCTTGGAATTCTGGAATTCACCTAGCACTCTAGGGAATGGTCCTGACTTTTTTAACCTGGTAACTTATGCCATGGGCTACTTGCAGATGCCACCCTCTTGGTTTGGATTCATTAGGGAGAAGCTTGACCTGTTCTTGTGCCAATAAATACCAAGTAGATTGTGCTAATTTGTAGCAACTCAAGTACAATTTGCTTCAGCACACCTCATTTACCAAACTTTCTTTTTTAGGGTAGGGAAAACTTCATTGATGAACCAGTATGTAAACAAAAAGTTCAGTAACCAGTATAAAGCAACAATAGGGGCAGACTTTCTAACAAAGGAGGTGATGGTGGACGATCGATTGGTGACGATGCAGGTAATGCTAAACCAAATTTCCTTTATCTTTGGTCACTTTTTTATTTGGGACTTGGAAGCTGGTAAAGGTGAACTGTTTCCATTTGGATTCAAATGATTGGCTAATTCAGGGTGTCACTTCAATTCCAAAGATTAGTGGCAGGCCAGAAGATTGGATAAAGGTTAGAAACTAGCAGTGTCTCCTAAATAGAAATTGAGGTAACTAGTATTCCTGTAGTGGAGGTGAGATTGGCAAACTAATGGGAAATCCAAATAGAACTATTTTTCAGTCTTGACAGAAGACAAGCTGTTGAAATAGAAGAAAAATGGATGAACTTGGAACAATAACAATCATTAGACAAATGGTACTGGGAACACTGGAGGGTGGTAGCTGAGACCACTAGACCTAATAGCCTGTATCCTAAGTAGCTGCAGAGATAGTGGATGCATTGGTTGTGATATTTCAAATTGTGGGAAGGCACTAGAGGAATGTGAAGCCAGAAACTAACCGTTAGTCCAACTTGAGAAAATGTCAAACCATTTAAGGAGGTAGTAGCAATGAGCCATTTTGACTAAGGGGTGTCTGTAGTGTATTTCAATTTCCAGAAGGCCTTTAAGGTGCCATGTTGCTACATGATGCTGTGACAACTAGTTTTGTAGATAGAGGATTTATTGGTTGACAAACTCAGTAATTTTCAGTGGAATGTTTCCATCAAGACTTCAAGGATGAAAGGACCAAGTGATCTCAGATCAGGTAGAAAAGACTTTAAAAGGGGGCAGACTGCAAAAGGGTGACTTGTGTGGGGAGGAAAGCAGCTTGTCTGATTTGACAGAAGTAGAGAAATGGGATGTATGAATATAGAAATTTATGGTAGAATCACATGGGTACAGTAACTGATTTGGAAAGCAAATTAAATGTTTTTAGAAGTTGGGGACTGTTATAGCTGTGCAAGGCCTTAATCCATATCTGGAGTATGTACATTTCATCTCAAATTATAATTGAAGGAGATCATTAACCTGATTCCTGGGATGAAGGGTTTTTGACAAGATTTAAGTGGCTTGGGTTAAAAGTGGATATGTCAGATGTTTCTGCTAGGGGAACACCATTTAATAAATAATGGGCCTCCTTATTAAATGCAGATGAGGAAAATCTGGAATTCAGTCTCCAAAGCAGTTGAGGGTCTTGCTTTTCTTAAGTGGTGTTGGATATCTGTTCAGAGTAGAGGGTTATAGGAGGATAAAGTGAAATAAGGCTGCTATCTTGAATGGCATTGCAAGCTTGAAGGACTGAATGGTCCACTAGCTACAATCGTGACACTTTGATTTTTTTCTTTTCCTGCCCGTTAAGTTTTGCAATATGCAACTCAAACTGGTTATAAATGATGGAATAGTGCTGAAATTGTTTTATGGCTGTGGGTTTTATGAAACCCACTCACCCAAGAGGAAACGAACACTTTCTACTCTAATCATGGGGCTCACACAGTTCTGAGCAATGTTTGGGAGGGCATTTAGCCCTCTTTGGACCTCAAGTATCCATTCTTTCCTATTTGGGCATCCTGCAGACTTCAACTCGTAGCTTAAGCTAACACTACTTTTGTTTGAGGTTTGACTGGACATTGCATGAACCTAGACTTTGCAATGTCTGCTCAATTTGACCCAAATGTTAGTGCCCAAGTTTAAAAACAGCTTCATTCTCATCTCTAGTAGGTTGTCTGTCTTTTGAAGAAGATTCCCAAAATGTTTTCCTAATTGTTTTGCAAATAACTGTACCATGTGGTACAGGTGTTGCTAGACTCCCAGGGTCTAAGCTTTAAACCTTGTGGTTCTTGTCTACAGATCTGGGATACTGCAGGACAAGAGAGATTTCAGTCGTTGGGAGTTGCATTCTACAGAGGAGCTGACTGCTGTGTGTTGGTCTTTGATGTAACCGCACCCAACACATTCAAAACCCTTGATAGCTGGAGGGATGAGTTCCTCATTCAAGCTAGCCCACGAGATCCAGAAAACTTCCCATTTGTTGTCCTAGGGAACAAGATAGATTTGGAAAACAGACAAGTATGTATAATTCTTTCAATGATGTATACAATAAACTGTTCATTTGCTTGTTAAAGCGGTCCACTCTGCACTTGCCTGTGGACCCCATGCCTTATGATGTGGTGGCAAGCTGAACACCACACTTACAGGACACTACATCATAGGGGGGGAAATTCTTTTGTTCAAATAGCTTGTAGAGAATTTCTCATTGCTTTAGTATGTTTTAAGAACATAAGAACATAAGAAATAGGAGCAGAAGTAGGCCATCTGGCCCTTCGAGCCTGCCCCGCCATTCAATAAGATCATGGCTGATCTGTCGTGGCTCAGTTCCACTTTCCCGCCCTCTCCCCATAACCCTTAATCCCTTCTCTTATCAAAAACCCATCAACCCGCTTCTTAAAAATATTTAGCGAGGCAGCCTCCACCACTTCAACGGGCAGAGAATTCCAGAGATTCACCACCCTTTGAGTGAAGAAGTTCTTCCTCAACTCCGTTCTGAACCGCCCCCCCTTTATCTTGAGGCTGTGCCCCCTAGTCCTACTGTCTTTTTTGAGCGGGAAGAGTCTTTCCACCTCTATCCTATCCATCCCATTCATCATCTTATACGTCTCAATGAGATCTCCCCTCATTCTTCTAAACTCTAACGAGTACAAGCCTAGTTTATTCAGCCTCTCCTCATAGCTCAACCCCCTCAACTCCGGTATCAGCCTAGTAAACCTCCTCTGCACTCCCTCCAAGGCCAAAATATCCTTGCGCAGGTGCAGCGCCCAAAACTGCACACAGTACTCCAGCTGCGGCCTCACCAATGCCCTATACAGCTGCAGCAAGACCTCCCTACTTTTATATTCAATCCCCCTCGCTATGAAGGCCAGCATCCCATTCGCCTTCCTGACCACCTGCTGCACCTGCAGGCTGGGTTTTTGCGACTCATGCACAAGGACCCCGAGGTCCCTCTGCACCGTCGCCTGCTGCAGTTTTTCGCCACGTAAGTAATAGTCCTTCCTACCATTCTTCCTACCAAAGTGGACCACCTCACACTTGCCAACATTAAATTCCATTTGCCATTTCCTGGCCCATTCGCCCAGCCTATCTAGATCCTTCTGCAGACTCTCCACACCCTCCGCACAATTTGCCTTTCCCCCAATCTTGGTGTCATCAGCAAATTTCGACACCCTACACTCGGTTCCCTCCTCCAGATCATCTATATAAATGGTAAATAGTTTTGTATCATTGCACTTTCTCTGCCTTCAGTTGTGATGGCACTAGTATTGTCTTTAGGACAGAATTAACCACATTAGGGCTTGTGATTTTCAGTTTCTCACCAATGGAGCATAGACACAGATCTGCTTGTGCAGGTCCACACTGCCTAGTGGTAGCATAGGTGGTGAAGAAAGCATATGGCATGCTTGCCTTCATTAGTCAGGGCATCAAATATAAAAGTTGGCAAAATATTACTGTATAATGTTCAGATTACATTTGGAATGCTGTCTCCAATTCTGGTCATCACAGTACCAGAAGGACATGTAGCTTAGGGGAATACAAAAAAGCTTACTAGTTTGTCTGGTATGGAGGATATTCTCTAAGGAGAGAGAACCACTCCAAGTTATTCAGAGGCTGAGGAGTAACCTGAGTTTATAAATGAGGGGCATGAATCAGGTCAACAGTTGGAAGCTTTTTCACGGGGAAGGATTCAGTAGAGATGTGCAGGGGATGTTTTAAAGGATAGTGGGGCCTGGAATACACAAGTGAGGAGGTTGAGAGATTAGTGACATTTAAGACTCATCTGTATAGGCACATGAGCAGACAGGTATAGAGGGGTACAGGCAGTTGATTTAGATAAGACAACCTGATAAGCACAAGCTTGGTGATCCAAAGAGGCTGTGCTGTATTTGCTTGATGGCTTCCAGGATGTTTTGGTGCCCAGCCAGTAGATTTAGTACCCATCCCTCCAATAGTCACCATTGTAGGTGATATGGAGCAGCCAGTGTGTGCACAAACTCTCAAACAAATTTTTGGCAAAATCTTGAGGGATAAATGTTGGCAGGATCATTCTCTGCTCTTCAAAGTAGTGTCATGGTTTTTGTATGTAAGTGACAGATGGGACCTATTGCAGCCAGAAGCTTGCACTTCCTAGTGCAACACTCCACTAAATAAAGTTGGCTCTCCTGCATGCAGTCCTGAAGAATTTGCAAGTACATTATCTTAACCTGGATATAGCAATGTGCTGTTCCTTCATTGTCATGAATCAGAATCCTGCAATCAAATATCACCAGGGCTAGTGATTTCAGTGAACCTCCAGTTAGGCCAACTAGGGACAGTCAATAGACAAAATAGACCACATTGCATCCAAGAAATGTATATTTGGCAGTGCAGGAGCTGTGGTTGCAGCCCTCAATATTCCTGCACTGAACAAAAGCTATCAAACTTGCATTTGTAACTAGTGTTTGCTGAAATGTCCCCTTGTTGCTCTTTCTAGGTCACTGCAAAAAGAGCACAAGCATGGTGTCAGAGCAAAAATAATATCCCATACTTTGAAACCAGTGCAAAGGAAGCAATAAATGTGGAACAGGCTTTTCAAACAATTGCACGGAATGCACTTAAACAGGTATGGTCTGATTGCTTAGTTCTAACTTTAGTTGCTGGGGATATTAACCTTAGAACAAATTTTGCTCTTTCAAGACCATCTTTGTGATATGGCACATGTTTTCCTGTTTTGTAGCTTTGGCCAAATTGGGTCTTGTAAAATTCACCAACACATCTGAAGTGATGGATGTATGTCACTCCCTTTCCTGCAAATTTCCAAGTCTTTAACTTTGCCCCCTTCCCATAATGTCCTTAATATCTGGAAGACCTCCAAATTCATTGGGGGGGGGGTGTAAAAGGTACAATTACACCACTATTGCTTCACAAGTTTGAAGCTGTTTAGTTGTACAGTCCACTTGACAAAGTCAGCTGTCTGGCATTTACACTTCCTGGTGAACTAATTTGGCATCAGAGTTCTTGACTGACTGACAGCCAAATGTTTAATCTTCAGCTCACTTGCTGTAATTCATTAATTGGATCTAATGACACTGCCCTTGCACTGGGAACACCATCTTCACCCCAGTGTCTCAATCCTGAATTGGAACTGCATAATTCCTTCACTGGTACTTGCACCAATGTACTTTTGAAGAAGGCAGCTCACTCAGGCGATTGCTGATTTGCACAATGGCCTAGCCAGTGGCATGAGAATTAAAAAAACAAACCTATACTATCTTGACATAAACATGTTGGGCAGGATTTTACAGGCTTGAGGGCAGAAATTTCCATCCAAGGTCAACAGATTTCCATTGTAAGAACATAAGAAATAGGAGCAGGAGTAGGCCATCTAGCACCTCAAGCCTGTCCTGCCATTCAATAAGATCATGGCTGATCTGAAGTGGATCAGTTCCACTTTCCCACTTTCTCCCCATAACCCTTAATCCCCTTGCCTACCAAAAACCTATACTCCGTCTTAAATATATTTAGCGAGGTAGCCTCCCACTTCAACAGGCAGAGAATTCTAGAGATTCACCCTTTTGAGTGAAGTTCCTCAACTCAGTTCTAAACTGCCCCCCATCTTGAGGCTATGCCCTCTAGTCCTACTGTCCTTCTGAGCAGGAAGAACCTCTCAACCTCTACCCTATCCATCCCCTTCATCCTTCTAAACTCCAAGTACAAGCCCAGTCTGTTCAGCCTCTCTTCATAGTTCAACCCCCTCAACTTGGTATCAGCCTAATAAACCACCTCTGCACTCCCTCCAAGGCCAAAATATCCTTGTGTAAGTGTGGCAACCAAAACTGCACACAGTACTCCAGCTGCAGCCTCACCAGTGCCCTGTACAGTTGCAGCAAGACCTCCTACTTTTATATTCAATCCCCCACCTATGAAGGCCAGCATCCCATTTGCCTTCCTGATCACCTGCTGCACCTGTGGGCTGGGTTTTTGCAACTCATGCACAAGGACCCCCCAGGTCCCTCTGCACCATAGCATGCTGCAGCTTTTTGCCCTTTAAATAGTAGTCCCTCCTATTATTCCTACCAAAGTGGATAACATCACACTTGCTAACATTGTACTCCATCTGCCAGGTCCTTGCCCACTCACTTAGCCTATCTAGATCCCTCTGCAGACTTTGCACACCCTCCACACAATTTGCTTTTCCATTTATCTTTGTGTCATTGAATTTCAACACCCTACACTCAGCTCCCTCCTCCAGATCATCTATATAAATGGTAAATAGCTGAGGCCCCAGCACTGATCCCTGGGGCACTCCACTAGTCACCAACCACCACTCCAATAGCACCCATTAACACCTACTCTGCCTCCTATTTGACAGCCAATCCTCTATCCACACTTAATACCTTACCCCCACTCAATGCCTCCTAACCTTCTGTAACAACCTTTTGTGCAGCACCTTTATCAAACGCCTTCTGAAAATCAAACACCGGTTCCCCTCTGTCCACCACACTAGACACATACTCATAATTCCAATAAATTCATCAGACACGACTTCCCCTTAATGAATCTGTGCTGCGTCTGCTCTGTCAAACAATTTTTCTCAAGGTGCCTTGCTATCTCTCCTTTGACAGATTCGAGCATTTTTCCTACAACAGACATTAAACTAACCAGCTTATTTCCTGCCTTTTGCCTGCTACCCTTAAACAGTGGTGTAACATTAGCCATTTTGCAATCTTCTGGCACTTCCCTGGAATCCAGCGAGGTTTGGAAAATAATCACTAAGGCATCTACTATCACCTCTGCCATTTCCTTCAGAACCCTGGAATGCATTCCATCCAGTCCTGGGGACTTGTCCACCATCAGTCCCACTAGTCTATTGAGCACTACCTCTCTAGTGACAGATCGCATTCAGGCCCTCAACTCCTACCATCTTCTATCTTTAATACCTGGCAAACTCTTTGCATCCTCCATGAAGACTGAAGCAAAAAACTTGTATAAGCCCTCAGCCATTTCCTCATCCCCTACCACTAAATCCCCCCTCATCCTCTAAGGGTCAAACATTCACCCTAGCCAGCCTCTTTATAAAAACTCTTACTATCCTTTATGTTTAAAGATAAAATATCCCTCATCCACTCCAATTCTGTGGCAGGCAAGATGGTAGAGTTCTGGCCAATATCTGCCATTCTTCAGTAGGTGGGGTGTTATTTCAGGCTCCTGCCAAATAATTTTGCAACTGCTTGAACTGTCTATTTTCCCCTTGTACTAGTAGTCTCAATGTCAAAACCCAAACAACTCTCTGCTAGCATCTTTGTGCTGTTTTATGACCTTGCCTTATTTGAAATATTCAGTTTTGTACCCTGGTTGTGGCATATGCCAAATTCTCCATACCAGTTAACCTGCTCAATTCTCCCTTCACCCACTTGTCCTGCCTACCAATTCCCTGCATTTGTTATCAATATCTCTATCCAGCCCTTGAGTTACTACCAATTGTTAAACACAATTTGGGGTTTATGGAATTCTGATCAGTCACTTATTCCAGTGCTTCCCAAACTTTTTTCCCAGAGATGTCATTTGATGCTTAAACTGGCATCCCACCAGAATGGGAGCCGCAAAAGGGTGGGGAGAGGAAATGAGCCCACAGCCATTCTGAGGGACTGTGGAACTAAGTTGTGGTGTTTTGATGCTGAACAACTTCCCTGCTGCCATCAAGTTTTTGAATGGACCTGCCATACATGAAGCTGATCTTTCTCTACACCTTAGCTATGACTAACACTATTCTGTGTCATCCCCTTTCTTCACCCCATGTATTCTATGAACAGCTTCATCTGTATTGTATACAAGAAATGATGCTTTTGACATCACAATACATGTGACATAAATCAAATTGATCCCAGGACTACTGTCATTTGTCACAGCATATGTTCAAATTACCTAGTCCACAAGTGCCCAGGACCTTGTGCCACTCCAGGCACAAGTCCAATCAGGCAGTAAAAAGTTGACTCATTGACAAACCATTGAGGAAAATTTTGCATTGATCTGGAGCTGCCATCAGCCCAAATAGTCATTTGACCTCAGGAGGGTTGCTAACTTTGTCAATCCACTCCTTACTTCAAATGGCCCATGAGGTATCACTAATATAATATCTGATTTAAAACACTGTCACTGTAGCTATTTGCCAGCTGCCTTTTTGAGCAATAGTTTATCCAGCATTTCTTCAGCCATGGCCAAAATCATTTGGCTTCTAATTACTTGGCTCTAATCACATTAGGATTGTACTAGTGAAAGTTTGTGTTAAGCAGTGACACCATTGCTTTTATAGCAAAGGTATTTATTCCTCAGACTAGTTATCATATGTAATTGTTTTAATTTGTAGGCCGAGTTAAAATGTAATTTAATCTGTCTCCTAGGAAACTGAAGTGGAACTCTACAACGAATTCCCAGAACCAATCAAATTAGACAAGAATGACCGGGCGAAGACTTCAGCGGAGAGTTGCAGCTGCTGAGTGTGGGAGGGGGTAGTTTCCACAGATCAGGCCTTTGACACCAGTCCTCATCCTGCCCTTCCCCTTCCTGACCACAAGCCAAGATTCCTTCATGCACCTTGCATAGTGCCAGCGTGCACAAGGAAGAGCTGCATCTAATTAGCAGAGCTGTTGTATAACTGGTAGTAACATTGGAAGGAAACTAATGTATATTGAACTAAATTTGTCTGAAGACCCATGTTTTACAATTGTACTGTAAAATGAATAATTGAGAATTTTTAAGTCTGTTCTGTCTGAAGGCAAGAACTGGAAATGGCCAATGTTCTCCCCAAATCCTCTTCAGAGCTCACTTTTGAACCCAGTTCTTGGAGATGACCTGAGCAAAACTATCTTGCTGTGGATTGTTCACCCTGTTCCTTCTCCACTCCCTGTTTAGTGTTGCACATTGCCTCAGCTCCAGAGTTGAGCCCATTTTAAACCCACATTATTGATCAAGTCTTGGGACAAAGGGGACAAAATGCTAAATGGGCACCAGCAATTCTTGGGAGATGGCATTACCAGTCCAATACTTTTTATTGGCAAATACAAGTAAATAACTTTGGTCCAATATTATATACACTGCTTTATCTTTGCATCTGGGTTTTTCAGTTTATAAGTGTTCTTAAATTGATTTAACATGCTTGAAGTACTGTATGCAAGAATCAGTATTAAGTTAATTAGAAAGTCCACTTGTTTTGCCTGTAGCTACCCATTGTTAAGATTAGTGACATGAAGTTACTTCTGAACAGACTTGCCAGTAGCATGTCTGGTACTAGTGACTATTTGCCAAAGTTACTAGTCTTGCTTCTTAGCTTAAAGTTACAACACTTCAATGTACTTCCTAAAAAGTTCACATTCTAGGTAAATGGGATAAATTTCTGTAATCATGAGGATATTGCCAATAAATAGAACAGGAGTGACTCTGGTGTTTTTGTATTTCATTGTCATTCCCCCTCTACCCACTTGCCCCATGTGTTGGACTCTTGATGTTCAATTGATCTGATTTGCCCAGAAATAACCCTTGCTCTATCCTTGACAGATTTAAATCCCCTTTCCACATTGCTGTGTTGCCTGATTTCTCATTTCTCTGCTGTCCTATCTGGTCCATTTTAACCACCCTGTGCATATTTCTGTGTAAAGTGGGAGCAGGAATAAGTCATTTGGCATTTCAAGCCCACTCTGCTATAGCTTATCAAGCTCCTACCCTGATTTTCTTCCTCCCTGACAGCTATATATAATTAACTCTCTCTCATTTTGGCCTCTTCTGTCCTAGTGAATTCACCAATGAAAATTTCCAAGTTTGAGGTTTATTCCTATCCAGAACTATCATAGTTCTGGGTTCTTCTCTCATCCACTATTCCTTTCCCCATCAAACATTCTTTCTGAATCAACCCTATCTACCCCTGTTAGAATTGTGAAATCTGACTCCAATGAATGAACTCTCATTTGATAGACCTGCCTTCCCAGAATCAGCCTGTACTCCCCTTTATAGCAAGGACACAAATTGCACACCACACCAGATGTGGCTCACCAACTCCAGTAATTGCAGCAAAACATCCCTAAATCTATACTCGAATCTATTATGAATGCCAACCTACCATTTGCCTTTACTGCCTGCTGTACCTGTACACTTCAGTAATTGATGCACAAGGACACCAAGGTCTGAATATCCATCTGTTTACATCCATTCAATCTAACAAATTTCAGTAAAGTGAATAACTATTAATCCACATGCTGCATCTGTCCATTTGGCCTGTCTAAATTACAAAGTTGGGGAGGGCAAGTTGAGAGGTGGCTGCAGAGATGCCTGTGTATCATCTACAAATTTGGAGATGTCCTTTGTCCAAATCAGTTGGGCAGATCACAGCAATAACCTGTAGTTGCTGCCTGCCAAAGACCCATTTATTCCAACCCTATGCTTCCTGTCTGCTAACCTACTTCCTATCCATCTCAAGACAACCCACAATCCAATGCACTCTTAATTTGGTAATCAGTCTAAATAAACATCATTCTAGTTAGATTCTAAATTCAATAGACTTGTGCATGATTTCCCTAAAATCCTGGTTTCCCTTGTAGGGAGGAACACCCAAGGTTACTAAACAGCTGGATGCATTCTCATTGGGCAAGTTCCATTAGCATCATTTGGCTAATCACTCAATCAGAATACTAGTGCAGAAGAGGCCCTTCAGCCCATGTCTGCACTGACATATGAATTGCCCTGACCTACCCACTACTCCTACTCATCAGCATTTAGCCCATAACCTTGAATGTTATGGTGTACTCGTACTTAAAAGGATGAGGCATCCTTCCCAGGCACATGTTGCAGACCATCAGGATCCTGAGTAAAGTTTTCCTCAATCTCCCCCCCCCCCCCCCCCCCCGAAAAAAAAACCTCCCACTCCTCACTCAGTTTGTCATAGTCAGATTTACAGTATGGAAACAGGACCTTCAGCCCAACTTGTCCATACTGCCCTTATTTTTTTTAAACCTAAGCTAATCCAAATTGCCCACATTTGGCCCATATACCTCTATACCCATTGTACCATGAACTATTTAATGCTTTTTAAAAGATTGTACTCACCTCCACTACCTCTGGAAGCTTGTTCAGACACCACCCTCTAAGAATTGCCCCTCTGGACACTTCTGTATCTATGCCCTCTGTTTTGGACTCCCTATTTTTGAGGAAAATGTCCCTCATTATAGACCTCTAAGGTTCCCCCTCAGCCTCCTACACTCCAGAGAAGTCCCAGTCTATTTGGCCTCTTTGTAACGCAATCCAAGTCCTGGTAGCATCCTAGTAAATCTTTTCTGCACTTTCTAGTTTAATATCCCTTAACTGATCTTTCAACAAAGGGGAACATTTGCTTCCTGTCCATGACCCTCAATCAGGTCATCCCTCAATCTTCTCTGCTCCAACAACAATCCAAGCCTATCCAACCTGTAACTTAAATGTTCACTCCCAGACAGCATTCTGGTGAATTCCTCTGCACCCCCTTCAGTGCATTTACATCCCATAATGTGACCCAGAACAGTGCATAGAACTGGTGAGGCCACAGCTGTGCAACTATACCCTAATTGACAAAGGTGAGCACACCATGTGCCTTTTTCACCACCCTATTTTGCCTGTCAGACCTTTCATGGTTTACTCATCAAATTACTACTCCCAAAGTGCATCACCTTTGTTAAATTCCATCTGCTCCTTTATATCCACCTGTTTGACTACCTTGTCTTATCTCCCTGTAACCCAAGACAACCTCAATCACCTGACCAATCTTGGTCATCAAACTTAATGATCCTACTGCCATGTAGTAATTCATATTAATTAAAAATGACAAGGGCCCAGGATGGATCCCTGTGGTACACTACTGACCAGTCACCATCCTCTCTCCTACCACCAAGCCAATTATAAATCCACCTTGTCAGATCACCCTGTATCCAATGTACATTAGCCTTTTTAAGTCTTTCATGTGGGACTTTTGATAAAGGCTTTTGCTGAATTCCATGTAAACTATATCAACCACACTACCCTCATCCACACACTTGGTTACATGCTCAAAATTCAATCAAATTTGCTAGGCATGACCTCCCACTGACGACCATACTGACTATCCCTGATCAAACCATGCCTCTCCAAATGGAAAGATTCTCTCCTTCAGAATCTTCTCCAGTAATTTCCTGACCATAGACATGAGGCTGGTCTGTAGTAGTTGCCTTGCTTCTCTACAACCTTTCTTAGTGGGAACATGTTAGCTGTTCTCCAGTATAAAAGCAAATTACTGCAGATGCTGGAATCTGAAACAAAGAATTTGCTGGAAAATATCTGGCTCTCATTTCCATAGATGCTGCCAGACCTGAGATTTTCCAGCATCTGTAAGAGCTGATATCAAGTCCTGATGACCCTTTGCCAAAGGGTTATTTGGGACATAGGCTCTGGTCTGACAGCCTCTATGTCCCTGGTGCTGTGAGACAGCAGTTCTAACCACTGCCCACAGAACAGAGTCTAATCATATTGGACAAAGCCTTAGTACACATTCCAAGTAAAGTATAAGCAATTGTGCAGTTCTCCAATTCTCTAGATGTAGTCAAATACAGTGGGAGACTTCAAACGCAACAGCAACTCCTGCTTGAATTAAAAACCAGAGGAAAAATTGGAAACTTTTTTAAGCACAAGAGGAGCTTATTTAATTCATTGTATCTCAGCTGGCACCACATTATGTAACTTCCTAACTCTTGTGGCACAGTGGTATTGCTCTGGATTACTAGTCCAGTGACAAGATCTGTGGACCTGAGTTCAAATTCTGCACTGGCAGATTTGAATTCAATAAAAATCTGGAATTAAAAGTCTAATGATGACTAGGAAAGTATTGTTGATTAGCGAAACAGATGTTTTTCTGACAATGTCCTTTAGGGATGGAAATCTGATGGTCTGGCCTACAAGTGCCTCCAGCAATATGGTTGGTGCTGAAATGGAGGGCAGTTAGAGCTGGCCTAGGCAACAAGGCCCATGTCCCATAACATTTCTTTAAAAATCTGGGTGTTTTAACTTTTTTGCATAACCTCCCTGCTCTTATATCCTATGCCATGGCTAATAAAAATGTTCTTCTCTTCTCGTTCATCTATCTTCAAGGATTTGTGGATATGGATTTTGAGATCCCTCTGTTCCTTTACCCATGTTAGTATCCTATTTATTGTCTATTCCTTTGTCTTGTTTTCTCCTTCCCAAACACACCACTTCACCTCAAGACTGAATTCCATTTGCCCATTTTTCTGCCTAGTTGTCTGTAGCCCATCGATATTTTCCTGCTTTCTTGCTTGCTAACTGAAAATTTTAATGCAATTTTTTTAATTGCTCCCCCCCCCCCCGAAGCATAGACCATTGATATATGTAGCACAAAGCAAGGCACCCAGTACAGAGCCTTTTGGGATCCTGCTGGAAATAGCCTTGCAGTCACACCCATTACCCTGAGCTCTTTGCTACTCACCACAGAGCCAATTTTGGATCCAACTTGCTCCTTCCCTGTGAATCGCATGAGCTTTTAATTTTCTGACCAGCTTGTCATGTGTGTCATTGTCCTTGTTAAAATCCATGTTGGTGACATCAAACACACTCATCAACCCTCCTCAGAACAGAGGAAGCAGGTCTAAAGGTGTGTCTTGAAGAAGGAGACAGAGGGAATTCCAGAGATTGAGATCCAGACACCTAAAAGCATGGTCACCAGGGGTAGGGTAAAGGGAATCAAGGCTGTACAAGAGGCAACACTTTGAGTCATACCATAGAATCATACAATCCCTATGGTACAAAAAGATGCCATTCAGCCCATCGAGTCTGCACAGACCACATCCCACCCAGCCCCTATTCTCTTAACCTCACCCTGCTAATCCCCCATATATGAGAGTCAATTTAACATGGCTAATCCACCTGAGCCACACATTTTTGTGGAGTGTGGGCGGAAACCAGAGCACCTGGAGGAAACCCACGCAGACACAGGGAGAATGTGCAAACTCCACACAGACAGTGACCCAAGCTGGGAATCAGACTGAGGTCTCTGGTGCTGTGAGGTAGCAATGCTAACTACTGTGCCATCGTGCCACCTAAGTGTTTCAGGTGGTGAACATAAGAACTAGGAGCAGGAGTTGGCCGTCTGGCCCCTTGAGCCTGCTCCGCCATTCAATAAGATCATGGCTGATCTTTTCATGGACTCAGCTCCACTTACCCCCACCCACCCACTCAAGAAAGAAATGGAGAGAATGCAATCTCCACATTTTCCAGTAAAGGGTGGAAGCAAAAAGCCCGGAGACCCCAGGATGTCAAGGGATATACAAGACTGGATAAGGAAAAAAAGCGAGGCTTATGTGAGATTCAGTGGAGAACAGTATGTCTCCTGTGAGGAGTAGAGACACCATCACAAAACAACATTCCACCATCACCCTCTGCTTCCTGCCACTAAGCCAATTTTGGAGCCAATTTGCCAAATAGCCCTGGATCCCATGGGTTCTTACCTTCTTGACCAGTCTCCCATGTGGGACCTTGTCAAAAGCCTTGCTGAAATCCATGCAGACTACAG
Organism: Carcharhinus amblyrhynchos; assembly: GCF_965287045.1. Classification (NCBI taxonomy): domain Eukaryota; kingdom Metazoa; phylum Chordata; class Chondrichthyes; order Carcharhiniformes; family Carcharhinidae; genus Carcharhinus; species Carcharhinus amblyrhynchos. The sequence continues at coordinate 3,332,752 of NC_137326.1, read as the reverse complement.
CAATAGCACTGGCCTTACCTACACTCCTAACCACCTCCTCAAACAAAATCAAATGTGTGCTCTCCTGCCCTGACAAAGTCATGTTGACTTATCCTTGATCAATCCTTGCCTCTCCAAGTGCAGATTAATGCTGTCCCTCGGAATATTTTCCAACAATGTTAAAGTCATTAAAAAAATCCACAAACAGCAGGAGAGGAGCGGCTCAGGAAGGGGGAAAGTGGCAAAGTTCATTTAAAAAGTTTTTTGAAATGAGAGCTCATGGAATGAATTAAGCCCAGATGGGGAACAGACACTAATTGTGACATTATTTAATCTAGGTAACTTTTTATACTTAAAAAAACAAGCTTTAACAAGAGAACGATTTCAATCTGTCTCCATACATTTCACCTCCAACTTGTATCAGTTTAAATCCCCAGAAATGGTTCCCCGCCCACTCTGACATTTTCAAAATTAAACACAAGCTCAGCACAGTTTAAAGGTCAGTTCAACAAATTCTCTACAAGATCAAATGCGGAAAATTCTGACTTTTACAATTTGCACCGCTGTCCATCCACAGAAAACCCCGATATTTCAAAAAAAATCGCGGAAAACACTGAACAAGGCTGGAAATAAAGTGGAAATGTTTCAAAATGAGTAAGTGTAATGTTGAGATGGGTGGGAGCTGGAGAGGGGATGATGGGGGGTTAGGCGGGTTGGTGGGGGTTAGGGGGGTGATGGGGTTTAGGGGGCAATGGGGGGGTTAGGGGGTTATGGGGGATTGGGGGTGATGCGGGATAGAGGGGGTTAGGGGGTGATTGGGAGGTTAGAGGGGTGATGGGGTTAACAGGGTGATGGGGGCTAGTGGGGTGATGGGGGTTAGGGGATGATGGGGGTTGGGGGGGTGATGGGGATATGGGGGTTAAGGGAGTGATGGGGGTTAGGGGGTGATGGGTGTTGGGGGTTAGGGGATGATGGGTGTTGGGGGTTAGGGGATGATGGGTGTTGGGGGTTAGGGGGTGATGGGTGTTGGGGGTTAGGGGATGATGGGTGTTGGGGGTTAGGGGGTGATGGGGGTTAGGGGGTGATGGGTGATGGGGGCTAGGAAGTGATGGGTGTTGGGGGGTGATGGTGGTTAGGGGGTGATGGGTGTTGGGGGGGTGATGGGAGTTAGAGGGGTGATGGGTTTAGGGGAGTGATGGGGTTTGGGAGGTGATGGGGGTTGGGGGGGTGATGGGGGTTAGGGGGTGATGAGGGTTAGAGAGGTGATGGGGATTAGGGGTGGGGTGGGGGGTGATGGGGGTTGGGGGGTGATGGGGATTGGGGGTGATGGGGGTGTTGAGGGTTAGGGGGTGATGGGGGTTGGGGGGGTGATGGGGGTTAGAGAGGTGATGGGGATTAGGGGTGGGGTGGGGGGTGATGGGGGTTGGGGGGTGATGGGGATTAGGGGGTGATGGGGGTGTTGAGGGTTAGGGGGTGATGGGGGTAATGGGGTGGGGTGGGGGGTGATGGGGGTAATGGGGTGGGGTGGGGGGTGGTGGGGTCCTTGTTTGGGTTTGCAGTTTGTTTCTGCGGCTGAATGATGATGTTTGGTTGTTTTTTTGGATGTAAATTTCAGACGGAAATCTGTGACTTTCCCCCAAATCTCAGCCGCCTTTCCGTCAGCGGCCGCGCGGGGGCGCGCACTGTGTTAGTTGTAACAAATTAAACCGGGATTTATGGTCCTGTTTCGCACCCAAAGGTGCTGAGGGTGACCCGGGGGGACGGGCCACTCTCTCCCCCGGCTCCAGCCGCGGCTCTGGCGGGGCTGCGACCCCCGGGCGGGCTCCAAATCCCCCCCTGAAGGCAGCACCCCCATCTCTGGCTGCCCCATGTGGCTGGGGAGCCGCTCTCACTTGCGGGGTATTTGGCCTTTGGGGGCCGCGGATCCGCCGCCCGCCGCCGGCAGCCGGCAGCAAACAGCCCGCCCTTCCGTCCTGGCCCCCCTCCGGCCGCCTGCGGGTCAGCCCGGGCCCGGGAAGGAGCCGGGAAGGGGCGGCAAGAAGCACAAGTTAATGCGGATCCTGGCCGGGGATGTTGCTGTTTCCATTGACGTTCGCTCAGAGCAGCCAAATAAGCGGCTGCAGCAAAAAAATCCCGCAGTTTGAGAGAGGATCCGAGAGCAGAGAGTCTGACAGAGACCCAGAGACAGAGAGGGACAGACCCAGAGACAGAGAGAGACCCAGGGACAGAGAGAGAGGGACAGAGAGAGACAGAGACCCAGGGACAGAGAGACACAGACAGAGAGAGACTCAGGGACAGAGAGGGACCCAGGGTCAGACAGAGAGAGATAGAGAGAAACCCAGAGACTCAGGGACAGAGATCAGAGAGAGATCCAGGAACAGTCTCCCAGAGACAGAGAGACCCAGGGACAGAGAGAATATCTCAGAGACAGACAAACCCACAGATTAGAATCTCCCAGCAAACAGGGGCACCTCTGCAAGCTGCCCCCAGCCCTCCTCTCCCCCATTGTCCGCCTCCCCCCCCCCCCCCCCAACCCCACCTCTTTCTCTCTGCAATTTTAACATCAGTCTCTGCAGCAACAGCCTGAACATGTCTGCAGATGTGGAAACCCTGCCTGTTGCTCCGGCCGAGGACGAGGAGGAGAAGAGCCCGGCCAAGAAGGCGGGCTCCAAGAAGAAGAAATCCGGCAAAGGCAAGAACCAGCAGGGCAAGTACAGCGCGCTGCTGGTGGAAATAGTGCAGAGGCTGGGAGCCCGCAACGGCTCCTCCCTGGCCACCATCTACAAGGAGGCCAAGACCGTGCCCTGGTTCAACGAGCGGCAGGGTCGCACCTACCTGCGCTACGCCCTGCGAGCCCTGGTCATCAACGGCACCCTCAACCAGGTGAAGGGCAAAGGGGCGAACGGCTCCTTCAAGATCACCAAGAAGGGGGAGGCCATACAGGCGGCCAGGAAGAAAGCCTCCAGCTCGGCTTCCAGCAGCGCGACCAAGAAGTCCCACAAGAAAGGCGCCTCCAGCAAGAAGTCAGAGAGCAGGAAAAGCAGCAAGAGCCGCTCGGGAACATCCAGCAAAGACAGGAGTAAAAAGAGCAAAAGCAGCAAGAAATCCAAGAAAGCTTAAAACTCATCTCTTTGTGTTTTGTTGTTGCAAAATTTAAAAAAAAGTGCAGCTGACTTTTTGATATTAACAATTTTCCAGTTATTGTATCACCTTTTTTGTTTTTTTGGGGGGGAGGGGGTTATTTTGTAATTTGAGGTCCCATCATGTGCCGCCGATTGAGAACGCGGGAAGATTTTCTTCCAGATTGTTTTTTTTGTTTGCAGAGTTGATATTTTCCCTCCCCGGGAGGCAGTAGCTTTTGTTTCTTTTTGTGTGTGTTTGTTTTGGAGATTTTTTTTGTGTCTGTTTTATTTTCATTGCCTAAGCTTCCAGCCGGTTGAATGAATTCGTCTGAATCAGTGGTCACAAAAACTCTGGGATGGTCGCGGGAAATTTTGTAATTTCCTGGAAGGATACGGATTTTTTTTTGATACATGTTTATTTTTGCAACACTTTTGAGGGATAAAACTATTGATACCGCCAATCTGATCTGATTAATTTGACTTTGGATCAAGAGAATGCAATTAGTTTTGTTCCGATGGGTCATAAATTTCATTTTCCTCGTTCAGACTTAGAAATTCCGCGGTGGTAGAAGTATAATTGGGAATTTAAAATATTTCCCCTTTGTTTTTGAGGCTGTTTGGGGATAACCCAGCGTTTAAATTTCAAATCGGGTTTAAAGGTGCAGGAAGCTGCTGGTTTGCTGTTCCCTTGGCAACTGTTGCCAAGCTGAGGCTCTCAGCCAATCAGTGTGCAGCCAAAATAATAGTTACATTGGTGGCGGGAATGTGATCCGGGCGCTGATTGGCGGCTGCAACATCTTCAAACCGGCAATGGCATCTCCAGATTAAAATGGGATTTTTAAAGCCCCTTTTTTCCCCTTTCGGAACATGTTACAATGGGGGGCTTGGGGACGGGGGAAATAAAAGGAGTTTGTAAGTAAAATGTAAGAACAATGGGACCAACGGTTTAAAATGATTTTGCTTTTCCAGCTTCTCAATTCAGAAATGCACCCTCCACCAGTCAGTATTTGTTTGCAGAATGCAAGGTTCTGGAGCACTGGATGGATTCCCCCTCCTCTCCCAGCTCCTGGTGGGTATCCCATTGCCGGAATCTCGCCATGTGCCTTTCCTTGTTTCGGGTTCATCTCGGCTTCAGTGTACCGGGGGAAAGCGGCGCTCTGGTTTTGTTTCGAGATTTTGATGTTTCCAAGCGAATTTCTTTACTGAGCAGTTTGTATAATGTGTCAAAGCTGTGGAAATGTTCAATACTGTAACCGCAAACCTACACAGTAGTGTATTCTACTTGCGAAATGAATAAATGTTTTAAAAAAGACATCGGTGGTTAGTTTCTGGTCAGGAAGCACTCACTTAAAACGGCAGCTGGAACTCCCACAGAGAGTGAAGGGCAATTAAAACATTCAAAACACATTTTGTAGCTTTTTTATTAGTAATGGGCTTGCAATTCGATGTCCCAATGATCTGAAATAGAATTATATGCTTGAGGTGTGATAAAAATCCTTTGTATTTCACTCCCACCTTTATTTCATATCTTGGTCCTGTACAGTTAGCTCCCACACGTAACAAACCACAAAATCTCGCTGCCATCTCCCTGCCTCCTCAGAAATAGGAGCAGGAATGGGCCACACAGCCCATGGAGTCTGCTCTGTCTCCGGGTGGGGGGTGAAGAGAGCTGGCTTCAGAGCTCTGGGGCTTTTTTACAATGGTACTCTGATCTCTCAGACCGCCTCCCTGACACAGGCCACTGGCATCAGGGTCCTCCCCCCTCATGACCCACCTCCTACATAATCTTCCCCCCCAGCAGATTCCACCTCTTTTCCCCCTCTGTTATGGCCCCCACCACTTTGGCACTGCCGGGCTGACTGATGGGTGCCTGGCGATGTCTCAACCACCTGGGGGCTTCAATGACTCCCCCCATCCCGGCGTGACCATCGCGCCAGCCTCTGCTACTGGAAACCAGTGTGATTCACGTCGGTGTGACCTCCCGCGGGGAGAGGTGGGAAGATTCCGGGAGCGGGGGAACTCACTGATGAGATTGAGATCCAGCCAATCTTGTGCTGATCGACCTTGCTCCTTTTCTGGGCGGGATCTGGTTCGCGCCGATGGAAAGGGACCCGGAGAATCGCAAATCGTTTCGCACTGGGTGTGAAAGCTCTCGTTAAAACCCGCTCGCTATTTTCCCGGATTGGTGTGATCTTCAGCGAGACGGGAAAATTCCCCCCTCCCATCATGTCCGTACGACAGAACTGAGAAAGAATAGGGATGTGATGGATTATATCCCCACATTTCTATCCCATTTCATTCTGTAGAAGGGTGGAGTGGTTGTAAGAACTCCAGATGTTAACTGTTTCTCTCAGACGCTGCCAGACCTGCTGAGATTATCCGGCATTTTCTGTTTCTATTTCAGATTTCCAGCATGGACAATAATTGGCTTTAATAATAATTTGAGATTTTAGGGATGTCAGGATGTGGAGTTGGACCCAGAGCTGGATTTCCATCATGTCCATTTCCATAACAAAACCTCTCGCACCTCCCCCCCCCACCCCCCCAACCTCATTGCAACCACAAAGTGAGCAACATTAGCAAAACATCTGGCCATTTATCACCTTACTGCTGCTTGTGGGATCCTGCTGTGCACAAACTGGCTACTGTGTTTCCTACATGACCATGTAAAGTATTTGAATGACTGCAAAGAGATTTGGAGTGCCCTAAGGATGTGAAAGGTGCTACCTAAGTGCATTTTGGCAATTTGGTCTCAAATCACCTTATGTAGCTCATTGTCAAATTTTACTTTTTACGCTCCATGGTTTGTTTTATTGGCTTTAGGTGTTAATTAAATATAAATTCACATGTAAAATATTCTGGGTACTCCGGTTTCCTCCCACAATCTGCAGATTAGGTGGATTGGCCATGCTAAATTGCCCCTTGGTGTCCCAATTTGAGTAGGTTAGGAGGATTAGTGGGGTAAATACATGAGTTTCCAGGGATAGGGCTAGGATGGGATGCTCTGTTGGAGAGTCAGTGCTAACTCGATGGGCCAAATGGCCTCCTGCACTGTAGGGATTCTATGATTCTGTTAATTCCCTTCAGTGGATATGAAAATTCTCCACAATCTGCAGATTCCTCTCTGGACCGCCATGCTGCTCAGCTCTGCCACCTACTGCAGGTCTGCAGGTAGTGCAGCTTTTGCAAATAGACCCGGGGGTCAGCTGAAGCCAGGATGGGTTCAATCCCAGCTCCCTCCGGGAATCGCTCTTTTGGTATAAAATGGCAAAAAAAAACCTGCAAAAAATCCAGCAAATGTGAGAAACAGCAGCAACTGACATGGAACCTTAAATTTAATGAAAAACCCAAGGTGCTTATACACAACACAGTCACTTAAGGAGACATTAGGGAACCATAATGTTCCTACAGTGCAGAAGTATGCAGAAGTATTGCAGCTGTATAGGGTGCTGGTGAGGCCGCAGCTGGAGTACTGTGTGCAGTTTTGGTCGCCGTACTTACGCAAGGATATTTTGGCCTTGGAGGGAGTGCAGAGGAGGTTTACTAGGCTGATTCCGGAGTTGAGGGGGTTGAGCTATGAGGAGAGGCTGAATAAACTAGGCTTGTACTCGTTGGAGTTTAGAAGAATGAGGGGAGATCTCATTGAGACGTATAAGATGATGAATGGGATGGATAGGATAGAGGTGGAGAGACTCTTCCCGCTCAGAAAGGACAGTAGGACTAGAGGGCACAACCTCAAGATAAAGGGGGGGCGGTTTAGAACGGAGTTGAGGAGGAACTTCTTCACTCAAAGGGTGGTGAATCTCTGGAATTCTCTGCCCGTTGAAGTGGTGGAGGCTGCCTCGTTCAATATTTTTAAGACGCGGGTTGATGGGTTTTTGATAAGAGAGGGGATTAAGGGTTATGGGGAGAGGGCGGGAACGTGGAACTGAGCCACGACAGATCAGCCATGATCTTATTGAATGGCGGGGCAGGCTCGAAGGGCTAGATGGCCTACTCCTGCTCCTATTTCCTATGTTCTTAAGGAGGCCATTCGGCCCATTGAGCCTGCACCAATAACAATCCCACCCAGGTCCCCTCCAACCCCACGTATTTACCCCCTAATCCCCCCGACACGGATATTGCCCAGGTCTTGCTGCATTTGGACACAGTCACAGAGTCATTGAGTCACAAAGCGCAACAAAGACCCTTCGACCAGGGTCCGAGGAGACGCGAATGGTGCTGAACATTGTGCAGTCATTAACCAACATCCCCACTGCTGACCCTCTGCTGGAAAGAATGTCATTAATGAAGCAACTGAAGGTGCGCCTAGGAGAAAATTGCAGCAGCTGATAGGCTGCTACAGGCAACTGAGCGATATCACAGAGCTGTGTGTGGGACCCATACCCCAGTGAGAGTCAGTGTGTTTGGGACCCATACCCCAGTGAGAGTCAGTGTGTGTGGGACCCATACCCCAGTGAGAGTCAGTGTGTGTGGGACCCGTACCCCAGTGAGAGTCAGTGTGTGTGGGACCCGTACCCCAGTGAGAGTCAGTGTGTGTGGGACCCGCACCCCAGTGAGAGTCAGTGTGTGTGGGACCCGTACCCCAGTGAGAGTCAGTGTGTGTGGGACCCGTACCCCAGTGAGAGTCAGTGTGTGTGGGACCCGTACCCCAGTGAGGGTCAGCGTGTGTGGGACCCGCACCCCAGTGAGAGTCAGCGTGTGTGGGACCCGCACCCCAGTGAGAGTCAGTGTGTGTGGGAGCCGTACCCCAGTGAGAGTCAGTGTGTGTGGGACCCGTACCCCAGTGAGGGTCAGCGTGTGTGGGACCCGCACCCCAGTGAGAGTCAGCGTGTGTGGGACCCGCACCCCAGTGAGAGTCAGTGTGTTTGGGACCCGTACCCCAGTGAGAGTCAGTGTGTGTGGGACCCGTACCCCAGTGAGAGTCAGTGTGTGTGGGACCCGCACCCCAGTGAGAGTCAGTGTGTGTGGGACCCGTACCCCAGTGAGAGTCAGTGTGTGTGGGACCCGTACCCCAGTGAGAGTCAGTGTGTGTGGGACCCGTACCCCAGTGAGGGTCAGCGTGTGTGGGACCCGCACCCCAGTGAGAGTCAGCGTGTGTGGGACCCGCACCCCAGTGAGAGTCAGTGTGTGTGGGAGCCGTACCCCAGTGAGAGTCAGTGTGTGTGGGACCCGTACCCCAGTGAGAGTCAGCGTGTGTGGGACCCGCACCCCAGTGAGAGTCAGTGTGTGTGGGAGCCGTACCCCAGTGAGAGTCAGTGTGTGTGGGAGCCGTACCCCAGTGAGAGTCAGTGTGTGTGGGACCCGTACCCCAGTGAGAGTCAGTGTGTGTGGGAGCCGTACCCCAGTGAGAGTCAGTGTGTGTGGGAGCCGTACCCCAGTGAGAGTCAGTGTGTGTGGGAGCCGTACCCCAGTGAGAGTCAGTGTGTGTGGGAGCCGTACCCCAGTGAGAGTCAGTGTGTGTGGAACCCGTACCCCAGTGAGAGTCAGTGTGTGTGGGACCTGTACCCCAGTGAGAGTCAGTGTGTGTGGGAGCCGTACCCCAGTGAGAGTCAGCGTGTGTGGGACCCGTACCCCAGTGAGAGTCAGTGTGTGTGGGAGCCGTACCCCAGTGAGAGTCAGTGTGTGTGGGACCCGTACCCCAGTGAGAGTCAGTGTGTATGGGACCCGTACCCCAGTGAGGGTCAGCGTGTGTGGGACCCGCACCCCAGTGAGAGTCAGCGTGTGTGGGACCCGCACCCCAGTGAGAGTCAGTGTGTTTGGGACCCGTACCCCAGTGAGAGTCAGTGTGTGTGGGACCTGTACCCCAGTGAGAGTCTGTGTGTGTGTGTGTGTGTGTGTGTGTGTGTGTGTGTGTGTGTTGCTGTGGGAGATATAATGGGTTCATTGTGTTAAGGGTGTGATGTGAAATTGAAGCAAAACCACAATTTTTGCTTTTAACTCTCAGGGGATTGAGCTATGAGGAGAGGCTGAATAAACTAGGCTTGTACTCGTTAGAGTTTAGAAGAATGAGGGGAGATCTCATTGAGACGTATAAGATGATGAATGGGATGGATAGGATAGAGGTGGAGAGACTCTTCCCGCTCAAAATAGACAGTAGGACTAGGGGGCACAGCCTCAAGATAAAGGGGAGGCGGTTTAGAACGGAGTTGAGGAGGAACTTCTTCACTCAAAGGGTGGTGAATCTCTGGAATTCTCTGCCCGTTGAAGTGGTGGAGGCTGCCTCGCTAAATATTTTTAAGAAGCGGGTTGATGGGTTTTTGATAAGAGAAGGGATTAAGGGTTATGGGGAGAGGGCGGGAAAGTGGAACTGAGCCACGACAGATCAGCCATGATCTTATTGAATGGCGGGGCAGGCTCGAAGGGCTAGATGGCCTACTCCTGCTCCTATTTCTTATGTTCTTATGTTCTTATGTTCTTTCCTTCACTGAAGCTGCCAACTCTCACTGGGATCTGGCTTGTCTAATCTCTAAACTGTCTGTGCTTTATATGCTCTGTCTGAGGCCAGAACTCCATTTACCTGACAAAGGGGCTAACCCCGAAAGCTTGTGAGTATATTATCAAATAAATAGGTTGGACTAAAACCTGGTGTTGTCAGACTTTTTACTCAGTGGAACCTCAGCCATTATTCCTTTGCAATCTCAGTGAAGGCTGCATTTTCCCGCCTCTGTAACATTGCTGGGATCCATTCCCGTCTCCGTTCCTCTCCTGGTCTTTACTACCTCAAAGCCTGAATATTCCAAAGCTCCCTCAGTCAGCCTGCCACATTCCACCCTGTGTAAACATGATGGTTTCAATATTTCTGCTGCCTTTGTCCCAGTTCATATGAAATGCCTTCACCCTGGTGCTGGTTCACCTACACTTGCTTTAGCAAAGGTTGTATTTTAAAATTCTCAACCTTATTTGTAAATCTCTCCATGACCTCGCCCCTCTGTCTCTTTGTAACCCCCTCTAGCCTCACTACCCTCTGAGATTTCTGCATTTTCTCATTCCAGTCTCCTGAGATCCTGGTCCGATTATCCCACCACTGGCAGACTTGCCTTTAGCAGCCTGGGCCCCAAGCTCCGGAATTCCCTTCCTAAACCTCCCCACCTCACTTTCCTCCTTTAAAACACTCCTTCAAACCTTCCCTTTGCCCAAACTATTCATCACCTCCTCGAACATCTCCTTTTGATTTGATCTGATTAGGCTCCTATGAAGAACGCGTGGATGCTTTTACAATACCTAAAGGCGCTACATAAATGCAAGTTGTGGTTAACCTGATGAAGGGGCAGTGCTCTGTAAGCTCGCGTTACCAAATGAACCTGTTGGACTTTAACCTGGTGTTGTGAGATTTCTTAATGGGGGAAGAGGCAATACAATTCATGAGTTAAAACCCTATCATGGTGGCGCAGTGGCACAGTGGTTGGTCCTGCTGCCTCACAGCACCAGGGACCCGGGTTCGATTCCACTCTTGGGTCACTGTCTGTGTGGGGTTTGCACATTCTCCCCGTGCCTGTGTGGGTTTCCTCCCACTCTTCATGGAGATGTGCATTAGGTGGATTGGCCGTGTTAACTTGCCCGTTAGTGTCAGGGGGAATTAGCAAGGTAAACACAGGGATAGGGCATGGATGGGATTGTGGTTGGTGCAGACTCAGTGGGCCGAATGGCCTCTTTCTGCCCTATCGGGATTCTGTGGTTCTGTGGAAATTGAATTTGGCGAAGGTGCTGATTACTCACGGTGAACAGTTAACGTATCTGTTGCTGAAACGTTGAACTGCGTAGCCAGGGTAAGATGGCAGTTGTATTATTGTGTGACTGGGGCATCATGTGGACCAAGTTCTGGAAAAGGATAGCAACAAATTACTTACAATAATCCTGATAGCTGTTTATCTCCACGTTTTTTTACAAACCGTATTTTTGCTTCAACCTTGGTGGAATTTAATCTCACAATCTCTGCGTTACTGTCCAACGATATACCCATCACACTAACCAATCCCTATTGGTCCATATCAGATAAATCACTTCCATTGCTGCACCCTGACCTCTCGGTCACTCGCTCTTCTGTAACTTTCTCCCATCAACAATATTTACTTTGTTGCCTATTAACCTGTGAACACTGAGATTCTGTTCTGCATTCCTCCCTCAGTCACTGACTGTCCCCACTCACACTGTCGGCCACTTGGAGAGCAGGTTAGGTGTAAAGATTCACATTCTAATCAGTAATCTGTAAACTGTCTGTGCTTTATCTGCTCTGTCTGAGGCCAGAACTCTCTGTTCACCAGACGAAGAGGGAAACCTTGAAAGCTTGTGAGTTTACTATCAAATAAATCGGCTGGATTGAAACCTGGTGTTGTCAGATTTCTTACTGTGTTTACTGTCCCCAGTCCAGGCACCCCTACTCACATCCTGCCAAAGGGAGTCTCTCGTCATTATCCCCACTCTCTGTCTCTTCCCTCCCTTTCCCAAGCAGCTTTTCCACAATTCGTTGCTTCTCCTCGTTTGTTACCCAATGTGGAAACTTGCCGATTGTTTTTGAAAAGTTTATATAAATAGTGGCTGGTATTCTCCAATCCCGTTGTCGCTGCCAGCTAGAACAGAGAATTTGGCGCTCAGGAAAATCCGTATTCACTGCAGCGGGACTGGAGAATCCCGACTACTGGCGAGCATGGAGAACTCCGGCCCAAACCTATAGCTACTCCTCTGTCTCCCATGTTAGCGACCTCCTCAAAAATGCAACTCACTTTTGCACTGATCCATTCGACCCTCTGTTGGTCAGTTCATATTCCTGGGTCACTCTGAGGGTCAGTGTGGTTCCTGGGTCACGGGGGGTCAGTGTAGTTCCTGGGTCACTCTGGGGGTCAGTGTGGTTCCTGGGTCACTCTGGGGGTCAGTGTGGTTCTTGGGTCACTCTGGGGGTCAGTGTGGTTCTTGGGTCACTCTGGGGGTCAGTGTGGTTCTTGGGTCACTCTGGGGGTCAGTGTGGTTCCTGGGTCACTCTGGGGGTCAGTGTGGTTCCTGGGTCACTCTGGGGGTCAGTGTGGTTCCTGGGTCACTCTGGGGGTCAGAGTTGTTCCTGGGTCACTCTGGGGGTCAGTGTGGTTCCTGGGTCACTCTGAGGGTCAGTGTGGTTCCTGGGTCACTCTGAGGGTCAGTGTGGTTCCTGGGTCACTCTGGGGGTCAGTGTTGTTCTGGTCACTTTGGCAGGGCTGAATGTGTGAATGAGATTCTCCAGAACATTTCCCAATCCCAGGATTCTGTGCCACCATCTCAAGCCTTTGCCAGAGGGCACGGTGATACACTCCCGGATTGAGTCGTGTGGAATCTTGTTTTGTGCGCTATCTCTGTGCTTTATCTGTAAAATACCCACCCCCTAACCACAGGTAATCCTCCTGGGTGCCTGAGTTTGGAAAGTTTACCTCTGTGGCTGCTCTACTGTTGAGGTCTTCACTGCTAAGGTTGATCATGTCATCATCTTTAGCAAGCCCACTTGTCGAGGATCATCTTTTGTGGTTTAAGTGAGATATTTACATTGACTGTAGCTCTATCAATGATTTATAAAACTGTTCTAAGCTTCCAGTCTCTCCCACAGTGAGGGTCTGGCCATGGGCTGGTGGAGATGGTGAAGAATTGTTGCCCTCTCTTCCTATCTCTCTCATCATTCTCCCTCAGTCACTGCTCTTGTTGTTGGGAAGGTCTGGAAACCATTTCCTGGAGAGAGGGAGCATGAGATGTCCAAGGGCACTGTTGAAGCCTTCCATGCCTGCTGGGCACCACAGGGGCTGGGGTGTGTTATCCAGCCCTGTAATCACATTTTAATTTGATGCTTTAAGTTTAATTCCTATTTTATTGTTTGTTTTGGGTGGTTCCATTCTTTTTGGGGACTGCCCCTTTTGATTTGTCCCTCAGCTAATTTCATTTGGTTTAATTAGAGTCACAGAGGTTTACAGCATGGCCCTTCGGCCCAACTTGTCCATGCCACCCCTTTTTTAACCACTAAGCTAGTCCCAATTGCCCACATTTGGCCCACGCCCCTCTATAGCCATCGTAAACGCTTTTTAAAAAACAAAGTTAACAAGAAGAGGGACAGAATGTTTATTTGTCCCTCAGTTGATTTGATTGAGTTTAGTGGTTTTACCAAAAAGATGGACGTCACTCCTGGCGATGAGTGGCCATTGTAGTCGCGATGGGCAGCAGCTTCCCATGTGCTGACGTGAGTGGCTCAGACCCTCATGAAGGCTTTGAGATTGTCTTTGAGTTGTTTCCGGTGTGAGCCGGGCTCCCTGGCCTCGCTCTGAACCCAGTCCCTGTTTGAGCAGCCTTCAGTCAGGTACCTGGACAACACGTCCCGTCCATCCCAGAGGCTGTAAGATTATCATTGTCTCCACACCTGGCAGCTCAGTGTCTTGGGCAACATTCCTGTTTGCTCCTCTGCTCTCCCAGTTCCCCCTCAAGCAGCATTGATGCTATTTTTGGGCCTTCTTGTGGCGTCTATAGGTTGTCTCAGCTTCACCACTCTGGGGAAGGGTGGAGAGAACCACAGACTGTCGGTTTAGTGCTGGATTTCAGATCCCCATTCTCCAAAACCCCAGCAAGTTTTTTAACCAAAGGCTGAACTCACATATTGAATTTGATGGTGTATTTCACCATCAACATCAGCCTTTTGGGAATAGACTTGTCATTTGCATAGTACCCAACATATAGCAGGAGAATGGTGAAACTATTCACTACCATAGAAAGCAGTTGACACCAAAACATTGCCTGATTTGGAGAAGGAATTAGATATAGCAGGGATATGGGAGGAAGGGGGGGACGATCAGGATGTTGAATTTGATGATCAGCCATGATCAAACTGAATGGTGGAGCAGGCTGGAAGGGCTGAATGGCCTCTAGTTACTATGCTTCTAGTTACTATGAAATGGATGATGTTTGAGAACATGCACACTGTGACAGCAGGAACAACACTGACCCCCAGAGTTTTTTAAATTCATTCATAGGGCACAGGTGTTGCTGGCTGGGCCTAGCATTTATTGCCCATCCCTAGTTGCCCTTGAAGGGCAGTTGAGAGTCAACCACGTTGCTGTGGATCTGGAGTCACATGTAGGCCAGACTGGGTAAGGACGGCAGATTTCCTTCCTTAAAAGACATGAGTGAACCAGGTGGGTTTTTCTGACGATCGACAATAGTTTCACGGTCATCAGTAGATTCTTAATTCCAGATATTTTTTATTGAATTCAAACTCCACCATCAGTCGTGACAGGATTCGAACCCAGGTCTCCAGAACATTAGCTGAGTTTCTGGATTAATTGTGTAGCAATAATACCACTAAATGACTCACCAAATCAGGCTTTTGTCCAATTCCCTTCTCACTTTCTCTTGAATCTGTTTCCTGTTTCAGGCAGTATATTTCAGGTCACAGAAATTTGGCATGAATTTACAATCTGTAACCTTCCTTCCCACCTACCACTGGAAATCATTTCTCCTGATTTATGCTACCAAAACCAATCAGGATTTTAGAAACCTCTTATCGTCCTTTAAATTGTCTGCTCAAAGGAATTGATGAAGAATAAGAAACTGATTAACTCTGGTAGTGGCAGCTCCCAAACAAAGAACAGTGAAGTGGATGTTAACAATACTTGCCTTGTTTCTCAATGAATATGAACTGAATGAAGTCTATTCAGCTGGAGCTGGGATTACAGTTTCTGAATCGCACTGGGCTATTGTGAGAAAATCATCCCAAGATACCTCCTCCTGTTGGCTGTCCAGTTATCCCGGATGTACAGAGTGAGGATACGGACCATAGCGCAGGCAATGCAAACTGTCACTGATGTATAAGGGGGTGTCCTCCAACCACTGGGATTGAGGCAAATGGTGTGGCAACAATGTGAGGGAATTTCATCCAATCCCATGCTGTCCTGGGAGTGTTTGATGGGGACAGTGTAGAGGGAGCTTTACTCTGTATCTAACCCCGTGCTGTACCTGTCCTGGGAGTGTTTGATGGGAGCAGTGTAGAGGGAGCTTTACTCTGTATCTAACCCTGTGCTGTACCTGTCCTGGGAGTGTTTGATGGGGGACAGCGTAGAGGGAGCTTGACTGTGTATCTAACCCCGTGCTGTACCTGTCCTGGGAGTGTTTGATGGGGGACAGTGTAGAGGGAGCTTTACTCTGTATCTAACCCCGTGCCGTACCTGTCCTGGGAGTGTTTGATGGGGACAGTGTAGAGGGAGCTTTACTCTGTATCTAACCCCGTGCTGTACCTGTCCTGGGAGTGTTTGATGGGAGCAGTGTCTAGGGAATGCTTTTCTCCTGCGAAATGCTTTGGGACCTTTGCTTTTTTTGCAGTGAAAATTGCGGGGATGGGTTCGAGTGAGAGTGTGGAGTATTATGTGGACAAAGTTAATGGCTTTTAAATCAACATAGTGTCATAGAGATTACAGCATGGAAATAGGTCCTTTGGCTCAACCTGTCCATGCCACCTTTTTTTTTAACCACTAAGCTAATCCCAATTGCCCGCGTTTGGCCCACATCCCTTCATACCCATCGTATCCATGTAACTATCTAAATGCGTTTTCAAAGACAAAGTTGTACCCACATCTACTACTACCTCTGGCAGCTTGATCCAGACAATGTGTGAAAAAATTGCCCCTCTGAACCGTTCTGTATCTCTCCCCTCTCACCTTAAACCTCTGCCCTCTAGTTTTAGACTCCCTTACCTTTGGGAAAAGATATTGACTAGCTAGCTGATCTCTGCCCCTCATTATTTTATAGATCTCTGTAAGATCACCCGACACTCCAGGGAAGAAGTCCCAGTCTATCCAGCCTCTAACATATCACAGTCAGTGTGAACAAACAATTTAATGGTCATAGCATCAAAGTTTGTGTGGTTTTGGGGCGCAGTGACTAGCATCCTGACCTCTGGGACAGATGCTCTGGGTTCAGCTCCCACTCCAGGATTTGATGGCCATGTAATGTGCATTGTAATGTCGCAAAACAGGTTGGTTACCAACCTGTAAATCCTTCCAATACACCCGGTGACAGGCAGTGAGAGAAGGAGAGTTTCTTCACCATGCCAGACTGCAGAAGGCACTGCACTGTACTATTCCAATCTAGTCTCTGATCACCAATGCCCATTTAGGGCAAGTTACATAAAGGAGGAGGCATGAAAATCAATCCAACCCTAACCCATAATGATTGTCAATTGCGTAGAATATAAGGCACAGAAACAGGCCATTCAGCCCGAGTCCATGCTGGCACGTATGCTTCAGTTGAGCCTCCTCTGAGCTTTGTACCAGTAACCCTTGAATCGTGATACCCTTATCAAACCTCCCCTCTGATCTATTTCTAACTATTCACTTCAATCGCATTCTCACCACTCTCTGGATAAAGATGGTTCTATTGAATCCCATTTGATATCTTGGCGATGGTCTTATGTTGATTACCTCAAACTTTCCTCTTCCCAACCAATGGAAACACTCCTTCTACTTTACCAGAATTTGTCACAGTTCAAAAGATCTCAGCACTCAGACCCAGGCAGTTCCATCTTTCCTGATTAATAAAACCTCACATTACCATCCTTGTAAATCTTATCCGCACCCTCTCCAGTGCCTCGATATGTTTTATTACATGACAATTAGAACCACGTTTTGTATTCTGAATATGGTCTAAGCATGGATAGAAATTTCATCGAGGTTCTCGACTTAATTCTATCTGATAAAAATGTATCCAAGCTCCTGGTTTGCTCTTTTCAACGATCGTGTTAACCAGGATCTTGATGGGATGGGTTAGAGGAAATTGATAGGATCCGTACAGTACAGAGGAGGTCCTTCGACCCTCTAAGCCTGTGCTAACCATGATGCCCTAACGAAGGGATATGGGGAGTGGGGGGGGGGGGAAGGAATGGGGGAATCAGGATATTGAATTTGATGATCAGCCATGACCATAATGAACGGCAGAACGGTCTACTCCTGCTTTTAGTTCCTATGTCACCAGGTTCCTCTGTTCCCACACCCTCCCTTTGCGATTGTGTCTGTTGTGTGGAATTGGGCAGACATGTTACCCAGGTGCCTCGACTCACAAGAAGGATAAAATTCATTCTGCAATCAGCCCACAACAAGTCCCTATTACATATTTAATTCATTAACTCTTAATTTCCAGAATAACTTAATACTTTATGATATCTGATACTGTGTTGATGAACTTGCCCGAGGTGCTGGACCCAGGTTCCTGAGCTCTGCTGCCTCTGGGACTCAGGGTCCTCTTCGCTAAGGTTAGTCTCTCACACCCTCTTCCAGCGTCACTGGGTCTCTGCCTAGTTTTCACCGGGTTTTTGGTGGGGGGGGGGTGGGGGGTGGGGTAAGGATTCACTGGGAATGGGCCTCCTGATGTCTCTTATTTCCCTAGCCACATCCTTCTGGGTATCAGCTAATGGGGTTAACAGCACCCAATAGGGTTAGAAATTCCATAAATGGAGAACACCAGGGCCCCGTTGTCCACCCTCAGGAGCATGTAGACCTTCTCCAGGTACAGTCATAGTAAGAATGGGTGGTGCCGGAGTGTCAGGCTGAAACTGAGGAATACGCAAACATGGTCCTTATTCGATCAGGTCTGAACACCCCCCAGTTCCAGCCTCCAGGGCATGACCAGGCTTGCTATTTCCTGTGTTTGTGATTTAAACTTGGCAGGAATTCCAGTCTGGACTCACTGCAGGGTAAAAAGTCTGACAACACCAGGTTTTAGTCCAACCTATTTATTTGATAATATACTCACTAGCTTTCGGGGTTACCCCCTTCGTCAGGTGAATGGAGAGTTCTGGCCTCAGACAGAGCATATATAGCACAGACAGTTTAGAGATTACTGATTAAAATGCGAATCCTTACACCTAACCTGCTGTTCAAGACCTGAAGTGGCTGATAATGTGAGTGGAAGGAGCACTGATCACAGTTTAAAGAGATGTGTATTGTCTCCAGACAGTACAGTAAGTGAGGTTTTGCAAACCCAGGCAAGTCATGGGGGTTACAGATAGTGCGACATGAACCCAAGATCCCTGTTGAGACCGTCCTCATGTGTGCGGAACTTGGCTATCAGTCTCTGCACAGCGCAGAGTCGCTGAACAGAGACTGATAGCCAAGTTCCGCACACATGAGGACAGTCTCAACAGGGATCTTGGGTTCATGTCGCACTATCTGTAACCCCCATGACTTGCCTGGGTTTGCAAAACCTCACTTACTGTACTGTCTGGAGACAATACACATCTCTTTAAACTGTGATCAGTGCTCCTTCCACTCACATTATCAGCCACTTCAGGTCTTGAACAGCAGGTTAGGTGTAAGGATTCGCATTTTAATCAGTAATCTCTAAACTGTCTGTGCTATATATGCTCTGTCTGAGGCCAGAACTCTCCATTCACCTGACGAAGGGGGTAACCCCGAAAGCTAGTGAGTATATTATCAAATAAATAGGTTGGACTAAAACCTGGTGTTGTCAGACTTTTTACTGTGTTTACGCCAGTCCAACGCCGGCATACCCACATCCTCACTGCAGGGGCCATTGTTTACTGTTAAATTTAGCTTGCTCAATTCTGTGTTGGGCCTACTCCTCGGGCCGCTGGCTACCTGTCCTGTCATTTACAGTATCTCCTCCCTTTCTACCAAAATGTATCAGTTTACACCTCTCTGCAGTAAAATGGCTCCTGCCCCTGTGCTCCTGAAGACTCATCACTATCATTTCAGTTTCAACTATTGGCGTCACCAACATTCAAGTCCAGGTGATTACTATGGATGAAGAAAAGCAGTCATCCAAATACTGACCCCTGGGGAACTTCACTTGCATTGATACAGTCCTGTACACCAGCTCCCAATACTGAACGTAAGAACATAAGAAATAGGGCTAGGTGACCTCCCCCTGCTCCTTCGAGCCTGCCCCGCCATTCAATAAGATCATGGCTGATCTGAAGTGGATCAGTTCCACTTTCCCGCTTTCTCCCCATAACCCTTAATTCTGTCATTGATCAGAAATCTACCTACCCATGACAAACATATTCAATGAGGTAGCCTCCACCACTTCAATGGGCAGAGACAAATGAATAATGCTAACCAATACAGGAGTAAACAAAAGCACCTGATTATTTTTGGTGGCTCAGTCATCACCAGCTTTCTAATAATTGGGTGCTATCAGCAAGGTCAGCATATACTACCTATCCCCAATTGCCCTTGTATTGAGTGGCATGCTGGGCATTTCCAACAGACACTTTGCTCTGGAGTCACACATAGACCAGACTGGGTAAGGGTGGTAGAGAACCAGATGGGCTTTCATGGTCATCCTTAGAATTGTATTTCCAGATTTCTGTTGGTCATCTACTGTGGGATTTGAACCCGGATCCCCAGAGCATTATCCTTAATCCCTGGATTCCTAGTCTAGTGGCAATACCACTACACCACCACCTCCTCTATTTCAAGCTTCTTCTCCTAGCCCAGTTGTTTACTGACAAAGCAGAACCAACACTGCAATAAATATGATTTATCTATTCTTTGCAAACCCTGATTTGTGTGGGGGCAAGAAACAACATGAGGGGTACAGTGAAGTTTTTTTTATTATTAGTTACAAGTAAGGCTTACATTAACACTGCAATGGCCAGCACCTGTTCAGGTCACTGCACCTCACCCGCACATCTTTCAAAATGTGGGAGGAAACCCACTCAGGCATGGGGAGAATGTGCAGACTCCACACAGTGATCCAAGCTGGGAATTGAAGCCAGGTCCCTGGCCCTGTGAGGCAGCAGTGCTAACCACTGTGCCACCCCCTATTTATCCCCTGGTTAACCACTGTGCCACCACACCACAGGGGAATTTTGTTGGGGGGGGGGGGGGTGCATTGAAGAGAGGAGGCAGAAGCTGGGATGAGAGCAGCATTTGTTAGCTTGCTAGGCCATTTCAGGGGGCAGTTGAGAGTCAACCACATTGCTGTGGTTCTGGAGTCACATGTAGGCCAGACCAGGTAAGGACAGTATATTTTTTCCCTAATGAACCAGATGGTATTTACAGCAAAATGATATTTGCCATGGCCAATTTAAACAGTAAGCAAATTGAGTTTAAATTCCTGTTAGTTAGTGTGGTGGGATTTGAACCAGTGTCTCCAGTTCTTGCGGGTCGAACCAAGCAAACAAACTTAAATTACGTTCGGACAAAGAAAAAGGGGGGCGGCTCCCCAAAAGGAGGGGGAATGGCCCAAACAGAAACAAAAAGTACAAAGGAAACTTAAGACACGTCAAATCAAAATGTGATTGTCAGGGTCTATAACACACCTCAGCCCCTGCGGTGCCCAATGGGCACGGAAGACCTCGACTGTGCCCAAAGACATGACCGCCGTGATATCACCTTCTCTGGCAGATCATGAACCAGACTTCAACCCAAATCATTAGCCACACAATCAGTCCCATCATTGTGCCGCCAGTGAGTCTCCCTCACTGCTCTTCCCCAATTCATAACTATCGTGGACTTGTGTTTACCTACATGCCCAAGATGTGTGGGTTAGGTTGATTGGCCATGCCAAATTGACTCTAGTGTTGGGGGATTAGCAGGGTGAACCTTCGGGGTTGCAGGAATAGGGCCTGGATAGGATTGTGGTTGGTGCAGACCCAGTGGGCTGAATGGCCTCCTCCTACACTATATTCTATGAAATGCACCCAGAAACTAGATTGAGCTGCATGCTGGGAAATCCATAATCCTTTGCATTGCTACATAACATTTAAGAGTTTGTTTTTTTTTACACAAGAGGGGCAATGGCTACATTTGGAAATGGAACATATTGGTTGTGGAACCCAGTGAGGGGAGTGACAGAATAGGCTGGTAATAGCTAGCACTATGGGACCCACTGGGGGGGGGGGGGGGGGGGTGGAATTGTTGGGACTCAAACATTCTACTTCCCCCAGCTAAGGATAGAAATTTCCACATTTAACAAAGTTTAAACACTGAAATCAAAACCTACAAAAAAGGGAAGCCAAGAGGAACAAGTTTAAACTGTTAAAAGGCAACTTCAAGAATCTGATAATTGACTTAACTCTGCACAGTAATTTCATATTTCCCCTCCTGTAACATGGTGACATCTGTATTTCCACTTAGTCCACTTTTTTTAAACAGATAGAATCACCATCTCCACTGTCAAAGAAACTCAACTTATTTTACCCCAGTCTATCCAGGCAATGATTTGATTTATTGTCACATGTATTAACACAGTGAAAAGTATTGTTTCTTGCGTGCTAAACAGCCAAAGCATACTGTTCATGGAGAAGGAAATGAGAGCGCGCAGAATGTAGTGTTACAGTCATAGATAAAGATCAACTTAATGCGAGGTAGGTCCATTCAAAAGTCTGACACAGCAGCAGGCGAAAAGCTGTTCTCAGTCGGTTAGTTCGTGACCTCAGACTTTTGTATGAAAAGTCAGCTCTTTTCTCTCCTCACAGGTGCTGCCAGACCTGCTGAGATTTTCCAGCATTTGCTCTTTTGGTTTCAGATATCGGAGGGGCTTTGTCGCTCTACAGCTCCTCAATACACCGGCAGGGGCTGGGGGACGGTCTGTTCTTCCAGACCCCAAACTAAGCACTATTACTGCACTGGGACAGGTGGAAGCAAAGTATTCCCTAAGCTCTGTTCGAAAATAACAGTCCACACAGGTGTGTGTGTCCTTGAAGGGCTTAAAGGGAGATGTCATTATCTCATTGCAGTCTGTGGGTTTTTGTCGTCAAAAGTTGGCTCATAATTCACCAATGATTGGGACTTGGAATTCAAAGTTTGACCTTTTCCCCAGCAGTCTCACTGAGCAAGCTTCCCCCCCCCCCCCCCCAGAAAAAGACTAAATCCAAACATCGCATTTCATAATTTTATTTCAATTCGCCCCCTCCACAAACAAATAAAAGTTCCAAAACAGCGATTAAAGTGCTAAAACTACAGATACATTAAACATCTGATCTCCATGGTCAAAAACTGGGATAAAGATCCACTGAACAGCAAAACAAATCAAAGTGTCCCTCTTAGGAACCAGTCTCCCGTTACCGGAAAGCCAAATAAAACCAGAGAGAGGAGAGAAAACGAATCTAAGAGCAACTCTCCAGCCTCGGGGACAGGGACCCGGCTATTGCTGGACTGGAAAAACCAGAAAGAAAAAAATCCCGAAAAGCAAACAGCTGCTGCTCGGAATGCAAAATAAAGATTTCTCCAGAGCCTTCATCCATTTAAACTAACAGATCGGAACCATTTCCTGCCGACTCGGCAAATTACAAAGATAAATTGAACACACACACACACACAAAAACACAAGATGGTCTATCCGGCAAAACGGAATCCACAAAACAAGAGCGGATTTTCTGAGCCCGAATCTTTAGCCACAGTTCTTGGGTCTTTCAAACTCCTGCGATCGATCACATCAGCGTTACAATGAAATAAAGGGAGACCAAAGACTGGGTCCATTGGCTGCATTCAGATATCCCCCAAAATACCCCCCTCCCCCGCCAAAATAAAAATCAGAAATTGCTCCAAATCATTCAAAGCAAACCGCATTGCCTCATTTTTTGGAGGTCTGAGTCTTCTTCGGTAAGAGCACGGCCTGGATGTTGGGCAGGACGCCTCCCTGAGCGATGGTCACTCCTCCCAGCAGCTTGTTGAGCTCCTCGTCGTTCCTGATGGCGAGCTGGAGGTGGCGGGGGATGATGCGGGTCTTCTTGTTGTCCCGGGCCGCATTGCCGGCTAACTCCAGGATCTCGGCCGACAGGTACTCCAGGACGGCGGCCAGGTAGACGGGCGCCCCGGCTCCCACTCGCTCGGCGTAGTTGCCTTTCCGCAGCAGACGGTGGACGCGGCCGACGGGGAACTGCAGGCCGGCCCGGGAGGATCGGGACTTGGCCTTAGCCCGGGCTTTGCCGCCGGTCTTACCGCGTCCAGACATCACAAATAGCTGCTCCGGGGATACAATAGAACAGCCGCCTGGATACAATGTAACGGAGCTGGATACAGTGTAACAGAATCCGGATACAGTGTCACAGCCAATGGAACACACACTAACCGCTCGTCAATTTCAGCTACAATGTAACAAACAAGCGGCGCGGCTTCCCGCACCCGCACTGGCCCCGCCCACAGCCCCACTAACCCCGCCCACACAGCTCACCGCCTATTAATAACCAGCTCCACCTCACACACCCCACAGCCATTGGGCAACTGCAGGCCAACTCTCTCTCCCATTGGAGGGCATTTGGATCCTTCATTTGCATATTACCGCATATGGGAAGGCCTCATTGGATTGGGGAGGCCGGCTGCTCTTCGCTGAGTGTGTCGGGGAGGGGCTTCTCCCATCCTCACCATCTGCTCCTGGTGTATCTGGGACGGTACACCCCATCTACTTGTGTTCCCTGTTGTATTCTCACACCTCGCCTCTTTCTTTTATTCCCTGCACAGTCTCCTGCCCTGGAAGGCGAGCTGATGTAGTAACATATATTCGGTACCATCAAGTGATGTTCTATGGCACCCTGCGAGACATGGCCACAAAGTCTGAGGAATAAATAGTGACAAGGGATTTGATTAGAGGATTTGTAGCTGCAAACATTAATCCAGGATGGTGTGTTTCTCCTCCCTGGGTCAGGGATGTCACTTATTTGATAGGATGTGGGTGTCGCTGGCAATGTCTTTGATGTGATGTGATTTATTATTGTCACATGTATTAACATACAGTAAAAAGTATTGTTTCTTGTTCGCTACACAAAGCATACCGTTCATAGAGAAGGAAAGGAGAGAGTGCAGAATGTAGTGTTACAGTCATAGCTAGGATGTAGAGAAAGATCAGCTTAATGCGAGGTAAGTCCATTCAAAAGTCTGGCAGCAGCAGGGAAGAGGCTGTTCTTGAGTCGGTCGGTACGTGACCTCAGACTTTTGTATCTTTTTCCTGATGGAAGAAGGTGGAAGAGAGAATGTCCGGGATGCGTGGGGTCCTTAATTATGCTGGCTGCTTTTTCCAGGCAGCGGGAAGTGTAGACAGAGTTGATGGACGGGAGGCTGGTTTGTGTGTTGGATCGGGCTACAGTAACGATCTTTTGTAGTTCTTTGTGGTCTTGGGCAGAGCAGGAGCCCAGACCAAGCTATGATACAACCAGAAAGAATGATTTCTGTGGTGCATAAAAGTTGGTGAAATGCCAAATTTCCTTCACAATTATTATTTGTTGCTCATCCCTAATTTCCCTCGAACTGACTGGCTCACCACATTTCAGGGGCAATTAGGAGTCAACTGTAGGCCTGGAGTCACATATAGGCCAGACCAGGTAAGGATGGCAGATTTCCTTCGTTAAAGGGGCATTAGTGAATCAGATGGCTTTTTCCAACAATCGATGATAGTTTCATGGTCACCATTACTGAGACTAGCTTTCAATTCCAGGTTTTATTGATTGAATTTAAATCCCACCCCTGAGCTTTAGCCTGGGCTTCTGGATTACTGGTCCTGGGATATCACCATAATACCTATGTCTCTCTCTAACAGGTGGAGCCCCCCCAGGGGGAAGGGTGAACAGCCAGCAGTTATGGCCCACATTGCAATCAGAACTTCACTAGCTAGGTAGCAAATTAGCAAGCAGGACTGTAAAGGAGCAATATCTAGATCACTCTTAGTACCACTAGCAGCTTCTAGAAGCTGCATTAACCCCGCCCACTCACATCATTGCCTATTAATGACCCACTGCATATCACAAACCCCTCAGCGATTGGTCAGCTGTAGGCCAATTAGGCGGGATAAAGCAGATGAATGTGCGACTGGAAAGTTGATGCAGGAGGCTGGGCTTTAGACTCTTGGGACCAGCCCTGGGAAAGCTGGGATCTGTAAACCAGGTGCACGACACCTGAACAGAGCCTAGACTGAGTTCCTTGCAGGGTCATCTGGGGAAGATTTAAAATAACGTGGAGGGAGGGTGGGAAAACTATCTTTCTGGCACTGGTTTTCTTTGTAAGAAGTCTCACAACACCAAGTTAAAGTCCAACAGGTTTATTTGGTAGCACAAACCACTAGCTTTCGGAGCGCTGCTCCTTCATTGGGTGAGTGTGAGTTTTGTTCACAAACAGGGCATATAAAGACACAAACTCAATTTACAAAATAATGATTGGAATGCGAGTCTTTACAGGTAATCAAGTCTTAAAGGTACAGAGAGTGTGAGTGGAGAGAGGGTTAAGCACAGATTAAAGAGAGGCTTTCCTTCTAGCAAAGCTGAGAGCTGCTCACCTTCTACCTTCCTGTCACCCACTACTGTGAATTCAGTTAAATACAATCACAAAAGTCTTCCTAACCTAAAGGTGCCCTGGTTGCTAAGTAACCACTCATTCCTTCTCCAAGATTTTATTTACTTTCAGGACTGTAAACTCTCTCAGTACAATGAGAACACAGGCTGAGCTGAAACCAAAACCCCCATTCATCCAAATACCTTTGTCTAATATGAAATAACCGTAGGTTTAGTCTTCCTTGCACATAAACACTAAATTACACCCACTTAAATCTAGACCTTATTTCTAATATATAACAGTACAACTATAGATTTTTCTGATGACACTCACACAGTAAATGGGGGAAATAAAGAAAAAGAAAGAGGTTTCAGGGTATGACCACAATAAAATATAAGAACTGGTTTGATACGTGTCCAGAGTCCAGAAGCAGAAGTCAGCTGGAATGTTGCTTCCAACGGGAGGTTGGCTGATTGCCGAATACTCCATCTCCCACGAGAAAGGTTTCTATCGCAGGAGAAGGAATGTAGAATGAGTTAGTCTGGAGGCATGAGTCCCCAGGTTCCAGCAGTTAGCCGCCACCAGCTTGATGGTAAACAGCACAGGATGTTGCCTGGTGTTCTGTTCATGTGGTAGGTCAAACCGTAACTGCTGGAATTAAGTTCCACCAGACAATATTACAGTGCAGCTCGGGGAAGGACAATATTACAGTGCGGCTCGGGGAAGGACAATATTACAGTGCGGCTCGGGGAAGGACAATATTACATTGCAGCTCGGGGAAGGACAATATTACAGAGCAGCTCGGGGAAGGACAATATTACAGTGCGGCTTGGGGAAGGACAATATTACAGTACAGCTTGGAGAAGGACAATATTACAGTGCAGCTTGGGGAAGGACAATATTACAGTGCAGCTTGGGGAAGGACAATATTACAGCGCGGCTCGGGGAAGGACAATATTACAGTGCAGCTTGGAGAAGGACAATATTACAGTGCAGCTTGGAGAAGGACAATATTACAGTGCAGCTTGGAGAAGGACAATATTACAGTGCAGCTTGGGGAAGGACAATATTACAGTACAGCTTGGAGAAGGACAATATTACATTGCAGCTTAGAGAAGGACAATATTACAGTGCAGCTTGGGGAAGGACAATATTACAGTGCAGCTTGGGGAAGGACAATATTACAGTGCAGCTTGGGGAAGGACAATATTACAGTGCGGCTTGGGGAAGGACAATATTACAGTGCAGCTTGGGGAAGGACAATATTACAGTGCGGCTTGGGGAAGGACAATATTACAGTGCAGCTTGGGGAAGGACAATATTACAGTGCAGCTTGGGGAAGGACAATATTACAGTGCAGCTTGGGGAAGGACAATATTACAGTACAGCTTGGGGAAGGACAATATTACAGTGCGGCTTGGGGAAGGACAATATTACAGTACAGCTTGGAGAAGGACAATATTACAGAGCAGCTTGGGGAAGGACAATATTACAGTGCAGCTTGGGGAAGGACAATATTACAGTACAGCTTGGAGAAGGACAATATTACAGTACAGCTTGGAGAAGGACAATATTACAGTGCAGCTTGGGGAAGGACAATATTACAGTACAGCTTGGAGAAGGACAATATTACAGAGCAGCTTGGGGAAGGACAATATTACAGTGCAGCTTGGGGAAGGACAATATTACAGTACAGCTTGGAGAAGGACAATATTACAGTACAGCTTGGGGAAGGACAATATTACAGTGCGGCTTGGGGAAGGACAATATTACAGTGCAGCTTGGAGAAGGTCATGTGACATCCTTCCTCGACGTGGGGCACAGGCTGTATATTCCCAAGGCTGGGATCTTGAGGTATTTAACTGGAGTCAGGATCCCTTTGCTTTGGGAGACACTGGTTTCAGGTCTCTATTCTAAAGCATTGTTTCAGGGCTGCTAATGCTTCAGCCATTGGCATCACTGTGGGAGATTAAGACCTGCAAAGGCGTGCCTTTGTTCCAGGGTGCCAGGAGCAGACTCACCATCCCTGAGGTCACTTTGAAATTGCTGCAAGGCATCAACTGACCAGCTAGAGCCATTCAGTTTGCTTGGCAATTGTCCATTTTGAACAGCACATGAAAAGATGTGACTTTATAAAGTGTTTGAGTTGATGAAGATAGCTATACAACCCCAGATCAGGTACGGACAACAGGTTCCATTCCCAAAAGGACATGACTGAACCAGTTGGGTTTTTAACAACTATCCAACAGTTTAATGATCACTTCAAGTGACACAAACATTGTACAATGCTGAACGAAAATGATCAAACTGTCACAATGTGATTCGATCTTACATTCTCCAGAGTTGCAGATTCTTGGCCCAGTAAGGATTGGACAGGAGATGATAAGTCAGTTGGGTCAAATGACTGAACGGTAGCTGGTTCATTGTAACAAGTGCTAAGATTAAAAAGCTAACCATTTGAAAATTCTTGGAGGTCACTGAGATAGGGTTTGAATGTTCGCTGCAGCTGCTGAGGAAGCAAGAGAAACAAGGCAAGGATCAATTCTTCTCTCAGCACTGGAACTGCTTCAAGAGTATTATTCTGAGCTAACAGCGTGTCAGTCTGTGTAACCATTCCACCAACAGACTGCACACGTCAGCAACTCAAAGTGAACGAGAGGTTACACTCAGCTGTCTTGCTGAGGACCTGAATAAAGAAGGATTTGTATCTCTGTTATTCGATCTCCAGCATCTGCAGCATTTTGCCTTTACGTTTTTGCATTTCAATAACGCCTTTCACATATATGGAAATGCAATTCAAATAATCATCTGGTTCAGTAATAATGGCTGCGTGATAATTATTGGCCGGGATATTGGAGAGAATTTCCCCACTCTACTTCGAAACATTGGCTGTGGGATCTTTTACCATCACTGAACTTTAGCTTCATGTTTCATCCGAAAGGCGGCACCTCTGACAGTGTGGCACTCCCTCGGCACTGACCCCCTGACAGTGCGGCACTCCCTCGGCACTGACCCTCTGACGGTGCAGCACTCCCTCAGTACTGACCCTCTGACGGTGCGGCACTCCCTCAGCACTGACCCTCTGACAGTGCGGCACTCCCTCGGCACTGACCCCCTGACAGTGCGGCACTCCCTCGGCACTGACCCTCTGACAGTGCAGCACTCCCTCGGCACTGACCCTCTGACAGTGCAGCACTCCCTCGGCACTGACCCTCTGACAGTGTGGCACTCCCTCAGCACTGACCCTTGACAGTGCAGCACTCCCTCAGCACTGACCCTCTGACAGTGTGGTGCTCCCTCAGTACTGACCCTCTGACAGTGCGGCACTCCCTCAGTACTGACCCTCTGACAGTGCGGCACTCCCTCAGCACTGACCCTCTGACAGTGCGGCACTCCCTCAGTACTGACCCTCTGACAGTGCGGCACTCCCTCAGTACTGACCCTCTGACAGTGTGGCACTCCCACAGCACTGACCCTCTGACAGTGCGGCACTCCCACAGCACTGACCCTCTGACAGTGCGGCACTCCCTCAACACTGACCCTCTGACAGTGCGGCACTCCCTCGGCACTGACCCTCTGACAGTGTGGTGCTCCCTCACTACTGACCCTCTGACAGTGCGGCACTCCCTCAGTACTGACCCTCTGACAGTGCGGCACTCCCTCAGCACTGACCCTCTGACAGTGCGGCACTCCCTCAGCACTGACCCTCTGACAGTGCGGCACTCCCTCAGCACTGACCCTCTGACAGTGCGGCACTCCCTTTTCTAAGATTCACAGTAATGGATTTCCCATTAAAGTCTAGGATGAGGAGGAATTTCTTCTCTTGAGAAAAGTTACTCTTTGGAATAAATGCAAGTCAGAGGCTGGGACAATTCATTCACTTCCTGACTCCCCAAAGTCTGGCCACTATCTTCAAGGAGTGTGATGGAATACTCCCCCCGTGCCTGGATGGGTGCAGCTCCAACAACACTCAAGAAATTCGACACCATCCAGGACAAAATCATCCCACTTGATTGGCACCACATCCGCAAATATTTGTTTCCTCCACCACTAACAAATAACAGTGTGTAACATCTACAAGATGCACTGCAGCAACTCACCAAGATTCAGGGTGTGGAATGCCCTGCCTGCCGCAGTTGTGGACTCGCCAACTTTAAGGGCGTTTGAATGGTCAGTGGATAGGCATATGGATAACACTGGAATAGTTTAGGTTAGAGGGTCATTAGATTGGTTCTACTGGTCGGCACAACATCGAGGGCCGAAGGGCCTGTACTGCGCTGGAATGTTCTATGTAAGATTCCTCAGGTAGCACTTTCCAAACCCACAACCTTTACCATCCAGAAGGACAAGGGCAGCAGAGACTTGGGGATATCATCACTTGGAAGTTTCTCTCCAAGTCACTCACCTCCAGTCGTTCCTTCACTGCCACTGGATCAAAATCCTGGAATTTCCCCCCTAACAGCACTGTGGGTGTACCTACACTACATGGGCTGCAACAGTTCAAGAAGGCAGCTCACCACCACCTTCTGAAGGGCAATTAAGGATGGACAATAAATGCTGACCTAGACAGCAACACTCAGATGTTGTAAGTTAACAGGAGCTGGAAATGGAAAGAAACAGCATCCTGGCCTGACTGAAAAGCAGCTGGAGTGCAGACACACTGGGAGGACGGCTGAAATGAGCTTAGTGAGGCACCAAGACATGCGGAAGAACACAGTGTCACAATAAAAGCCAAGCTGCAAGGCGAGCTCAGTGATGAGGAACATCCAAATGACAAGGAGAGACACCGTCAACTCCCACCAAGCTCACAGTGGAGCAACGGAGAAAAGAAACACCACGTTCACACCATGAGCAAACGGAATGAAGACTCACTCCAGCAAGAAGCTGGGGATCCCTGAGCAGAGATGATGGGGAGTTGATGAAAAGAAGTCTAACTCCGAGGAGCGAGGGAAGTGTATCAAGAGAAGATGACCAAGTGTCAGAAACACAGAATACAACTCCAACTCTGGATCAACAATGTTTGTCCAAATTGGCAGAGCCTATCACTCCTTTGAGAATTGTCAAACCTCCAGACTATCTAATTTATAAAGTCAGAAGCCTAAGGGGAGGGAGAATGTGTAGCATAACTCAAGGACAGCTTCTTCCCTGCTGCCATCAGACTTTTGAATGGACCTGTCCTGTATTAAGTTGTTCTTCCCCTACACCCTAGCTATGGGTGTAACACTACATTCTGCACTCTCTCGTTTCCTTCTCTATGAACAGTATGCTTTGTCTGTATAATGCGCAAGAAACAATACTTTTCACTGTATACTAATATATGTGACAATAAATCAAAACAAATCAATCAATTTTAATGTAGATACATTGGCTAAAGACTTGGTGGGGGTAGGTGTAGGCTAAGGGTATCTGACAAAGCAAGGATTAATATGAAACTGGGGAATAGTACTTCCCACTGTGATGATACTGTGCCTTTAAGACATATACTTATTGTATGAGGCAGTGTCTTGTTGCAAGGAATCAGTCTGTCCGACAAAACATGCAGCTCCATGCTGAGACTGCAGGATAATAACTCATTTTAGCCAATGGTTTGTTTGTCTGAACAGAGTTAATGAATTTATGTTTACTTAGGTTGCCCTTGGGGTTTTGGAGCACAGTTTTGATTGGGTTGATTGACAGAGGTAGAATCATGTGCTTAATGGGAGGAGTTAAGCTTGCAGAGATGTTGTAATTTTTCTTTTTCATTTTTACAAACAGTTTGCTGCCTGGTTTGGAAAGAAGCAAGCCCTGTCTAACCCTGTTAGAGTTTTATAAGTTTCTATGAGATCCCCTCTCACTCTTCTAAACTCCAGTGAATATAATCCTAACCGACTTAGTCTCTCCTCATATGACAGACCTGCTATCCCAGGAATCAGCCTGGAAAACCCTCGCTGTGCTCCCTCTATAGCAAGGACATCCTTCCTCAGATAAGGAGACCAAAACTGCACACAATACTCCAGGTGTGGTCTCACCAATGCCCTGTACAATTGCAGCGAAACAATATTTCTATTCCTATACTCAAATCCTCTCACTATGAAGACCAACATACCATTTGCTTCTTTACTGCCTGCTGTATCGGCATGTTTACTTTCGGCAACTGATGCACGAGGACTCCAAGGTCTCGCTAAGTATCC
The DNA here is from genome assembly GCF_965287045.1 of Carcharhinus amblyrhynchos. Lineage (NCBI taxonomy): Eukaryota > Metazoa > Chordata > Chondrichthyes > Carcharhiniformes > Carcharhinidae > Carcharhinus > Carcharhinus amblyrhynchos. The sequence continues at coordinate 3,301,261 of NC_137326.1, read as the reverse complement.
ACCTCTCTCAATTTACACCCATTCGGGTAATAATCTGTCTTCCTATTATTGCTACCAAAGTGGATAACCTGACACTTATCCGCATTATACTGCATCTGCCATGCAGATGCCCACACACTCAGCACATTAAGCAAGACTAGACCCCAACAAGTTTTCTATTTTGGTATAAATGTGAACAAAGGACACATCACCCCAGGGGTAATTCTACAGACAAATTAGGGGTCACTTTATCAAAACAAGCTTCATTCATAACACAATTTAAGTGTAACTCTAACAAAACATAAGAACATAAGAAATAGGAGCAGGAGTAGGCCATCTGGCCCTTCGAGCCTGCCCCGCCATTCAATAAGATCATGGCTGATCTGTCGTGGCTCAGTTCCACTTTCCCGCCCTCTCCCCATAACCCTTAATCCCCTCTCTTATCAAAAACCCATCAACCCGCTTCTTAAAAATATTTAGCGAGGCAGCCTCCACCACTTCAACGGGCAGAGAATTCCAGAGATTCACCACCCTTTGAGTGAAGAAGTTCCTCCTCAACTCCGTTCTGAACCGCCCCCCCTTTATCTTGAGGCTGTGCCCCCTAGTCCTACTGTCTTTTTTGAGCGGGAAGAGTCTTTCCACCTCTATCCTATCCATCCCATTCATCATCTTATACGTCTCAATGAGATCTCCCCTCATTCTTCTAAACTCTAACGAGTACAAGCCTAGTTTATTCAGCCTCTCCTCATAGCTCAACCCCCTCAACTCCGGTATCACAAAACAGTTTAACACTTAACCATTGAACAATCTTTAACATGATCATTAACAACTTCTGATCTCTAATGTATCATCATTTAGTTCCAATTAAGCAATATTTCTTAGACTTAAACCCCACTTTAAAAACAGTTAGCAAACACAAGATATATTTGCTCTGACTTGGGTTACCACCTTTGGAGCTGCCAGAGAGATTTTGTGGAGAGAGACAGAGAGAGAGAAAGAAAGGTGGGCTGCTATCTTTAAACAGCCCTCTCCAGCAATTGAACTCTGAAAGCTGTTTTTCTTCGCTACAAACCTAGCTCCTTCCATTCCTACTATCCATGACTATATGATTCTGTATATAAGAACATAATAACATAAGAAATAGGAGCAGGAGTAGGCCATCTAGCCCTTCGAGCCTGCCCTGCCATTCAATAAGATCATGGCTGATCTGTCGTGGCTCAGTTCCACTTTCCCGCCCTCTCCCCATAACCCTTAATCCCCTCTCTTATCAAGAACCCATCAACCCGCGTCTTAAAAATATTTAGCGAGGCAGCCTCCACCACTTCAACGGGCAGAGAATTCCAGAGATTCACCACCCTTTGAGTGAAGAAGTTCCTCCTCAACTCCGTTCTAAACCGCCTCCCCTTTATCTTGACGCTGTGCCCCCTAGTCCTACAACTCATCTTTCCATTACTTTAATCAACAAAACATCCCAAGGGTCGTCTACTACAGTAAACAAAATTTCATTAAGTCTCCTGCTAAATAAACAAATGGCTAAATACAGTAATTATCCTACTTTCCTGCATCTGCTGTATTCCTGCCAAATAAACCGGCTGCTTGTAACAAAAGACTGACTCTTAAAACAGTCCCCTCAAACATAAAATATATTAAAAACACTGTGTCATCACAAGGGTTTTGGGCGATGGAGGAGTGGACGAGGGGTTTGATGGGGCAGGGCATTGATATGCACCATCTCCCTAAAAATGTGCAAAAATTGCTCTTCCTGTAACATTGTCAGGGCCTACGGAAGCGGTGAAATAGACAGGAGACCAGGAAATACCAATCCTCCCCCTCATCAGTTACTGCAGATAAGAAATGGCTTAAAAGGTGATTTGATTTGATTTATTGTCACATGTATTAACGTAGTTAAAGGTATTGTTTCTTGCGCGCAATACAGACAAAGCATGCTGTTCATAGAAAAGGAAAGGAGAGACTGCAGAATGTAGTATTATAGTCATAGCTAGGGTGTAGAGAAAGATCAACTCAGTGCGAGGTAGGTCCATTCAAAAGTCTGACAGCAGGGAAGAAGCTGTTCCTGAGTCGGTCGGTACGTGACCTCAGACTTTTGTATCTTTTTCCTGATGGAAGAAGGTGGAAGAGAGAATATCCAGGGTGCGTGGGGGTCCCTAATTATGCTGGCTGCTTTTCCCGAGGCAGCAGGAGGTGTAGACAGAGTCAATGGATGGGAGGCTGGTTTGAGTGATGGACTGGGCTTCATTCATGACTCTTTGTAGTTTCTTGTGATCTTGGACAGAACAGGAGCCCAAACCAAGCTGTGATACAACCAGAAAGAATGCTGCTGTTGGTGATATGGACACCAAACAATGTGAAGGTCTCAACCACTTCCATTATGTCCCAGGGGCACGTTCTCCACTATACATCCTCAAGTCAATGACAATCTCTTTCCTTTTGTTGATATTGAGGGAATTCGCCAGTTCATCAGATTCTCTATCTCTTTCCTGTACTCTGTCTTGTCATTGTTTGAGATCCAACCCACTATGGTGGAAAATCAATTTGGAGGGGAATTTGGCCACACAGTCATAGGTGTATAAGAAATATAGTAAGGGGCCACAGTGTGGGGCACTAGTGTTGAGGATGAACACGGAGGAGGTGTTGTTGCCTATCCTTACTGATTGTGGTCTGTGAGTTAGGAAGTTCAGGATCCAGTCACAGAGGGAGGTGCCGAGGCCCAGGCCACAGAGTTTGTAGATGAGTTTTGTGGGAATAATGGTGTTGAAGGCTGAGCTGTAGTCAATAAATAGGAGTCTGACATAGATGTCCTTGTTATCTCGGTGTTCCAGAGTTGAGTGCAGGGCCAGGGAGATGGCGTCTGCTGTGGACCTGTTGTGGCGGTGGGCAAACGGTAGTGGATCCAGGCAGTCCGGGAGGCTGGAATTGATTTGTGCCGTGACTAACCTTTCAAAGCTCTTCATAATGATGGATGTCAGAGCCACCGGACACTAGTCATTAAGGCCTGGCTTTTCTTAGGTACCAGGATGATGGTCATCTTCTTGAAGCAGATAGGGACCTCAGATTGTTGTAAAGAGAGGTTGAAAATATCTGTGAATATTCCCACCAGCTGATCCACGCAGGATCTGAGTGCGTGTCCGGGTATCCCATCTGGATCAGTCACTTTCCGTGGGTTGACCTTCAAGAAAGCTGCTCTGACACCTACGACTCTAAACTCGGATACCGGTTGAGTGGAAGGTACTGAGATGGCTCTCGCTGACCTCTTGCTCAAAATGGGCATAGAATGCACTGAGCTTATCAGGGAGAGGGGGTTGAGGCAGTGAAAAAGGGGAATTAAAGGTGAGATGAGAGCTGCCTTGAGGATTAATACTGGAGGTAGTGCAGCAAAAAGGCATGAAGCCAATTCTGAGTGGAGAACTAAAGGTGCAAATTATCAGGAGTTTGGGAAAAGGTAGTTTAGTTCGTAAACAGTACAGGAAGGTACATCTGGAACAGTGTTTCAGGTTAATATACGCCACTGAGCTGTGGCTCAGTTGGTAATATTTCTCTTTGCTATAAGTCAGAAAATTGTGGATTCAAGGCCCACTCCAAAAGGAAAGAGATTTGCATTTAAATAGCACCTTTCACAACCACAGGATGTCTCATAATGCTTTGTAACCAATGAACAATTTTTGAACTATAGTCACTGTCATAATATGGGAATTGAGGCAACCAATTTACACACAGCATGCTCTCACTAATAGTAATTTGATAATGACCCGATCATGTATTTTTGTGACGCTGATTAGGGATGAATGTTGGCCGGGGATAAGGATAACCTCCCTGCTCTTTGAAATAGAGCCATGGGGTGCAGATGGGGCTCGGAATTTAAACTTCTCAACTGAATGACAGCAACAATACTTTCCACCATATCCCGGTACATGTGAGATTTAAACAAGTCAATTAATCAACTTGCCTTTGATGTAGAAAAACCCTCCCAAAGGTGAGAATTGTAAATTTGGTGAACTGGGAGCTGATGAGGTTAGAGATGCTGAGTTGGATCCATTTAGAATATTGAGCTACTGCCATGGTGTTAGGAATGAGCTGGAGTTTATGGAAGATGGAGAAAGTGAAGCCAGCCAGGGGAACATTGGAGCAACCATCTCCGGAGGTGAGAAGAAGCATTGGATGAGCATTTCATCGTTGGCATTCAGCCACTCCAGAGTGTAGCACCAGCTTTTAGATCCTGCCTGGTTGCTAATCTCCATCTACCTAGCTTGATTCTGTTACTCTTTAACACAGGCACAGAGGTGGAACTTGGTAGCTATTTGTGATCTAAAGATCTGGGTTTGGATGCTTATCTGGGAATTGAAGAGGATGCTGAGATTCTGAATGGTTTAGTCTAACCTGACTGGCTGAGATGAGATGAGGAGTCAGTGATGAGGACATTGAGGCGTGAGGCCAGATTAGGAGATGGATGAAGACAATGGTTTCAATCACCCCGATGATCGGCTGGTAAAATTCCGGGTTCGATTCTCAGTTTGGGTCACTGACTGTGTGGAGTTTGCATGTTATCTCCGTGTCTGCGTGGGTTTCCTCCAGGTGCTTCGGTTTCCTCCCACAATCTGAAAGGCTTGCTGGTTAGGGTGCATTGACCCGAACAGGCGCCAGAGTGTGGTGACTAGGGGATTTTTACAGTAACTTCATTGCAGTGTTAATGTAAGCCCACTTGTGACTAATAAATCAATGTTAAATTTTACTTTAAAAATTGTGGCTCATTCCAAACTGAATGTTGGAGAAGCAGCTGAGCCTGGCAGCTGGGGAGGAGAATTTGCACTGACAGTAACCATTCAGTGAGACATTGCCAACAGCTTTAACGTGGTAAAATAGAACATAGAACATTGAACATAGAACACTACAGCACAAACAGGCCCTTCGGCCCACTAGTTGCGCCGATCACTTGTATACCTACTAAGCCATAGACCTATCTATAACCCCCAATCCCATTAAACCCCATATACTCATCCAGAAGTCTTTTAAAAGACCCCAGCGAGTTCACCTCCACCACCACTGACGGCAGCCGATTCCATTCACTCACCACCTTCTGAGTGAAAAACTTACCCCTAACATCTCCTCTGTACTTGCTTCCCAGCACCTTAAACCTGTGTCCTCTCGTAGCGACCATTTCAACCCTGGGAAATAGCCTCCGAGAATCCACCCTATCTATTCCTCTCAACATTTTATAAACCTCTATCAGGTCGCCTCTCAACCTTCGTCTCTCCAGGGAGAAGAGTCCCAGCTCCCTCAACCTATCCTCATAAGGCATGCCTCCCAATCCAGGCAACATCCTTGTAAATCTCCTCTGCACCCTCTCAATAGCTTCCACGTCCTTCCTGTAGTGAGGTGACCAGAATTGCACACGGTACTCCAAGTGGGGTCTGACAAGGGTCCTATGAAGTTGCAGCATTACCTCCCGACTCCTAAACTCAATCCCTCGATTAATGAAGGCCAGTACACCATACGCCTTCTTGACCACATCCTCCACCTGCGAGGTAGATTTAAGAGTCCTATGGACCCGGACCCCAAGATCCCTCTGCTCTTCAACACTACTAAGACTCCTACCCTTGATATTGTATTCCTTCATCCCATTGGTCCTGCCAAAATGGACCACTACACATTTATCTGCGTTGAAGTCCATCTGCCACTTCTCCGCCCAGTCTTGCATCCTATCTGTGTCCTGCTGCAACTTCTGACATCCCTCCAGACCATCCACAACACCACCAACCTTCGTATCATCTGTGAACTTGCTAACCCATCCCTCCACTTCCTCATCCAGGTCATTTATGAAAATGACAAACAGCAAGGGTCCTAGAACAGATCCCTGGGGCACTCCACTGGTGACCGACCTCCATGCAGAAAAAGACCCATCCACAACCACTCTCTGCCTTCTGCAGGCAAGCCAGTTTTGGATCCACAAGGCCAAAGCCCCCTGGATCCCATGCCCTCTCACCTTCTCAAGAAGTCTTGCATGGGGGACCTTATCAAATGCCTTGCTGAAGTCCATGTAAACCACGTCAACTGCTCTTCCTTCGCCAATGTGCTCAGTCACATTCTCAAAGAACTCAACTAGGCTCGTAAGGCACGACCTGCCCTTGACAAAGCCGTGCTGACTATTTCTGATCATTCTAAACTTCTCCAAATGCTCATAAATCTTGTCCCTCAGAAGCCTCTCCATCAACTTACCAACCACTGAGGTCAGACTCACCGGTCGGTAATTTCCTGGGCTATCCCTGTTCCCTTTCTTGAAAATAGGAACGACATCTGCAATCCTCCGGAACCTCTCCCGTCTCCATCGACGATGCAAAGATCATCTCCAGGGGCTCTGCAATCACTTCCCTCACCTCCCACAGTAACCTGGGGTACATCCCATCCGGTCCCGCGACTTGTCAATTTTGATAGAGTTTAAAAGTTCTAACACATCCTCTTCCTTAACATCCACATACTCAATCTTTTCAGACTGCCGCAAACCTGTAGTACAACCTCCCAGATCACTTTCCACCGTGAATACTGAGGCAAAGTACTCATTAAGCACCTCTGCCATTTCTTCCGGTTCCACACAGACTTTTCCCCCTTCACCTTTTAGAGGTCCTATCCCTTCTCTTCTCATCTTTTTACTTTTTACATATTTGTAGAAGGCCTTGGGATTCTCCTTAATCTTACCCACCAAGGCCTTCTCATGACCCCTTCTGGCTCTCCTAATTTCCTTTTTAAGCTCCTTTCTACAAGCCTTATACTCCTCTAGATCCTTACCATCTCCTAGCTCTCTGAACCTTTTATACACCTTTCCTTTCTTCCTGTCTAGGTTCACCACAACCTTCATGCACCACAGTTCCCGTGCCCTACCAAAATCTCCTTGTCTCATCGTAACGTTATCGTGCAGAGCTCCAGTCAAACATTCCTTGAATATCCGCCACCTTCCTTCTGTACTTTTCCCCAAGAACGCCTCCTTCCAGTTTATTTGACCAATTATCTGCCTGATGTCTTCATATTTCCCCTTACTCCAGAAAAACACCTTCCTAGCCTGCCTGATCCTATCTCTTTCCAATGCTATTGTGAAGGAGATAGAATTATGATCTCCATCCCCAAGATGCTCTCCAACCGAGAGATCCGACACCTGTCCTGGTTCATTAGCCAGCACCAGGTCAAGTACAGCCTCTCCTCTCGTAGGCTTATCCACGTGCTGTGTCAGGAACCCCTCCTGAACACACCTAACAAACTCCTCTCCATCCAAACCCCTTACCCTTGGGATATTCCAGACGATGTTTGGGAAATTAAAGTCTCCCATCATGACAACTCTGTTATTACTACATCTCTCTAGGATCTGTTTCCCTATCTGCACCTCAACTTCCCTGTCACTATTGGGCGGCCTATAGAATACACCCAGCAAAGTTATCGACCCTTTGCTGTTCCTAACTTCCACCCATAATGACTCTGTAGACAGTCCCTCCATGGCATCCTCCTTCTCTGCAGCCGTGACACTGTCCCTGATCAACAGTGCCACTCCACCACCTCTTTTGCCCCCAACCCTGTCCTTCCTGAAGCATCTGAATCCCGGCACCTGAAGTACCCAGTCCTGTCCCTGAGATATCCAAGTCTCTGTAATGGCCACCACATCACATTCCCAAGCAGCAATCCACGCCCTAAGCTCATCTACCTTATTTACTACACTCCTGACGTTAAAATAGACACACCTCAGCCCCTCGGTCTGGACATTTCTCTTCTCCACCACCCGTCTAACCTCCCTCTCATACCGTCTACAGTCCTTCCCTACCCGGGAGCTAACCTCCTTGGTCTCAGTCTCCTCATCTCTGTTCCCTCCCCCCAACCTTTCTAGTTTAAAGTCCCCCCAGTAGCCCTAGCCAGTCTTCCCGCCAAAATGTCCAAAGATGCTGAACAACTTTGGCACTGAGCTGCATAAGGAAATATTGGTTAGGGGACCAAAATCTTGATCAAAGACAGGTTTCAAAGAAATTGTTAAAGGAAGAAAGTGAGGTAGAGAGGGAATTAGGGAGGGAATTCTAGAGCCAGATTTGGAGGAGTGCAGAGATTTCAGGGGGCTGGCTGGATGAAAGGCTCCACTGAGCAGCCCACATCAATCCCAGTTACTGCTGGAGGTAATACCGCAGCCAGGCCACAAGAGGGCGCGTTAGCCCCTGTTGCCGTGGAAACTGGCTCCATGAATTCAGAGCTTGTGGTTAGCGTCCTCCGCAGTGCCCGAGGGGTCCTGCAACATCTTTCAGAGAAAAAAATAAATAAAATATTCCTATTAAAGATAGTTAATGATTTGATTTACCTAGCGGGACCGACAAAATAGGGAGGTGTGTGTCCATCTGTCAAAGACCCCTTCAGGCAAGAGTCGGGGAGTCTGCACGGGAGAGGCGGCGCTTGCGTAGTGGTTCGGTGAGGGCGGCGCTTGCGCAGTGGCTCGGTGAGGGCGGCGCTTGCGCAGTGGCTCGGTGAGGGCGGCGCTTGCGCAGTGGCTCGGTGAGGGCGGCGCTTGCGCAGTGGTTCGGTGAAGGCGGCGCTTGCGCAGTGGTTCGGTGAGGGCGGTGCTTACGCAGAGGTTGGGAGTTGGTCCCAGGCTGTGGCGCGCGGTGTGGACGGCAGGGCGGCTTCAGGAATCTTCTCTGTCGCCAAATCATTAATCGGCCCTATCCAGATAAATACTTGCGTTTTCTGGTGAATTAATGCTTTTCATGAGGTAAAAGTAGGCCAGTGGAAGTAGTTTATTTCTTCTAGTCAGTGTTGGAGGGGTAGCGTCGCTTCTCCCGGTCCCCCCGCACCATGGCTCCCACCGGCTCCAGCGCCTCTCCCGAGGAGCTCAAGCAGCGGATCCAGCGCCTCATCGAAACGCACCATGTGTTGGTCTTCAGCAAAACCTTCTGTCCTTTCTGTAAGAAGGTGAGTGTGGGGTGGCAGCCTGTGGGAGGGTAGGTAAGGGTTCAACGTCTTCCCCGGGGCAGAGTGTGTTGAGTCACAATCCCTTCATCTTTATTCCAGTATCCAGTGGGAATTCCAGTCCGTGCTCAGAATGGAGGCTTCCTATGTAAACATGTCACGCTGCAACTGCGTCTCCAGCTGCTGGGGGCTGTAGTGCAGTCTGTCTGCCCACCCATCCCTCCCCATTACCCATGCCCGCCCACCCCCCAAGGAAGGACACTGAAGCTCCTTTCACACCCTTAGGACATGAAGCACAGTTTTGTAAGCATAGCCCCTGTCGTAATATGGGAGGTATGGTCATGGTGGCACAGTGGTTAGTGCTGCTGCCTCTCAGTGCCAGGGACCTGGGTTCAGTTCTAGCCTCAGGTGACTGTGTGGAGTTTGCACGTTCTCTCTGCATCTGTGTGGGTCACATCTGTCCCAGTGACAGGAGTTACAAAGGGTTGTGAATGTAGCCGAGACACATCACGCAATCTATTGACTCTGTCATAAGAACATAAGAAATAGGAGCAGGAGTAGGCCATCTAGCCCCTCGAGCCTGCCCCGCCACTCAATAAGATCATGGCTGATCTGTCGTGGCTCAGTTCCACATTCCCGCCCTCTCCCCATAACCCTTAATCCCCTCTCTTATCAAAAACCCATCAACCCGCATCTTAAATATATTGAGCGAGGCAGCCTCCACCACTTCAACAGGCAGAGAATTCCAGAGATTCACCACCCTTTGAGAGAAGAAGTTCCTCCAAACTTGTCTACACGTGACTACACGTCTTGCTGCCTTGGCAAAGCAGCCAGTATAATTAAGGACCCCACGCACCCTGGCCATTCTCTCTTCTGCCACCTTCCATCAGGGAAAAAGGTACAAAAGTCTGAGGTTGGGTACCAACTGATTCAAGAACAACTTCTTCGCTGCTGTCAAACTTTTGAATGGACCTACCTTGCATTAAGTTGATCTTTCTCTGTACCCTAGCTATGACTAACACTGCATTCTGCACTCTCCCTTTTCCTTCTCCCCTGTGTACTCTATGAACAGATTGCTCTGTATGTATTGTGTAAGAAGTAATACTTTTCACTGCATATCAGTACATGTGACGATAATAAATCAGATCAAATAAAATACAATTTCAGTAACAGTGTGGTGCTCTCAGTATGGCACTGGATGTGATGATTGAGGTTGTGCTCAAGGTTTTGTAATATGACTTCTAACTCCAAGTTGAATGTGTTAGGATGGTAATGTGTTGGATGTGGCAATTGGGAAAATGTCCTAGATAATTTCCTTGTTTTAATTGCTTCAGGAAAAACCTAAAATTTGCAAATATGATAACTCTTGTTGGAGCAGTGGAGTTTAAGGCTAATTTAGGTAGATTCTTGATTGGGAGTTCAGAAGTCATGGGGGCAAGCAGGAGAATAGATTGAGGCTCATCAGCATGATCTTATCAAATGGGGGCATGGACTCAAAGGGCTGAATGGCCTACTCTTTATTCATATGTTGAATTCATATTCAACGTTGCTATCGAACATATGTTATCGTGCCCAAGTATGTATCTGAATTTAAATTTTCAGGCCGTGATTTTGCAGACCATCACAGCAAAGCTTATTTCTATTCTTCAGAATGCATACAATCCAGTCCCAGCTTCTAAACATTCAAATGCCTTAAACGCATAATGGTGGAAGTGACAATTTTTCACAATCAAAAATTAGTCTGCAACCCTGAACTGGTCCAAGCACGCTCCAGGATTTGTTTTTAAAAAAACTAGAGGGGACAAGTTCAAAGTTGTTCAACGTGATAGAATTTATTTATTAGTCACAAGTAAGGCTTACGTTAACGCTGCAATGAAGTTATGGTGAAATTCGCCACAGTCCAGCACGTTTGGGTCAATGCACCTAACCAGCATGTCTTTCAGACCATGGGAAGAAACCAAAGCACCTGGAGGAAACCCATGCAGACATGGGAGAATATGCAGACTCCACACAGACAGTGACCCAAGCTGGGAATCGAGCCCAGGTCCCTGGCATTGTGAAGCTGCAGTGCTAACCACTGTGCCACCACATGTTTATCCACAATGTGCAAGATATATCTCGTGGTGCTGTTTGAAGTGTTGCTCCCTCAATGAGCACAAGCAAAACAAATTAACTGGTCAGTTATGTCAATCATTGTTTGTAGAATGTTGTAAATTGGCTATTGTGTTTGCCTGCATATAGAGTTTGCACTTAAGTAATTCACTCAATGCAAGGATCATCTGACATCCTGATGATGTGATAAGCTGCAATGTTGATAATGTTGTTATTTCTGCTTTATCCCCTTTTAACTGTTTGCTTTGTGTGCGGCACTTTGCAATACCCTGAGGCTGTTCCCTGCTGTTGACAGTGCAGAATAAATCCACTGAAATAATGGTTGGAAAAGATTCCTCACAACACCAGGTTAAAGTCCAACAGTTTTATTTGATAGCACAAGCTTTTGAAGTGTTACTCCTTCATCAGGTGAGTGCCGAAAGCTCTTGCTACCAAATAAACCTGATGAAGGAGTAACACTCCAAAAGCTTGTGCTATCACATAAACCTGTTGGACTTTAACCTGGTGTTGAGAGACTTCTTACTGTGCCTATCCAACTCCAATGATGCCAACTCCTCACCATGAAAAAGATTTGTAATAGGAGCTTTTCACAACCACTTGATGTTTTAAAGTCCTTTGGAGCCACTGAAGCATTTTTAAATTATAATCGCCGTTATTATAAAGAAGGTTTGTTCATTAGGCCCAAGTAAGGCTTGCGCCTAAAACTGCAGTGAAGTTACTGTGAAATTCTGAGAGTCGCCACACTTCAGCGCCTGTTTGGGTCAATGCACCTAACCATGTCTTTCAGACTATGGGAGGAAAACAGAGGAAACCCATGCAGGCAAGGGGAGAATGTGCAGACTCCACCCTGACAGTGACTCGAGCCGAGAATCGAACCAGCTGCCTGTGAGGCAGCAGTGCTAACCACTGCGCCACCATGCTGCCCTATGTCGGAATTTTTATCATGTAGGAAACATAATATTTTAGTTATGAGACCAGAGAAATCCATGCTCTTGATTACAATAAATTGGAAGAGCTAATCGGGGCACTCGATATTGAAGCAAATTTTGATGATATGTGAGTGAGAACCTTTGAGTCTAACTGGAAGACAAATGTTTATCAAAACTAATGACTATCACCTCGTGGCTCTGACATCCATCATTATGAAGTGCTTCAAAAGATTAGACATGGCATGGTTTAACTCCGACCTCCCAAATTGCCTGGATCCACTACAGTTCGCTTATCACCTCAGTGGGTCCAAACAGAGGCCATCTCCCTTCTCCCAATTCGTATATTCCCTGGCCCTACACTCAATCTTGAGATACCTGGATAACAAAGGCACTTGTGTCAGACTCCTATTTATTGACTACAGCTCAGCCTTCGACATCATTATTCTTACATCTTCAAACTCAGTAGCCTGGGGCTCAGTCTAGTGACAGAATCCTGAACTTTCTAACCCACAGATCACAATCAGTAAGGATAGGCAATGATACCACCTCTGCTGTTGTCTTCAACATCGGTACCCAACAAGGCTGTGTCCTCAATACCTTACTATATCCATACATCTGTCTCTGTGTGGCTAAATTTGCTCCAACTCCATTTTCAGGCTTGTTAATGACACCACCATAGTGGGTTGAATCTCAAATAATAAGGTGGAGTACAGGAAGGAGGTAGAGAATCTGGTGAAATTGTGCAAAAACAATAATCTTTCCCTCAATGTCAACAAAACAAAGGAGATAGTCATCGACTTCAGGAAACGTAGTGGAGAACATACCCCTGGCTGCATCAGTGAGCATGAAGTAGAAATGGCTGAGAACTTCAAGTTTCTAGCTAGCCAGATAACCAACAACCTGCCTGGTTCCTCCATGCTGATAGTTAAGAAAGCCCACCACCACCTCTACTTTCTCAGGAGGCGAAGGAAATTCAGCATGTCAACTATGACTCACCAATTTTTACAGATGCACCATAGAAAGCACTCTTGTATCGTAGGTTGGTATGGCTCCAGCTCTGACCAATTCTGCAAGAAACTACAAAGGGCTGTGAACGTAGCCCAGTCCATCATGCAAACCAGCCTCCCATTGTATACCAATACATGTGACAATAAATCAAAACTTGAAGGGAGATGAGCTTTTTTGAATCCTGCGAGGTGTAATAATATGGAATTTCCTCCCAAAAGTAGTGGTAGAGCTGACATATCTTTTTAGGTAAACATTTGGGTAGATGGGAATTGTGGTATAGGGAAAGGATTTTGTTTTCAAAGGAGATACAAGAATAGTCTCTAGTTTATAGTTGTATCGTGAACAGTGATGTGGAATTGGACTGGGGTAAGCACAATAAGTCTCTCAACATCAGGTTAAAGTCCAGGTTGGACTTTAACCTGGTGTTGTGAGACTTCTTACTGTGCTTTGAACAGTGTCACTGGAGAAGGTTGCCATTGGCAGAAATTCTGGTTCTCAATCTTTGGTCTTTGTCAATCTGACAACTTTTGTTGCAATTATGCTGGGTGTTGGTGAGGCCTGACCTGGAATACTGTGTATAGTTTTGGTCTCCTTACCTTAAAAAAGATATAGTAACCAATATGATTGCAACAACACATCCCTGCTCCTGTATTCAGCATCTAGCAATGAAGGCCAGCATGCCATTTGCTACCTTTACTGCCTGCTGCACCTACACATTCAGTGATACCCAGGTCCTGCTGCACACTCCCCTCTCCCAATTTACAGCCATTCAGGTAGTAATCTGCAGCCTTGTTTTTGCTTCCAAAGTGAATAAGCTCAATTACTCAAATTATACTGCATCTGCCATTGATTAGCCACCCACCCGACCTGTCCAGATCGTTCTGAAGGATTTCTGCATCCTCGTCACAGTTCACCCTCCCACCCAACTTGGTATCATTTTGCACATAAGTGCCAGGCAATGATCATCTAAAACAAGAGAGAATCTAGCCAGCTCCCCTGATATTGAATGTGATTATCATTACTGAATCCCCCACTATCAACATCCTGGGGGCTGCCATTGATTTAAAAACTCAACTGGACCAGCCATATGCTAAGTACAAGAGCAGGTCAGGGGCTAGGAATTATTAACTCGCCTAACTCCTCAAAGTCTGTCCACCATTTACAATATAGAATCCTCTCCACTTGTGTGCTCCAGCAACTCGCAAGCAGCTTAACGCCATTCAGGACAAAGCAGCCTGCTTGATTGGCATCCCTTCGACAAACATTCACTCCCTTCACCACTGTACATTGGCACCATTAGTTACCATCTATAAGATGCACTTCTGAAACTCATCAAGCTTTCTTAGGCAGCAGCTCCTAAACCTTTTAAATATGAGGTCTCTTGCAGCTAGAAGGAAGAATAAATAAAGGGAACATCACCTGCAAATTCCACTTCAGTGCCACTCACTATCCTGATTTGGAACCATATCGTCGTTCCTTCACTGTCACAGGATCAAAATCCTGGAACTCCATTCCAACAACAGTTCGAGAAGGCAACTCACTATCATGGGTGTACCTATGCCACATGAACTGCAGCAGTTCAAGAAGGCAGGGCACCACCACTCTTTCAAGTGAATTAGGGATTGGCTGTAAAATGCTGGCATAGCCAGTGAGGCTAATGTCCCATGAAAGAATAAAGACCCAATTTCCATTAAATGATGACTACCAAATCAAAATCTATGGCACTGAGACAGGCCCTTCAGCCCAAACTGGTCCTTGCCGACTAAAATGCCCTTCTGAAACTAATCCTGTTTGCCTGCATTTGTCCCATATCCCTCTAAACCTTTCCTATCCACATATTTATCCAAATGCCTTTTAATGTCTCTGCTCTAACCACTTTCTCTGGCAGATCATTCCACCTATGTGCCACCCTGTGTGTAAAAAAAAAATAAGTACAGTTGCTCCTTAAGATCCCTTAAGTTCACAGACATATAATGACACAAACTCAATTTACAGAATATTAATTGGAATGTGAATCTTACAGCTAATCAAGTCTGTACCTCTAAGATTTGATTAGCTGTAAAGATTCACATTCCAATCATTATTCTGTAAATTGAGTTTGTGTCTTTATATGCCCTTTTTGTGAACAGAACTCCCACTTACCTGATGAAGGGGCAGCGCTCCGAAAGCTAGTGGCATTTGCTACCAAATAAACCTGTTGGACTTTAACCTGGTGTTGTGAGACTTCTTATTGACTGATGAAGGCCAGCATGACAAAAGCTGCCTTTGCTGCCCTATCTACCTGTGACTCCACCTTTAAAGAACCATGTACCTGAACTCCAAGGGCCTTCTGTTTCACAATACTCCCTAAGGTCCTACCATTCACCTTGAAAGTTCTGCCTTGATTCGACTTTCCAAAATGCAACACCTCATATCTAAGAACATCAGAAATAGGAGCAGGAGTTGGCCATCTAGCCCTTCGAGCCTGCCCCGCCATTCATGGCTGATCTGAAGTGGCTCAGTTCCACTTTCCTGCTTTCTCCCCATAACCCTTAATTCCCTGTATCAAACTCCACTTGCCATTTCTTGGCCCACTTCCCCAGCTGATCAAGATCCTGCTGCAATTTTTGATAACCTTCCTCACTGTCTACATTACCACCTATTTTAGTGTCATTTGCAAATTTGGTAATCATGCCTTGTACGTTCTCATCCAAATTGTTGATATAGATAACAAACAGCAATGGGCCCAGCACTGACCCCTGAGGCACACCACTAGTCGCAGATCTCCAGCCCGACAAGCATCCTTCCATCATTACCCTTTGCTTTTCACCATCAAATGTCTAAATCTTTCTAATAGAATCATTGGTGTAACCTGTTTCCTTTCTTCGTTACATCTGTATTTTTGTTGCTATCAGCAGTTAACCACATAATTAAGATTTTAATTTAATCATTTTGAAGTAACACTGGAATATGAAGACCTAGGATTTATTACTGTTCTGTTCTGATTTTGCTGATCTCAGCAGGGCAGACATACACTAAACCTGGCCTCTTGTTTTTGGTCCGGAGTGAAAATAATTGTCCAAGAACCTCTGTCCTGACAGCTATTACTCCTGGAAAATGTAACTCAGATGCTGGTAACGTCCACTTGGCTGTGATGCAGCCCAGTACAAAATGGACTGTCTTCATTTCTGCGATTGCACAAACAGACCTCTCAGGGTTGAGGTTCTGGAGCACTGCCTGTGGAAGCATATCCCAGCGAGAGTTCATACTTTCAGGATGGAAGAATAATATATAAACCCATCGTTTATCTAAATTTATTTGTGTTGAATGTTGTACTTTGTAGTATTTCAAACATGTAATGAATGTGGAAATAATAGTTTATAGCAGTGGTTTCTTTTTGTAATGTATTTTGTTTTATATAGGTTAAGGAGCTGTTCAGTGCCTTGGATGTTGATATTCATGTTGTGGAACTTGATTTACTAGGTAACATTCTTTTATGTTTTGTCAGTAACTGTTTATCTTTCGCTGTAAGATATCATTTAATATTTAACATGCTGCCTGCTTGTTATCAGTGTACACTTGACCTTCCAAATGAAAAGAAAAAGTGCAGAGTCATGCAGAGCAAGGGAAAAATATTCAACTTACAATCCAAACTTGTTTTGCAAATGGCTGTTATGACCACAGTCCATAATAGAGTTTTAGAAACGTTTGCTTTTCAGCATGGGACACCAAATAGCGATCAAGGCTGGGAACCTTATTTAGTTTAAGGTGAATTGTGCACATTGTTAAGCCAGTAGACACCCAATACTTTTAGATCTGAAGTGTCAAATTAAATTAGTTGCCCCCAAGCATGGACCTGAAATAACTTTACTGACCTAGTTTCCTTGTCAGCAAAGGCTGTATAGCATAGAACAAGATAACAAGCTTAGAATCATTGTTGCAGCAGAGGAGGTCATTTCCCTGCTTTTTCACCATTGCCCCACTATCCTTTCCCTTCATGTTTCTGTCCAGTTCTCTTTGAAAGAGTGATGGATGGAGATTCATAGTAACAGGTAGTGCAGTCCAACTCACAAATTACTAAGCTAAAAAAAAAAGTTTACCCATTTAAATTTGGGAATATTTTGAGAAAGATCCTCTCATTTGAAATGTTTGGTGGAATTCTCTTGTGGTCCTGCTGGCAGAGTTCAGCGGAGCCGGGAATCAAAAAAATTGGTTTCATGCCAACGTAACTTTCCCATGGGCTCTTCTGGTGCAGATTGGGAAACACTGGAGACCAGCTTGAAACTGATTTGTATTGTATTGGGATGCAAATAAAGACCCAACTGGAATCTTCCACCCACATCCGGTTCACCAGCATGACAGTGGTAAAATGCAATAGTCCAGAACATGTCTGGAACAATGAGAAGTGCAGAAGTTGGGTCTGTCAGTGTACTGTTAATCAGTGTATTCTGGACACATAGTTAATGAGGTTGGGGGCTGGATGGTATGGTGCGTCCACAATGGGAAACGCTCCCCATTCCTGCCCCTGCCATGGGACTTGATCCAAGATGGGAGAATTACAGCAATTTTTTTTCCAAAAATATACTTTATTCATAAAAATTTCAAATAAACCATTGCAAATCTACATGCCTTTGCGTTGCCTACAGTGCAGAATTAAACCTTTTTACAGAGGAGGAACTTCTTCACTCAAAGGGTGGTGAATCTCTGGAATTCTCTGCCCGTTGAAGTGGTGGAGGCTGCCTCGCTAAATATTTTTAAGAAGCGGGTTGATGGGTTCTTGATAAGAGAGGGGATTAAGGGTTATGGGGAGAGGGTGGGAAAGTGGAACTGAGCCATGACAGATCAGCCATGATCTTATTGAATGGCGGGGCAGGCTCGAAGGGCTAGATGGCCTACTCCTGCTCCTATTTCTTATGTTCTTATGTTCTTATAACATTTCAAACCTGAAAACTATACACATGCCTCAAAAATTACTGTGTGCCGTTATTTCTCAGATTGGCACACAGTTGCGCAGGTCGAGAGTGTTCTGCAGTTCCCGGGCCCTCGGTCTGCCTCTATTAAAAGGCCTTACAGTGTGGCCTTTCCCGAACCACCTTTTTTCCAAAAATATACTTCACTCATAAAAGTTTCAAGCAAACCATTGCAAATCTACATGGTCTTTGAATTGCAAACAGTGCAGAATTAAAACTTTTTACAGCAATTGAGTTGGCTATGTAGTGCAGAGGTCTGAGCTATGGAGTGATTACCTACTTTGTTTTTGATAAAAGTTGGAGAGACTTGCACATTTGACTGAATTTGATAGTTTACACAGCAAAGCAAATTTGTTTATGTACCCATGTAGAAGTTGGATTTTGAGATCAATTTTTTAACTTTTTGGTTCAGGGGTTGACATTTCCTCCGGATGCTCCGGTTTCCTCCCACAGTCCAAAGATATGCGGATTAGGTGGATTGGCCATGATAAATTGCCCCTTAGTGTCAAGGGGACAAGCTAGAGTAAATGCATGGGGCTGTAGGGATAGGACATGGGTGGGATTGTGGTCAGTGCAGACTTGGTGGGTAGTCTTGTCGAGCGGCTAATTTTCAACTGAAACAGGCTCTTAGCACTCAAAACACAGATTTCAAATGAGTCAGCAAATAATAGGGGAAGCAGCATCCATGCCATTTCAGTATCTCCCACGCCTATTCATCTGAAACATTAAGTCTATTGTCTCCAAAATGTTGCTTCAGCTGAATGTATTCGGCATTTTTCATTTTTATCTTATAGAATCTTACAGTGTAGAAGATGGCCATTTGGCCCATCGAGTTTGCACTGACCACAATCCCACCCAGGCCCTACACTCAGCCCCACGCATTTACTATAGCTAGTGTCCTTGACACTAAAGGGCAATTTATCATGGCCAATCCATGATCTGATCCGATATCTTTGGACTGTGGGAGGAAACTGGAACGCTCAGAGGAAACCTACGCAGACGGGGAGAAAATGCAAACTCCACACTGACAGTGACCCAAGCTGGGAATCAAACCTGGGTCTCTGGTGCTGAAAGACAGTAGTGCTAACCACTGTGCCACCATGCTACCCTGTATGAAAATTATTTTTTAAAGCCGGAAATCGGGTGTGAATTCTACTGTGCAGTTGACCTTTACACAGGTATGTGGGCCAATTCAGTTGTATTTCTCTTAATATCTCACCAATGACAGTTTGTCAAACAGGAGGTGTATTTAGAAAGAAAAAAGTGCATTTAAGTCATCCAGATGTCCCAAAATACTTTGCAGCTAATTACACTGTTAGATAATCACTGTTTGCAATATTTTGAAATGTGATATTTGTGCACAGTAAGGCTCCACATGCAATGAGATAAAAGGTTCCATGATAGAGAGTGGATAATTAGCAGACTAAATGAGCCAAAATTAGCTCCTGTGATTGTTTTAAACAATTTCAGACTGCATCCTCGATAGCCACATGATGCTGTGTAGAACAGGGAATTGCTTTAAAACAATTGAACACCAGCCCAATACCTCAAATTTGAAAACTTGAGAACAGGAGGAACAGCAGGCCTCTCAAGCATTTGCAGTCATTTAATAAATTCATGGCTGCTGTGAAATGGTCTTCACTCTGCTTTCCTGCCTGACCCCCATACCATTTGACTCCCTTGTCAATCAAAAATCTGTCTTAACTCAGCCTTAAGTACATTTACTGACCACTGAGAAAGAGAACTCTAAGCACTAGTGACCTTCTGAGAACCTACTATGTAGGCTCTTCGAAAGAGCTCTCCAATTTAGCCCCATACTAAAATTTCCACCATATCTCTGGAAACTATTCCTTAATGTTTTTGAATGTGCATCCACAGCCCCTTCAGGTAGTGTGTTACAGATCTTAACCCTCTGCGTGGTAACGTTTCTCATTTCCATCCCGTTCTCTTACCAGTATTTTAAATTATAATCTCTGGTTACTGACCCATTTGTCACAGGAAATAGTTTCCACTTTATCTTCCTCAATCAAAACCCCTCAATTTTTGAATATCTGTTATCTCTTTGTCCTGCTCCAAAAAGAAAAGTTGCAGCTTTTCCAATCTTTCTACATGAGTGAAGTCATTCATCTTTACCTCTTGTCTGTCTTCAAAGACCTTGACATGCTTCCTGTAGTGTTTAGTGTTGTAACCAATAATTTGTGAAAGTTTTGCATGGGTTGTTTTTGTATTTGATGACCTGGTTTGCAAAGCCAAGTATCCCATAAGCTTCCGTACCTTCCTTACTTTACTGTCCTTAAAATAGTAAAATTTAGATTATATTGCCTCTCTATTTCAAGATGCATCACTTCACAGTTATTAATTAAATGTGTGTGCACATTTCACCAGTTTACTTCCCCACTCTTTCTAAGACGTATTTGATTGCATCACTGATCGTAATATATATGGTTCCCTACACTATGTATGATTTAAGTAAATAGCAAGTCATGTTTATTTGGTGCAAGTCAGTTTATATAGTGCTTTATCTACTTTTGCATTATCTGTGTTTAAGAAGCATTCTCTAGCCACTTTTTAAATTCAGCTGCTGACCAAATTGGAGCATTTCACCACAACACACTAACGTTGTGTACTACAAGTTGAGATTGTAGAATATGTTTGGCCATCTTGTTATTATGATACAAAGTTGGAATTTTTGCCTGTGGCTTCTTTTTTCACAGAAGAGGGAAGTAATATGCAGAATGTGTTACACGAAATGACCGGTCAGAAGACTGTTCCCAGTGTATTTGTAAACAAAGCTCACGTGGGTGGATGTGACAAAACCATGCAGGTAATGAGGTTTTTGGTGAAAATGAGTACACCTGACTGCTAATAAAATTCCATAAAGCTTTAAATTTTTAAAGGAAATAACTTTGCACTTGCCTAGCTCTGTTATGTATTTATTATTTCTGCTTTATTACTTATTATTTATGAATGCATTTCAACTTCTGTTTTCAGAAGCCATGGCCTGAATTATGTTTGGCTTGACGTTCATTTTAAATGGCTATTTGAACTTTCTTGGTAGATGCATGGTGATATAGACTAAGAAAGTTTGAGTTTTCTTGTCTATACTCAATTAACTAATAGCCCCTGATGCTGTGTTTTGGGGTGTATAACTGGGCTCTGTACGGGTTAGGAAAAGCAAACAGCCAGCAGCTCTGTTTCCAAGGTGTTTATTGCAAGCTCGACACAAACCGCAGGAACAGCATCTCTTCTTCTGGCTAGGCACGTTATACCTTCTGGTCTCAACATTGAATTCAACAGACTTTTGAATGGACCTTCCTTGCATTAAGTTGATCTTTCTCTACACCTTAGCTATGATTGTAACACTGCATTCTGCGCACTCTCCTTTCCTTCTGTGTGAATGGTATGCTTTGTCTATATAGCGTGTAAGAAACAGTACTCTTCACTCTGAATACATGTGACAGTGATAAATCAAATCTTCCCTCTATTTTTTTCCCCCCTTTCTTACCTTTTCTCCACCTTTGTTTCCATGTCCAGTTTACTCTCTGATTTCTTATCTACCGTTTGGCTATTTGCACCTTCTATTCTCTATTGGACTGCCATTAGCACCTCTTAGCCTTTCCCCTTGTTTTTGTGGCTATGACATCTTTAATTTCTTCAACCTATAGTATAAATATATACCTTCTATGCCTTTTAGCTTTGACAAAAGGTCATCTGGATTCGAAACGTCAGCTCTTCTCTACTTACAGATGCTGCCAGACCTGCTGAGATTTTCTAGCATTTACTCTTTTGGTCTTTATTGCAAAGTTACATGTTTTGACAAATGCTACAGGATCTGACATGCCTGTGGTGCTCATCAATTCGTGTAGATTGCTGACCTATGCAGTGCTTACAGAATAAGTTAAGCAGGGAGGTTTTGCATTACTTTATTTGACTTCCTCCTTTCCCATTGTCCAAACATTTTGAAATTGGTAGGATTGAGGATATAGTTAAACTTACTTTGCTTTTCTGTTTAGGAGTGTCTGTAGCTCATCTGTGACAGAAATCCATAATGGGATAATTATAGCTGGTCTTTACTCCTTTTTACTGCCTCTTTCAGCCTGATCCCTGTACGCCAGGAGAGGTGATGGGTTGGGCACCTAAGAGTAGGAACCCTGCCCTTTTCTTTCTTTAACCTGTGGCAGAAATGCTGATTCATCATGTCTTGCTGTTGAGACTTAAATCTACAAATTGAGCATAAGTCTAGGATATTGAAAGCTGGTTTCTATATAGATTGACATCAGACAGAGCTTTGTCCTTTGAGGTTAATACTGTGATGGAAAAATTACTGATGAACATGATCTTGATGATTTTGGTTGTAATGTGTTTGTTGTTGGTCTGTTTTAGGGCATAGTTCTGACTTGAGTGTTTTTCTCTCTGGCAGAATGAAAGTGTGAAACATTAATTTCAATAATAGCTTTCCGTTCTTGTAATGAAGGCTGATCTATAAGGGAGTCAAGGATTGTGGGGAAAAGAAGAAAAGTGGAGTTAAGGCCACAATCAGATCAGTTATGATATTGAATGGCAAAGCACTCAAGGGGCCAAATAGCCTACTGCTGCTTCTGTTTGTTATGCTTCCCCAACAATAACAGAAGGATTTTTAATTAATTAATCCCAAATTTACCACAGAAGTGGAGATAGTGCTTGTCATCAAATCATTTGCAGATTGACAGACAGCCAAATGCAAAATGCTGCAGTGTCTGTTTTTTTGCACTCTTCGGGGAATGGGGAAAAACTATTTCCCAGACATCTGCCTATTTGTTTTAAAATTTTTCATCAAGTTACCTCTGCTTTTTCTCCCTCAAACCAGAAAGATATCAAGTTGCGGAGGACAGTGACAAAATTGTGTCTCATCATAAAATAATAACAAAACACATTTTAAAATTTAACTTCATTTTAAGAAGGTTCATATCTGTGTAATAGGTTGCTGGAGTAACCTGAAGTGGATTCTTCTTCCCAGGTGCAAGTATAATTGCATTAAGTACCCTCTACCTACCTTGGCTACCATTTTTCATGGTAATATGATAATACAATCAGTTTTTGTCTCCAGAAATTCAAGGCTTGGAACTAAAAATAAAGTTAAAAGTTGAAGTTAAAGTTTATTTATTAGTCACAATAAAGCTTATGAAGTTACTGCGAAATTCCCCTATATTTTATTCAAACATAAGCAGATACAAAATGCATCGTTTACCAGTTAGGCCACTACTCTATAATATGTAATGCACGTCAGAAATAGTGGAGCTCAAGTGCAGGATCCATCGCTGCCAATGAAGTTGCCAAACAATATCAGCATTAGAACCAGTTTGCACATTGCCAGGAAGCAACACAATCTCAGTTCTGAAAAATTGACATCAGTTATCACAACCTTGGAATGTCAATATAAATTGAGATAAAATGGTTTTCCTCAGTCAGCATACTCAATGTCGTCCATTATATAAAGTGTTTTCTCTCCCCTTGAGGCCTCAAGAATGAGAAAAGCATAGTCATGCCTCGCAAGATTAAAACTTCTTTAATTTTTGTTCCATTAACCCAGCTTGTGGTTGTGCAATTTGGAGAACGGAAAAGCAGATTCACTCAATTACAATGTTCACCGCCCAATCTGTCTACACCTCAGGGAAAAAAAAATCAGTGAACCTCAAGGCAACCAGCCCATGTAACCTTTGCAGATGTCTATCTTCTCTTTGCTTCTATCTTTTAATTGCTCCATTCATTACCAATTTCCCACCTATTTAAATATTATCTTTTAGCTTCTTCCCCTTTTGGACTTTCACTAAAGTTATTCCTCCCATTGCTCACAATTTGGTGAAAGCTAATCTATAAGAGTCAAGGATTGTGGGAAAAAGAAACTACAGTTTCCTCCCACAGTCTG
This sequence comes from Carcharhinus amblyrhynchos, assembly GCF_965287045.1. Taxonomy (NCBI): domain Eukaryota; kingdom Metazoa; phylum Chordata; class Chondrichthyes; order Carcharhiniformes; family Carcharhinidae; genus Carcharhinus; species Carcharhinus amblyrhynchos. Next base: position 3,277,433 of record NC_137326.1, on the reverse strand, counting down.
AAGATGTGCAGGTTAGGTAGATTGTCCACACTAGATTGCCCCTTAGTGTCAGGGGGACTAGCTAGGGTAAATGCATGGAGTTGGGGCCTGGATGGGATTGTAGTTGATGCAGACTCGATGGGCCGAATGGCCACCTCCTGCACTATAGGATTTTATGATTCTAAGAAATTCCTACAACCCCTCCCCCACCATCTTCCATCTTAAATTAGAGGCCCATTGTTTTGAAACTGTGCCTCTGAGTTTTAGATTCCCTCACAGAATGAAACACCTTCTTGGCATGTATTGCAAAATCCTCTCAATCTTATGTTCAATAAGATCACTTCTTATTCCCTGAAACTCCAATGAGTATACGCTCAACTTGCTTAACTTTCCCGCAAAGACAAACCTATTACCCCAGAAATCAAGCTAGTGAACAGCCCACTCCACCATTGTGCAAGTATGATCTTTATATTAGTATTAGTTTATATTAGTCTGTCTTTGATTCTTTCCCTCTATTGTTTAATGATGTTGTAGTGGAATTTTTAAGCAAACTAAACCATGTGAAATATGTGTCAGTAATTGTGTTTTTCCTGCAGGCTCATGAAGATGGCTTGTTGAAGAAGCTTTTGGAGGGAGGTGAACTGTATGACTATGATCTCATAGTTATAGGTGGTGGATCTGGAGGACTTGCAGCTTCAAAGGTAATGGTGTACGTGGCTTGCTTTTATACAGATGGTGAAAGGAAATACAGAACAATAGAACCAGATCGCACCTATCTACAGAGTTATTATAATTAGAGTACATTACTTGTTAAACTTGGCAGAGGTTGCTTTGTGTTCCAGCCCATGCTTTCCAATTGTTGCCGTACTTTATTTGAGTTTTTGAATTTATGCTACTTGATCTTAAGTTTGATTGTCCCTGATCACTCCTAAGTACACTTTATGCATCTTGCAAATGGATGCACCCTTTCTGCGCCGTGTACAGGCTGATAGTGATGACAGATTATTCTGAATTGTTGGCTTTTTCTTCAGAGGTTTGTTACCAAGCTTAATGCCAACATTTTCTGACTTTGTTTCAGATATACAGAATTTACAATATTTAGCTTTGCTGTAGGATCTTACCTGCCCATCTCAGCGTGGCTGGTCTCAGTTTAACATCTCATCCAAAAGACCACATCTCCAACAGTGCATTATTTCCTTAGTACTTGGTTCTGAGTGGGATTTAAACTTGCCTGAGTGCTTAGTGCTACCACTGAACCAAGATGTATGACAATATCATCAGAATACGAGACTGAAATGTATATTCTCGATTGCTTATGCTAACAGCTGGCAGTTACTATTTTTAATTCTATATTTTTGACCAGCAAAGAAATCAACAGCCAGTCTTCCATCATAAAATTATCTATTTCCACTCCATGAAATTGCCTGTCTCTGTCTCTGCTATGGCTCATTTGCAAAATCCTTCATCCATGTTTGTTCCCTCTAGTACAACTGTTTGAATGTTCTCCTGGCCAGCTTCTCTCTTGCATTGTTCATTAATTTGAGCTCATACAAAACTGCTGTATGTATCCTAGCTCTCACCGAATTGTGTGCTTTCTGATCTATATTGGTTCCTGGGTTAGAAATACCTCAATTTTTAAAAGTTCCCATCATTGTTTTCAAATTGCTCCATTGTGTAACATCTCCCAATTATATCCTTTTCTGCATTCCTGATGTTTTTTATTGGTTTATCATTGGTGACTGTGCCTTCAGCTGCCTGTGCCCTAAAGCTGCATAATTTCCTTCCTAAAATGCTTTACCTTCCTGCACCTCTGTCCTCCACTAATCTGGTTTTTGGACAGTTCCATTATCCCGTGAGATGTGCCTATGTCAGATTTTGTTATATGCTTGTAACATGCTTTGGGACATTTTAGTACGTTAAAGAAACTAAATACTTTCTATTTTAGTCACAGTATGTTGAAGCATGGCAAGGTTCTAAAGGCCGTAAGAAATCAGAACTGTAGCCATTCAGCCCTTCAAGCCTGCTTCAACATTTAATAAAATCATGGCTGATCTAAACACTTTTCACTTCCTTGCATAATTTCTGTAACCCTTCATTCCTGTACTGGTACTGATTTAAAAACCTATCATCTCAGCCTTGAAAATATTTAAGGACCCCGCCTTCACAGCTTCCTGAAGTAAAGAATTCCAAGGATTCACCACACTTAGAGAAGAAATTCTTCCTCAAATTCACCTTAAATAGCTTGGTGCTACACTCTCCCATGACTGGAAATAGGGTGGTACGATGGCAGGTGGTTAGCACTGTTGCCCCACAACGCCAAGGATCTGGGTTCAATTCCAGCCACAGATGATTGTCTGTGTTGAGTTTGCACATTCTCCCCATGGCTGCATGGGTTTCTTCCAGGTGCTCTGGTTTCCTCCCACAGTCCAAAGATGTGCAAGTTAGGTTGTTTGGTCATGGGAAATTGCCCCTCAGTTTTAGGGGGATTATTAGGGTAAATGCATGGCGTTACTAGTATGGGGCCTTGATGGGATTGTTGTTGGTGCAGGCTTGATGGGCCAAATGGCCTCCTGCAGTGTAGAGATTCTATGATTCCATGATCTTTGTAACATCTGTCTCAAAGAATCCCAAATGTTTGAATCGTATAATCTCTGTCTTCTGAACTCCAAAGAGTACAGACCCAACCTGTTTATACCTGGGATCATTCTAGTAAATGTCCTTTGCCTCCAATGATATATCTTTCCTTAAAAACAGGCAGGCAATGGTTAATGGTACCTTGAAAATATCTTCTCAGTGGTATGGTGAATTGTATGTTTGGATATCTTGTCTGGCTTGGTAATTTGGAACAGCAGTTAAGGATGTCACTCTGCACAACCTTTTTAAATCAAGTGGTTCCTGTGCTTGTGTGCTCTAAAAAGAGAATTCTAAAGATTTATGGAATAATAATATGGAACAAACGGGTTCATTGTGTGGGGAATAAAGAATCGGCTGTGGAATTAAATTTACACTTCTCTTCAGTCTTCACAAAGGAAGACATGAATAATGCACCAGAAGTGCTGAGAGAAACACATTTTAGTGAGGAGCTGGAGGATAGCTAATGTAAGCCCACTATTCAAAAAGGGAGGTAGAGTGTAAACAGGAAACAGAGACCAATGAGCCTAACATCAGTACTGGGGACGTTGCTGAAGTCTATTTTCAAGGATTTCATAACTCAGCATTTGGAAGGCAGTGACATAATCAGATAAAGTCAGCATGGATTTACAAAAGGGAAATCGTGCTTGATTAATCTAGTCAAATTTTTTTGAGGATGTAACAAGTAGAATTGACTGAGGAGAACCTGTGAATGTGGTTTTTATGAGCTGAACACCATAGGTGAGGTGAGAGTGATTATCCTTGACATCAAGGCAGCATTTCACTAAATGTGTCATCAAGGAGTCTGAGCATACCTAGAGTCAATGGGATTCATGGAGAGAAATCTCTGCTGGCTCCCCTCCAAGCCAGTCACCACAACATCTTCAAAATGTATTGCAATTTCTTCACTGCTGGGTCAAAATACCTGGAACTCCTTCCCTAACAGCATTGTTGGTGTACCTATGTACAGCATCAGTTAAAGAAGGCAATCAGGAGTGGGCAATATATGCTGAGTTATCCACCAAAACTTGCATCCCAAGAATGAATTAAAGAAAATTGCCTTTCAGGATGGAGAATAGACTGGCACTGTGTAATCTAGTACAATGTTGGATCAAATGTCTTAAGACTATTTTGCAAGAGTGAATAGTTTTTATTGGCAGCTTGCATAAAAAGTATAGTTTTCTGCTGAGGTGTACGGGGAGAAAAACAAATTCAATGCCAAAGTTTAGGAGTCATGTAGTACTACCCTGAACCAGCTCCATTCACTTGTTGTGAGTAAAATTTGTTTGACAGTTACCAGCATTCTGTTTATTTAACAGGAATGTCTTAAACTTGTAGATATTTATTAACTGCAGCTTTTAACCCTATTCTCTGCCTGACTTGGCAATTTTATGGAGGTTGTGTTAATTTGACTGAATTGACTTTTGTATAGAATGGAATATTTTTGGCTAAAAAATAAATAAAATCTGTCATTACTGTTTACAGGAAGCAGCAAATCTTGGAAGAAAAGTCTTGGTGCTTGACTATGTTGTGCCCACACCTTTGGGAACTACGTGGGGTAGGTTTTTTTTGCCTGTCATGATTTGAGCTTTTTTTTTTGAGACACTTCAACATGCACTTGCGTATAATCACCAGTTACAGATAACTTTCACTACCTAACCAGGCTGTTCATTAATCTTAAGATTCTCATTTTGCTGCATTTCCACACCTTAAACTTGGGTTTAGTCTTACTTAAAACTATGGCATTGAAATGTTCCCCATTGAATCCTACATGATGGCTGTTCATTTCATTCTGAGAATACAAGCATGGAATTCTTGTCATACAGCTTTAACTCATCACAAAGTTTGATATTGATTTTTGATTGAGATTATTGGCAGGAGTCATGGAAAGCAAGAAGAATCTGAATGTTTCGTACTTGAAATCTGTGGGTTTTTTATTGTTGACTTTTGGGATGTGGATGGCATGGTTGTTATTACTGCTGCTTTGCAGCACCAGGGACCCAGGTTCGATCCCGACTTGGGTCACTGCCTGTCTGGAGTTTGCACGTTCTTCCTGTGTCTGCATAGGTTTCCTCCCACAGTCTGAAAGACATGCTGGTTAGGTGCATTGACCTGAACAGGTGCCAGAGTGAGGCAACTAGTGGAATTTCAGAGTAACTTCATTGTAGTGTTAATGTAAGCCTTACTTGTGACTAATAAATAAACTTTAGAATTGGGCAATTTTTTTAATCGCCTTTGAGGTGAACTGCAGTCCGTTTGTAAGTACACCCACAATATGTTAGGAAAGGAGTTCTGGGAAGTGAAGAAATGGCAATATAGTTCCAAGTCAGGATGGTATGTGGAATGGAAGGAAACTTGCAGGTGGTGGTGTTCCTTGCATCTGCTGCCATTGTCCTTCTAGGTTGAGGTATGGGTTTGGAAGGTGCTGCTGAAAGAGGCTTGGCAGTGTACCGTATGGATGGTGCATTGTGCTGTCGCTGTATGTTGGTGGTGGAAGAAGTGACTGCTTAACATGGTGGGTGGGGAAATGATCAAGCAGGTTTTTTGTCCTGAATGATGTTGAACTTTTTGACTGTTAATTATCCAGGCAAGTGGAGATATTCTTTCAAACATCTCACTATGTCTGGCAGATGATGATAGACTTTGGAGAGTAAGGATGTGATTTATTCACTGCAAAATTCCCAGTCTCTGTCCTGCATATTAGCCAGAGTATTTGTGGCTGGCCAGTAATTTTCTGGTCAATGGTATGCATGCTCACGGGGATTCAGTTTTAATTTGAAAGATACTATTGAAGGTGCTTTACAAGTTGTTGTTGTTGTGCAATCGTTGAATGTCAAGGGGAAATGGTTAGTTTCTCTCACTGGAGATGGTAATTTCCCAGTACTTGTTTAAATGTTACTTGCCAGTCATCTGCCGAAGTCTGTGTTGTCTAGTCTTGCTGCATGTGAGCATGGACTGCATCAGTATTTGAGGAATTGTGAATGGTACTGATTATTTGCAATTATCAGTGAGCATCCCCACTTCTGACATTGTGATGGGAAGACAGCTATTGAGTAGCTGAAGATCACAGGGATTAGGATACCAGCATGAGGGACTATTCATGAATGTCGTGGAATTGAAACGATTGGCTTCCATGATCACCATTGGTTATCTTTTGTTTTGGTTATGACTCCAACCAGAAGAGTTTACCCCTAATTCCCATTTACTTTAACTTTTCAAACACTGTCAAGTTCTGCCTTGATGTTCAGCACAGTCACCCTCACCTCAGCACTTAAATTTGGTTTGTTGTGATGTGGTCTGGAGCTGAATGAGCTTATCTTGCCTTTCATCTGTCCTTGTTCAGAGAGTTGGCCAGACAATGAACAATCTTTCTCCACTGCCAGTCCCATATAGAGGCCATTCCTTGTCCTGATATTATCCACCTGTACCATCTTGGCTCTTCCTTGTGCATGGTTTCCAGGTGTTTTGCTTTACATTACGTCTTTTTCCATTCCTGTTTGCATCATTTCTATCTTTGCCTGAGACAAATTCCTCTTAACACCAGCTTTCTTGAGCACCCACTCGTTTGTCTGCTTGATTGTCCATGACACAACGTAATATCCTCTGAGTCCTTCCATTTCAAATGCTCTCACTTGAGCCTCATCATTCTTATTTGTGGTTCAGCTTTCACAGCCATGTGTTGTCACATTGGTAGAAGGTAAATTTGAGCTTCAGTGAGCAGGTTATTGCTAAACAAGTGCCGCTTGGTAGCGTTATTGATGACTCCTTCCGTCGCTTTGCTAATGATGGAGAGTAGATGGATAGGACATTAGTCCTGCCTTTTCTAGACAAGATCTGCACGGGCAATTTTCCACATTGCCAGGTTGATGTCAATATTATAGAGGAACAGCTTGCCTAGGGGCATAGATATTCATTACAAGTATTTGATATCCGGAATGTTGTCTGGATCCATAACCGTTGCAGTATCCAATGCATTTAGCCATTTCTTGATATATGACATAGAGTGATTCAAATTGGCTGAAGAGTGGTATTTGTGATGCTGGGGACTTCAAGAGGAGGCCTAGAAGGATCATTCACTTGGCATTTCCAGCTGAAGATTGGAGCAAATGCTTGTCTTTAGTTTTTTTTTTGCATGGACGTGCCAGATTCTGCCATCATTATTTGTGGAACTGCCCTTCTGGTTAGTTGTTTGATTGTCCACCACCATTGATGACAGAATGTGGCAGAACAGCATGCTTGGATCTGATCTGGATTGCTCCAGCATGCTGTTTTCACTGTTTAGCATACACTCAGTCCTTTGTAGTTTCACCAGGTTGACCTGTTATTTTAGATTTGCCTTGTTCTGTTCCTGGTGTGCACTCCTCATTGAATCTCTTGGCTTATTGTAATGATAGTATAAGTGGTATACTGAGCTATAAGGTTACAGATTTTAGTACATGATCTGTTGGTGATGATCCATTACACCTCCATAGATGCCTAGTTTGAATTGCTGGATTAATTTTCATTTATTCCAGTTTGAATGGTGTTCGGAGGGAAGATATCCTCAGTATAAAGCTGGAAAATTGTTTTCAGAAGGGCTGTGTGGTGGTTGCTCCAGTCAGTATTGTCTTTGTCAGATGCACTCATGGCAGATAGATTGATGAGGATGATGTTGAAGTAGGTTTTTCCCTCTTGGTTCCCCCACACTTTCTGCTGCCCGGTCTGGTAGGTATATTCTTCAAGACTGTCAGTAATGGTGCAATTGAGCCACTCTTCGTGATGGGCATTGAACCCAGAATATATGCTGTACCATACAGACCTGAACAATAGATTTCAAAAGATAATTATTTTATAAAAACATCTGTAATTGACTGTTTTAATCAGTTTCTCCTCCACCTCTTATTGTTTTCAGGACTTGGAGGTACTTGTGTAAATGTTGGCTGCATTCCAAAGAAACTGATGCATCAGGCTGCTCTCCTGGGCGAGGGCCTCTCAGATTCTCGTAAATTTGGATGGGAGTTTGGTGAGAAAGGTAAGACTGAGCTGTTTTGAAAGCTGGATTCTCCACATAATAGATTCGGTGCATAATTAACACAACGGGGAGGTAAGTAAATAGTTGGTATGGTGGTAAAGTTGAATGAAATGAATCTATAACTGGGATGGCAGCAGACTAATCACCAACAGCTGTTGGATATGAAAATCCAACTGGTTCATTAATGACCTTCAGGGAAGGAAACCTGCTATCTTTACCTGTTCTGCGTGTGACTCCAATCCCAAAGTTGCTAGTTGACTCAGTAGCCTCTGAGTTAGCAAATTGATTGTAAAAGGGAGATGTGTAATAGAGATGACTGCATTGTCAACAGCCAACAATTTAAAAATAATCAACTCTTCCTCCTTGCCCTCCACGCAGCCATTGCTGATTTCAGTTGAAGCAACATGAGCCATTCAGCCCTGCCAGTTGACATTTGTCCTCGACTCGGACAAATGGCCCAAATTGCCTTTACTTATCCTGGTCTTGTGTCCCTTTATTTTCATTTACATCTTTCTGCCTTTTCATACTAAACTTGACTGTCAAAGCCCAAAAAAGATTCAGACGCCATGCTAGTTGTAGACAAATATATGGCGGTTAGAATTTGCTGCTGTTTTTCCTATTTTATTTCATTTGGAACGTTTGATAACTTTTGAGAGATTTCCAATAATGAAAGCCTTTGTTGTCAGCAATAAATCTCAAGATTCTGCATGAAGCTGTTACAAATCTACATTATCAAAGGATTCTTGTTTTGTATGAATTAGTTAACCACAACTGGGGCAAGATGAAAGAAGCCATCCAGAATTACATTGGCTCTCTGAATTGGGGCTACAGGGTGGCATTACGGGACAAGAAAGTAGTTTACAACAACAGCTATGCAGAGTTCGTGGACCTACATAAGATAAAGGTATGTAGTGACAAGCTTTTATTTGTAATATTACTTTGGTTTTCTAGAATTGGTGTTATCTGTCACATTCCCCTTGCCCCTCAAACAGCACTGTAATTTTTTGGAAAGCAGCATGAATATTTTGGACTTTGAAAGCTAGATTCTCCACATAATAGACTAGAGGATAATCAATACAGTGGGAAAGTCCTTAAAATGGTTGGGTCCCTTTGTTTACAATTTATGATCATCATGTGCCTTAATAGCACAACAGATGTTTGACTCCAGTAAATTGCAAGATATGGAATTTGTTTAGGTGCTGAGATTGATTTACACACTACAATGATTACACCCTGTTAACTAAATGCATATGATTTTTCTGTTATGATTAACATAATGCATCTTCTAGATGAGAATATGTAGGACTGGTAAGATTTGCTGTTTCTCTTGAGAGATCTCATTGCTGTTTTGTAAAATATTTGAGACATGTCTTTCGGATGTTGGGGTTGGACTGATGGATGGGTGTGTTGCAAGGTTTTACAAAAGTGAATAGATTGTAGGTTGTTGGTTTCTGCCTGAAAACCTTTCCATGTTAGTTTTGCTCTTTAAAAGTTGTTTTAATGCTGAGCTCCCCCAGGGCGATTCGGCGATTCCTTAATCAACGAGAGGCAACCAGCATGGTTTAAATTGAGACAGCGCTTGGCAATTAACCATCAGTTGTGAATATAAAAGTAGGGAGGTCTTGCTGTGGCTGTATAGGGCATTGGCGAGGCCGCAGCTGGAGTACTGTGTGCAGTTTTGGGCGCCGTACTTACGCAAGGATATTTTGGCCTTGGAGGGAGTGCAGAGGAGGTTTACTAGGCTGATGCCGGAGTTGAGGGGGTTGAGCTATGAGGAGAGGCTGAATAAATTAGGCTTGTACTCGTTAGAGTTTACAAGAATGAGGGGAGATCTCATTGAGACTGCAGCAGGCGACGGTGCAGAGGGACCTCGGGGTCCTTGTGCATGAGTCGCAAAAACCCAGCCTGCAGGTGCAGCAGGTGGTCAGGAAGGCGAATGGGATGCTGGCCTTCATAGCGAGGGGGATTGAATATAAAAGTAGGGAGGTCTTGCTGCAGCTGTATAGGGCATTGGTGAGGCCGCAGCTGGAGTACTGTGTGCAGTTTTGGGCGCCGCACCTGCGCAAGGATATTTTGGCCTTGGAGGGAGTGCAGAGGAGGTTTACTAGGCTGATACCGGAGTTGAGGGGGTTGAGCTATGAGGAGAGGCTGAATAAACTAGGCTTGTACTCGTTAGAGTTTAGAAGAATGAGGGGAGATCTCATTGAGACGTATAAGATGATGAATGGGATGGATAGGATAGAGGTGGAGAGACTCTTCCCGCTCAAAAAAGACAGTAGGACTGGGGGCACAGCCTCAAGATAAAGGGGGGGCGGTTTAGAACGGAGTTGAGGAGGAACTTCTTCACTCAAAGGGTGGTGAATATCTGGAATTCTCTGCCCGTTGAAGTGGTGGAGGCTGCCTCGCTAAATATTTTTAAGAAGCGGGTTGATGGGTTTTTGATAAGAGAGGGGATTAAGGGTTATGGGGAGAGGGCGGGAAAGTGGAACTGAGCCACGACAGATCAGCCATGATCTTATTGAATGGCGGGGCAGGCTCGAAGGGCCAGATGGCCTACTCCTGCTCCTATTTCTTATGTTCTTATGAGACGTATAAGATGATGAATGGGATGGATAGGATAGAGGTGGAGAGACTCTTCCCACTCAGAAAGGATAGTAGGACTAGGGGGGCACAGCCTCAAGATAAAGGGGGGGCGGTTTAGAACGGAGTTGAGGAGGAACTTCTTCACTCAAAGGGTGGTGAATCTCTGGAATTCTCTGCCCGTTGAAGTGGTGGAGGCTACCTCGCTAAATATTTTTAAGACGCGGGTTGATGGGTTTTTGATAAGCGAGGGGATTAAGGGTTATGGGGAGAGGGCGGGAATGTGGAACTGAGCCACGACAGATCAGCCATGATCTTATTGAATGGCGGGGCAGGCTCGAAGGGCTAGATGGCCTACTCCTGCTCCTATTTCTTATGTTCTAATTAATTGATGCCTTCCCAATTGCAATACCTCTACCGCTTGCCAGCCAATCAGCACTCTTTTCACACTGTATATCAGTTGTTCCCTTTACGTTTGCTATTCTTGTGAATTGTCCTGACAAATAAAAGCCTCAACAACATGAATCTTTTTCCATTGACTGTACAGTGCTTTGGAACATGAGGAGTACAATTGTTTTCTTGTCCAATCCAGTCACAGTTCAAACTTTATCTGAACTCCAACTCCAAACAGCAGCGAAATTAACTTGTAAGATGGAAGCTTGAGATTGTTTTATAGCAGTTGATGTATTGGGGGCAGCATGGTGGTGGTTAACACTACCGCTTCACAGTGTAAGGGACCCAGGTTTGATTCCGACCCTGGGGACTGTTTGAGTGGAGTTTACGTGTCCTCCCCAAGTCTGCGTGGGTTACCTCCAAGTGCTCTGATTTCCTCCCATAGTTTAAAGATGTGCAGGTCAGGTGGATTGACCATGTAAATTGCCCTTAATGTCCAAAAATGTGTAGGTTAGTGGGATAATTGTGTGAGGTCATGGGGTAGGGCAGGGGGCGAGCCTAGGTAAATTGCTCTGTCAGAGATTTGGTGCAGAGTCGAAGGATTGCAATGTTTCTCGTTGCACTGTAGGGATTCTATGAAAAGCCATGTGTTTGTGTATGCAAGATTTTAATGCATCAGTAGCTGCCTTGTAACATGACCATTTTTCTGAAGCGTTAATTCTAATTTGACGCGGGGTACCCTCTTATTTGAATTGGAAGTCATTCTGTTGGATATATGGCTAGATCATTTATCTTTATATGACTGCAAATCAAACATCTAACTTTAAAAAGAGATTTGAATAATGCATGCTGGTCATTTAGAATGAAATATTCCTTTAATTATTGTGCCTGTCAAGTCGGCTCATTGAACTTATTCAGAGTGTTGGTATACAGATTCTATCGGGAAACAAAATTTGAGCATGTTCAAATTACTTTTTGTGATTATGGAAGTTAATAGCACAGAAGCAGTGTGTTTGACTTCACGCTGCCTCTTTGCTAGGTCAATCCAAAGCTGCTGCATTGTTTCTCATGATGTGGGTATGCCGGCGTTGGACTGGCATAAACACAGTAAAAAGTCTGACAACACCAGGTTTTAGTCCAACCTATTTATTTGATAATATACTCACTTCGTCAGGTGAATGGAGAGTTCTGGCCTCAGACAGAGCATATAAAGCACAGACAGTTTAGAGATTACTGATTATTTGATTATTATCAAATAAATAGGTTGGACTAAAACCTGGTGTTGTCAGACTTTTTATTGCATTGTTTCTCCACAGTGTTGTCGTCTTCTGCTTCACAGTTATCCATTTTTCCTTTTTAAAGAAGATGTCATAAGCACTTCCTGTGGTAAAACATTCCATGCTCCAGCAAGTCCCTTGTTTGCAAAGAAATTTAATTTTGATGTGTCTCATTTAAATAATTCTAAATTGATGATTCCCATCTGGGAGACAGTGTTTTCCTATTCCTAGGAGCAGGACTAGACCATTCAACTAATCATACCTGCTTTGCCATTCAAACTGACCATGGCTGATCATCTACCTCAATACTATTTTACTCCACTTTCTTCATATTCCTTGATGTCATTAGTAACTAAAAAACTATCATTTTCTGTCTTGAATATGCTCGGTGATGATACTTCCACAGTCCTTGGATAGGAAATTATGACCCATGACTGAGGAAATTCCTCTATCTTATTCCTAAACCCCCTAAGCCTGAGTCTGTGGCCCTGGTTCTAAATGCTTCAGCTAGGGGAAACATTCTAGCCATATGTACCCTGTCACAGTTTCAATGAAATCAACGGTCACTCTTCAAAACTCTCAAGCATACAGATTCAGTTTCCTCTATCTCCTCTCATAAGATAATCCTGCTATCACAGGGATTAGTCTAGTTAACCTCCTTGCTCTCCCTTTACAGTAATTATATTCTTGGATAAGGATATCAAAACTGTGCATAATACTCCAGGTGAGGTTTTACCAAGGCTGTGTACAATTGCAGCAAGACATCTTTACCCCTGCACTGAAATCCCCTTGAGATAAAGGCCAAAATACCATTTGCCCTCCTAATTGCGTGTTGTATCTGCACGCTAACTTTATTAACTGATGAGCAAAGGAACCCAGGTCCTTTCAACATCAACACTTTCCAACCTCACACCGTTTAAATACTCTGTCTTTCTGTTTTTTCTACTGAAATGGATAATTTCACACATGTGCCATGTTCTTGCCCCTCACTTGCCTGTCCAACTCCCTTTGAAGCCTTCTTGCATCATCCTCACATCCTACGTTCCCACCTGATTTCGTCATCAGCGAATGCAGAAATATTGCATTTTGCTCCTGTATCCAGATCACTTTATATAGATTGTGAGCAGCTGTGGCCCAGCACTGACCCGCATGGTATTCCAGTAGTAACAGCTTGCCATCCTGAGAATGACCTATTTATTCCAACTCTGCTAACCAATTCTTAATTCTTGCCAGCATATAACACTGAATCTTGTGTATTCTAATTTTGTTTACTAACCTTTTGTGTGGGACTTTATCAAAAAACTGAAAATCCAAGTACATCATGCCCCTGGTTCTCCATCCATACTACAGCTAACATCCTCAAGAAACTTCCAAGAGATTTGTTAAACATGATTCCCCTTTCATAAATCCATTTGTGTTCTGTTAGAATCCCAGACCGCAACCCCAAGGTATATTATGAAGTCAGAGACTAGACCCCAAACAATTTTCCAAACTTGGCATAAATGTGAGGAGTTTGTTTCCCTAAACTTCCTATTTTCTTGTTTTTCTCCCTAAAAAGTAACCTCACACTTGGATCGATTTATATCTGGTACATGTCTACCCATTCGACTAATCATTGTCTTTCTGAACTTTTAAACCTCTTCATTTACTGAGCTTCCTTATTGATCAGTAACCGCTTTCCCAGAATCTGCTTCTTGAACTAAAGTCCAAATCGTTTACATGTACAGAGAATAAAGGGAAATCTGATATTGACTTACGGAGTGCTCTACTACTGTGTCTCATTCAGTCAGTGCAATAATCATTTACTCAGACTTTGTTTTCTAACTGTCCTTCTAGATTTCCTTTTACACTGATGCCTGAAATTTTCTATCAAGAAAATATCTTCTGAAAATGCATGTTATGTACCTGCATCCCTTAATCCATTTAAATGCTAGTAAAGTTAGTAGAAAATGCAAGTCATGACTTGCTTTTAACACAATATTCTTAATGCGTACATTGTGAATTGCTTACTAATTTTATTGCTGCCAGGTATTGATGTACGTATTCCAGATGCAACAGAACTAGGATGTGTCAAGATCGTTGTCCTGGCATTATATTTGACTGCATAAAGTCCTTGTGACAGCACCATAATGACGGATTAGGGTGTAATGGATGAGTATAGTGACATTGTACTAGTTATGGCAAGGCACAGTTATATCAACACAGATGTAAGAAACTAATGTACGTACTACAGCATCTCATGGATGTGGCTCACCAACATCACTTTGAGAGCAATTAGGAATGGGAAAAGAATGCTAGCTTTGCCTGCAAGTCATGCATCCTAACCATTAATGTAAAAATACAAGGCCAATCTACACATCTCTAGTCACTCTTGGTTAGATGGTGTGATGCATGCAATAAAGAAGGGATGAGAACTTGCAATAGCAATATGTTTCAGGGTTTCGCAGCAGGGAAATCATAGACAAGGAACAAAGTGCTGATTAATAGAGCGTTTAAGAGCTTTTCTTGTTAATTTTAACTTTGACAAGAGTATATAGCAGGTTTCCCTTTTATTCAGTACTCGCACTAATGTTACTAATAATTAATGAGGAAAAATACACCCCTGGTTAGCTGGATTTTAATAGCACAATGTGGGAGGAATAGATTAAATCCTCTTTGTTCAGTTTCTTGATGTTTTTATGATGCGCTATATACTTCCAAGTGAATTTTTCTGTATGCTGCTTTGAATTTGAGCAGTTTTGTGAATAGAGCACCATGCTTTAAAAGGTTTTGTCTTTTTCCCACCCAAAGGCAACCAGCAAGCGGGGTAAAGTGACCTTTCACACAGGAGAAAAATTCATTATCGCAACAGGTGAAAGACCTCGTTATTTAAGTATACCAGGAGATAAGGATTATTGCATTACCAGGTATGTTTCCTTCCTCAGTGGATAAGAACTTGCAGCTTTAGCGTTTGTAGTTTCACCTGTATTTAATATAGCTGTGAGGGTGGAGAAGATGACATTTTAAACTTTGTATTGGTTCAAGTGACGTGCCATTAGTGGACTTGACAACTTAATGGGTAAAGGCACCAGCTGCTCTGTTGTAGAGCTGTAAAGAGTAAAGTCCCAGATTTGACCTTGCATCTGTGCTGAGCTGTATGCTAAGGGAATATGAAAAGTTACAGGCAGTTAACATAAAAGGGAATCCCAAAGTCTTCTATAAGCATTTAAGTAAATGTGTGGTGAAAGAAGTAGGAGAGCCAATTAGAGACCGAAAAGGGATTTACACATGGATGCAGAAGACATGGCTGATGTATTAAATGAATTCTTTACACCCCCCTTTACCAAGGAAGAGGGTGCTACTTAGGCCATGGTGAAAAAGGCACAGGACTGTTTACAATTGATGAGGAGGAGGAACTGGGTAGGTGTCTGCACTTAAGATTGATAAGACACCAGGACTGGATGAGATGCACCCAAGGATACTGAGGGAAGCGAATTGGAAATTGCAGAGGCACTGACCATAAGTTTTTCAGTCTCCTTACAGTCTGGGTAATTCCAGAGGATTGAAGAATTGCAAAGATTATCCTCCCTTGCTCAAAAAAGAGTAAAAGATTAGCCCAGCAGCTACAGGCCAATCAGTTTAACTTCTCTGGAGGGGAAACCTCTGGATACGAGGTCAGGACACTGGAAAAACGCAGGTTAAAAAGCCGGTACAGATTTCTGTGGCGGAAATTGTGTTTAATTAACTGGCTGGAATTTTTTTGAAGAGCTTGCAGATGAAGGCAGTGCTGTTGATGTGGTGTACATTATCAAATGCTTTTTGAGGTCGAAGTACTAACACAACAAACTTGAGAACAAAGTTATATAGCTCATGGAATAAAGGGAGAATAGCAACATGGATATGAAATTTGCCAAGTGACAGGAAACAGTAGTGGCTAATGGGTATTTTTCATGCTGGAGAAAGGTTTGTAGTGGGGTTTCCTGGGAGTCAATCTTTGGATCTTTGCATTTCCTGAAACCTATTAATGACCTAGACCTTGGTGAAGAAGGCATGATTTCAAAATTTACAAATAACAGGAAGCTTGGTGAGGTATCCAATTGGATACAAAATTGGCTTGATGACAGAAAACAGGGAGAGTCTAGAGGATTGTTTTTCAAACTGGAGGTTTGTCACCAGTGGTGTGCCTCAGGGGTTGGTGCTGGGTCCACTGTTATTTGTTACTTATATCAATTATTTGGATGAGAATTTAGGAGGCATGGTTAATAAGTTTGTGGATGACACCAAGATTGGTGGCATAGTGCACAGTGAAAAGGGTTATCTATGATTGCAAAGGGATCTTGATCAGTTGGGCCAGTGGCTGGTGAATGGCAGATGGAGTTTAAGAACATAAGAAATAGGAGCAGGAGTAGGCCATCTAGCCCTTCGAGCCTGCCCCGCCATTCAATAAGATCATGGCTGATCTGTCGTGGCTCAGTTCCACATTCCCGCCCTCTCCCCATAACCCTTAATCCCCTCTCTTATCAAAAACCCATCAACCCGCGTCTTAAAAATATTTAGCGAGGTAGCCTCCACCACTTCAACGGGCAGAGAATTCCAGAGATTCACCACCCTTTGAGTGAAGAAGTTCCTCCTCAACTCCGTTCTAAACCCCCCCCCACCTTTATCTTGAGGCTGTGCCCCCTAGTCCTACTGTCCTTTCTGAGCAGGAAGTGTCTCTCCACCTCTATCCTATCCATCCCATTCATCATCTTATATGTCTCAATGAGAGCTCCCCTCATTCTTCTAAACTCTAACGAGTACAAGCCTAGTTTATTCAGCCTCTCCTCATAGCTTAACCCCTTCAACTCCGGTATCAGCCTAGTAAACCTCCTCTGCACTCCCTCCAAGGCCAAAATATCCTTGCGTAAGTACGGCGCCCAAAACTGCACACAGTACTCCAGCTGCGGCCTCACCAATGCCCTATATAGCTGCAGCAAGACCTCCCTATTTTTATATTCAATCCCCCTCGCTATGAAGGCCAGCATCCCATTAGCCTTCCTGACCACCTGCTGCACCTGCAGGCTGGGTTTTTTGCGACTCATGCACAAGGACCCTCTGCACCGTTTAATTTAGATAAATGTGAGGTTGATGCAGTTTGGTCGATCGAACCAGGACAGGACATACTCTGTTAATGGTAAGGTGTTAGGGAGCGTTATATAACAAAGATTTAGGGGTACATGTTCATAGCTCCTTGAAAGTGGAGTCACAGGTGGACAGAGTGGCAAAGCAGGCATTTGGCATGCTTGGTTTCATTGGTCAGAACATTGAGTACAGGAGTTGGGATGTCTTGTTGACATTGTGCAAGACATTGGTAAGGCCACACTTAGAATACTATGTACAGTTCTGGTCACCCTATTTAGAAAGAGTGCAAAAAATATTTACTAGGATGCTACCCCTTTTTGTTCTATAATGCCCCCATTGCCATTAACAGAGTTTGTCCTGTCCTTGTTTGATCGACCAAAATGCATCAATCTAGGATGCTACCAGGACTTGATGATTTGAGTTATAAGGACAGACTGGATAGACTGGGACTTTTTACCCTGAAGCATAGGAGAACATAAGAACATAACATAAGAACATAAGAAATAGGAGCAGGGGTAGGCCATCTAGCCCTTCGAGCCTGCCCCGCCATTCAATAAGATCATGGCTGATCTGTTGTGGCTCGGTTCCACATTCCCGCCCTCTCCCCATAACCCTTAATCCCCTCGCTTATCAAAAACCTATCAACCCGCATCTTAAAAATATTTAGCGAGGCAGCCTCCACCACTTCAACGGGCAGAGAATTCCAGAGATTCACCACCCTTTGAGTGAAGAAGTTCCTCCTCAACTCCGTTCTAAACCGCCCCTCCTTTATCTTGAGGCTGTGCCCCCTAATCCTACTGTCCTTTCTGAGCGGGAAGAGTCTCTCCACCTCTATCCTATCCATCCCATTCATCATCTTATTTGTCTCAATGAGAGCTCCCCTCATTCTTCTAAACTCTAACGAGTACAAGCCTACTTTATTCAGCCTCTCCTCATAGCTCAACCCCCTCAACTCTGGTATCAGCCTAGTAAACCTCCTCTGCACTCCCTCCAAGGCCAAAATATCCTTGCGTAAGTGCGGCGCCCAAAACTGCACACAGTACTCCAGCTGCGGCCTCACCAATGCCCTATACAGCCGCAGCAAGACCTCCTACTTTTATATTCAATCCCCCTCGCTATGAAGGCCAGCATCCCATTTGCCTTCCTGACCACCTGCTGCACCTGCAGGCTGGATTTTTGCGACTCATGCACAAGGACCCCGAGGTCCCTCTGCACCGTCGCCTGCTGCAGTTTTTCGCCACGTAAGTAATAGTCCTTCCTACCATTCTTCCTACCAAAGTGGACCACCTCGCACTTGCCAACATTAAATTCCATTTGCCAGTTCCTGGCCCATTCGCCCAGCCTATCTAGATCCTTCTGCAGACTCTCCACACCGTCCGCGCAATTTGCTGTTCCACCAATCTTGGTGTCATCAGCAAATTTCGACACCATACACTCGGTTTCCTCCTCCAGATCATCTATATAAATGGTAAATAGCTGAGGCCCCAGCACCGACCCCTGGGGCACTCCACTAGTCACCAACTGCCAATCCGAATAGCACCCATTGACCCCCACTCTCTGCCTCCTATTTGACAACCAATCCTCTATCCACGCTAACACCCTACCCCCAACTCCATGCCCCCTTACCTTCTGCAATAACCTCTGGTGAGGCACCTTGTCAAACGCCTTCTGAAAATCCAGAAAGACCACATCCACCGGCTCTCCTCTATCCACCGCCCTAGACACATCCTCATAGGACTCCAATAAATTTGTCAGACACGACTTCCCCTTAACGAAACCGTGCTGCGTCTGCTCTATCAAGCAATTCCCCTCAAGATGCCTCGCTTAAGAGTAATCTTAGAGATGTATAAAATGATGAGGGGCATAGATAAGATAGTCAACATCTTTTCCCAAAGGTAGG
Source organism: Carcharhinus amblyrhynchos (assembly GCF_965287045.1). Classification (NCBI taxonomy): domain Eukaryota; kingdom Metazoa; phylum Chordata; class Chondrichthyes; order Carcharhiniformes; family Carcharhinidae; genus Carcharhinus; species Carcharhinus amblyrhynchos. The sequence goes on along the minus strand of NC_137326.1, from coordinate 3,258,562 downwards.
TGAGTCTAAAACTAGAGGGCGTAAGTTTTAAGGGGACAGGTACAAGAGGGTCTAGAGGGTCAATTTTTCTAGAGGATGGTGAGTGTCTGGAACAAGCTGCCAGACACAGTAGAGGCAGGTACAATTTTGTCTTTGAAGAACAGATTTAGACAGTTACATGGGAAGATGGGTATGGAGGGATTTGGGACTAGCTTAGTGGTTTTTAAAAAAAAAAGGGATGGCATGGGCAAGTTGGGCCGAAGGTCCTGTATCCATGCTGAAAACCTCTAATTATGAACTGTGTAGAACTTAGACCAGTTGGTGGAATGAGCGGACAGATGGCAAATGAAGTTGAATGTGGGGAAAAGTGGATGGATTTATCTTAGGAAGAATGTGGCGAGATGACAGAAGATAAAAGATAAAATTCGAAAGGATGTGCATTGGTATAGGGATCTGGGAGTGTGCGCACTTATGTCATTGAAGGTGACAAGTTGAGAGGGCATTTAAGGCATACAGTATTCTAGGCTTCATTAATAGTGGCATAGTATATGAGAGCAAGGAGATTATGTTGAATTTGTGTAAGACAATAATCTGGCCTTATCTAGAGTACTGCACTCAGTTCTGTACATTGTATTTAGGGACGGATGGGAAAGCGTTGGAGAGAGTGCAGAAAAGTCTTCAGGATGGTTCAGGGATGTAGAACTTCAGTTTGAAAATGGCTTAAAGAAGTTAGGACCGTTTTCCTTAGAGAAAAGGCGGCTGATAAGATTTGATAGAGGTATGCAAACTTGTGAAGGGTGTGGACAGAGTAAATAGGGAAAAGCTGTTCCCACTTGTGCAGGGATCAAGTACAAAAGGGCACAAATTTAAAATAATTGACAAAAGCAAATGTGACACAAGTAATGTCTTTTCACAGCATGAGTCATTATGGACTGGAATATACTGCTTGATTGTGGTGATGGCAGGTTCAATTGAGGTGCTCAAAAGAAAATTAAACTATTATACAATTATTTAAAATAAAAAAAATACAGGGAATAGGGCAAAGGCAGGAGCATGGCATGAAGCCAAAACAGAAAATGCTGGAGAAACTCAGCAGGCCTGACAGCATCTATGGAGAGAGAATAGAACCAACCAGGATAAAGGCAAATTACTGCAGATGCTGGAATCTGAAACCAAAAGAGAAAATGCTGGAAAATCTCAGCAGCTCCAGAAGCATCTGTAAGGAGAGAAAAGAGCTGACGTTTCAACTCCAGATGACCAAGGGTTGTCTGGAGTCGAAATGTCAGCTCTTTTCTCTCATTACAGATGCTTCCGGACCTGCTGAGATTTTCCAGCATTTTCTCTTTTGGTTTTGAGTCAAGGTAACAGGTTGACTTGTACAAAACTTGAGCAGTAAATAAAAGCTGCTGTCGCTTATGGAATCATAAGGAATACAAAGACAAAGAACAACCCAGCACGGGAAACAGGCCCTTCGGCCCAACGAGCCCGCGCCGCCGCATCACCCTACACCTATTCTACCCTGCATGTCTACGAATGGAACCCTACTCAGTCAGATTCAGGGAAGAAATAGTGTCAATTTGGTAAAAACCGATTAGCCTAAGAGCACATCTTTGGGGTGTGGGAGGAAACCGGAGCGCCCGGAGGAAACCCACACAACCACAGGGAGAATGCGCAAACTCCCACAGACACAGGCCCAAATCCATGTGTCTGCACAGCCAGCAGTGCTAGTCACTGAGCTGTTGCGGCGCCCGTCTACCGGTCCAGGATCAAGCACGCACACTGACATGAAGTACTAGGCCACTCCTGGACTTCCAAGAGCAGCCCATGCACGACCCGCCGTGTGCATGCCCCTCGCTTGACACGAGGTGGACCTCCACCTGTGGAATAAAGACAAAAAATATTAATCATACAGCCTGCCCTTCCGGTGTCTCCCGAGGTTTAACCCTATTTAATAGCCCCTACCATATCCCTCCATTCTCGTTTCACTCATGTGCCTATCTAACTGCATCTTAAACGAGTCCAACGTTCCTGCCTCCACCACCCTACTCGGTAGCGCGTTCCAGACCCCCACAACTGTCTGCGTAAAGAACCTTCTTCTCACCTCCAAATTATACCTCTGCCCCCTCACCCTTAAATGATGACGTTCCCTTAAATACGTTCCGAATTTTCTTCTTGCCTTCACTTTCCTTTACTAAGTGTGAGTTTTAAGGTCTCAGTTTGAAACAAGGTTGTACCCAGAGCAATCGCTACAAAGGATGAAGCACGTATTGCTCATTAAGGTTGCCATTTTTTTGGAACATAGGTATTAGGAGCAGAAGTAGACAAATTCGGTCCTTTGACCCTGCTCCGCCATTCAATTAGATCGTGGCTGATCTCTTCCTGGTCCCAAAACCATCTTCCCACTTGCTCCCCATGTCCCCTTATCCTATTTTATTAGATAGATATTTATTTCCTTCATGAAGCAATTCAAGGATTCAGACTTCACCTTTTGATGGGGCAGCAGTTTCCACAAATTCACTATCCTCTGCGAGAAGTAGTTCCTCCTCACCTCAGTTTTAAATCTACCGCCTCTCAACCTATACTTAGACCTTTTTTGAGTTTCTAATTATGTGCTCTCTGTCAGCTATTTTTAAAATCTTAAGTCTTGTTCTCAAGACAAGAATTATAAAGTGCTTTAAACAATTTTCAGCAAAACTTTTTAAAAGCTTTTTCTCATGCCGCATAACTGACTCGATTATAGAGCCACAATATGTGAACAGTACCTGTTGAGTTGATTTGTTCACTTTTCCAAAAAGTAATGAGTTACAGGTGTGATCTTTGCCCTTTTTTTACCTTTACCAGAGGGAAAGTATGTTCCTTTTATGAAGTCTCCATTGAAAACTTACTAATGGGGAGTATTGAATTATGATTGGAACAAAGGAAAGGGAAAATGGTACATTGCTAAGTTAATAAAGCAAAAATTCTTGATTCTCATTTGCTTTTTTCACATTGTTTCTGCAGTGATGATCTCTTCTCTCTACCTTACTGCCCAAAGAAAACTCTGGTTGTGGGTGCTTCCTATGTGGCACTGGAATGTGCAGGATTCCTTTGTAGTTTGGGATTGGATGTTACAGTAATGGTGCGCTCCATTCTTCTGCGTGGCTTTGATCAGGAAATGGCAGAGAAAGTGGGAGCACACATGGAAACTCATGGGGTGAAGTTTCTGAAAAGATATGTGCCAACTAAGGTAATGAAGCATGTTTTCAGCTGCACGATTTGTATATTTTTCAGTTTTTAACTGTATAGGTACAAGGGTAGCTCCTGGACATTGGAATAGAACAGTGCATTGTCCAGAGTGCCAGATGGTGAAGCATAGAGCTAAGACAATTCTTAAACACTATTTACTTAAGCTGCACATTACATGCAACTATAATTTTGCTTTCTTTTCTAAAGGGGCTTGGTTATGTGCATCACCCCCATGTAAGTTAACATACTTAGGGGGAGGCAGTGACACAGTAGTATTGTTGCTGGACTAATAATCTAGTGGCCTAGGATATAGCTCTGGGGACCTGGGTTCGAATCCCACTGTGGCAAATGGTGAAATTTGAATAAAAATCTGGGATTAAAATGTCCTTCAGGGAAGGAAATTTGTTGGTCCTTACCCAGTTTGGCCTACATGTGACTCCAGATCCACAGCAATGTGGTTGCTTCTTAAATGCCCTTAGGAATGGGCAATAAATGCTGACCTAGCCAGCGATGCCCACATTCCGTGAACAAATAAATATTTGAATCTTTTGATCAGTCATTCTGTGTAAAGGGAAGAGGAGAAGGGGCAGCAAAAGTCTAATTTGGCAAGTTCATTTAATATGTATCAGAACAAATCTTAGTTCAACCTATTGGTTTTGTGGCAGAAATCCTGACAATATTGGGAGCATTTGGGGAAGAAGGTCTGAAGCACTGGGATTGTTCACTGATGTGAAATTGTGGGCTGGAGGCTTGAGATTAGAGGGGCAATTAGAGGGTTTGAAGGAAGTCTGAAGAGGGATTCTCAGGACCTATTGATGAGGTGCTCTTGAATGAGACCAGAGGGATCGAGTAATTATGGAGGACGGACAGAGCATGATCTTTTATAAACTGGTGGGCATGGTGTAGGAAGATGGGGCATGTGTTACCATTGACTTTCTTAAATTGTCTGATCCAGCCATAAGTCTATTCATCAGCCTTCTTAGCTGAGCATATAGTTCTATTGGATCATTAATTATCCTCTCTCCCCTCCCCACTGTCATTGTCCATTGCCAATTAATTCCTGAATTTACTGCTGAAAGTTAATTGACAGGAATTAATAGACCAATAGCATTGGCATTTGATTCTAATACATAGTGAATGTCAACTTTTCTATATTCGTGGAAGCCATCAAATTAGTTTTAAAGCTCTAATTTATTTCTCATGCATTTTCCAAGTTTATATATATCTTCCTTAAGCCTTAGATTTGTTCCCCAATTGTTTCTGTAGGTTGAGCAGCTGGAGGCTGGAACACCTGGAAGACTCAAAGTGACTGCAAAGTCCACAATAAGTACAGAGGTCATTGATGATGAATACAACACTGTGAGTACAATGCCTTTTGCTAATCATCTGTCTTGATTGACAGGGTGTTGCAGAAACAAAAGTATAAGATGTTACATAAGCAAAAACAACTTATCTTGAATATCAAAACACTGCTCCAACCTTCTTCAACACTTCTGCATCTTTGTACATTGTGTAGTTGGCAAAATACAAAGAAAAATACAGCACAGGAACAGGCCTTTTGGCCCTCCAAGCCTGCACCGCTAATGCGCCCAACTAGATCGTTCGTTTGTATCCCTCTATTTCCAGTCTGTTCATATGGCTATCTAGATGAGTCTTAAATGATCCCAGCATTTCCGCCTCAACCACCTTGCTTGGCAGTGCGTTCCAGGCTCCCACCACCCTCTGTGTAAAATATGACCCCTGACATCTGTGTTGAACCTTGCTCCCCTCACCTTGAACTTGTGACCCCTTGTGTTCGTCACCTCCGACCTGGGAAAAAGCTTCCCCACTGTTCACCCCATCTATGCCCTTCATAATTTTAAACACCTCTATTAGGTTGCCCCTCATCCTCTCTTTCCAGGGAGAACAACCCCAGTTTACCCAATCTCTCCTCGTAGCTAAGACCCTCCATACCAGGCAATATTCTGGTAAACCTTCTCTGCGTTATCTCCAAAACCTCCACATCCTCCTGGTAGTATGGCGACCAGAAGTGGACGCAGTGTTCCAAATGTGGCATAATCAACGTTCTGTATAGCTGCAACGTCACATGCCAACTTTTATTCTCTACGCCACATCCAGTAAAGGCAAGCATGCCATCTGCCTTCACCTCTCTCTCCACCTGTGCTGCCACCTTTAAGGAACTGTGGACTTGCACACCCAGGTTCCTCTGTGCATCTGTACTCCTGATGGTTCTGCCATTTATTATACAGCTCCCCCTACATTAGATCTACCGAAATGCATCACTTTGCATTTACCTGGATTAAATTCCATCTGCCGTTTCTCTGCCCAATTTTCCAGACTATCTATATCCTGCTGTACTGTGTCTGTTCATCACTATCCGCAACTCCAGCAATCTGTGTCGTCCGCAAACTTACTGATCACACCAGCTACATCTTCTTCCAAATCATTTATATATATCACAAACAGTAGAGGTCCCAGTACAGAGCCCTGTGTAACACTGCTAGTCAAACCAGAAAAAGAACCCTCCACTGCAACCCTCTGTCTTCTATTGCCAAGCCAGTTCTCCACCCATCTAGCTGGCTCACCTTCTATCCCGTGAGATTTAACGTTTTGCACCAGCCTGCCATGAGGGATCTTGTCAAATGCTTCACTAAAATCCATATAGACTACATCCACGGCCCTTCCTTCGTCAATCGTCTTTGTCACCTCCTCAAAAAACTCAACCAAATTCGTGAGGCATGACCTCCCTCGTACAAAACCATGCTGTCTGTTGCTAATGAGATTATTCTGTTCTAAATGTGCATATATATCCTATCTCTAAGAATCTTCTCCAACAATTTCCCTACCATGGACGTCAAGCTCACTGGTCTGTAATTACCCAGGTTATCCTTGCTACTCTTAAATAACAGGACCACATTTGCTATCCTCCAATTTTCTGGGACCTCACCTGTGTCCAGTGAAGAGACAAAGATTTCTGTTAGAGGCTCAGCAATTTCATCTCTTGACTTCCTGAGCAGCCTAGGATAGATGCCATCAGGCCTGGGGATTTGTCTGTCTTAATTTTTCCTAAAAAACCTAATGCTACTTCCATTGTAATTGAGATTTTTTTCTAATGGTCAACACATCCCTCTGAGACACTACCAGTCAACATGTCCCCCTCCTTTGTGAATACTGATGCAAAGTATTTGTTTAGGATCTCACGTACTTCCTTTGGTTCTAAGCATAATTCCCCTTCTTTGTCCCTGAGAGGTCTGTTTTTTCCTCCCTGACAACCCTCTTGTTCCTAACGTATGTATCAAATGCCTTAGGATTCTCCTTAATCCTGTCTGCCAAAGACATTTCGTGACCCCTTTTTGCCCTTCTAACTCCCTTTTTGAGTTCTTTTCTACTTTCTCTGTATTCCTCCAGTGCTCCATTCGTTTTTAGCTGCCTGGACCTTACGTATGCCTCTCTTTTTCTTTTTGATTAGACCCACAATTTCAGTGGTTATCCATGGCTCTTGAATCCTACCGTTCCTATCCTTCCTTTTTTATAGCCACATGCCTGTCCGGCAGCCCTATCAACTGCTCCTTTAAAGACTCCCACATGCCAGATGTGGATTTATTCTTGAACAGCCTCTCCCAATCAACAGCCACCAGATCCTGCCTAATCCGGCTGTGGTTAGCCTTCCCCCAATTCAACACCCTACCCATAGGACAACACTCATATTTTTCCATATCTTCTTATTGTTTTGTTCTGAGAGCGCAGATTTTCTGTTTGGAAGTTTCTGGACGCAAGTAGCTAATACCTCCTCAGCATTTTCCTTGTGAACCCACCCTGGGTATACCAGACTATCCAACTGTTGATCAGTTATTAACACATTTTACTTCTGGTTTCTTGGCAAATTTGTTTCATTACATTTTCACTTGATTGAATTTTTAAATCGATGCGAATAGCACCACAATTTCCATCAAGGACCAGCATCCTTTTAGTTTGAAAGCTGAACCGTTCCAGCCTGTCAGAATAGAGATGAATATTGTGTTCACATGGTACAAACACAGGATAGAAGTGAGAAAAGTTTTTGTTTTTACTTGCCATTGTTAAGGCTGCTGAGTTGAGTCATTTATGACCTTGTCCCCTTGGGATTAGCTAACTTCAAATCAACCAGTGATCAGATGGAGAGAAAAGGGTGTCAGAGGGAAATAGGGATACAGCACACAGGGTTTGCCTATCATTGTCAACACACACCTGTAGCTTGCAGCAGCAGCACTGCTGCTGGTGTTAAACTTTATTTTTTGGATAGAATGCAAAAGTTGCTTAATTTTGAAGTCAGTCAATTGAATGACCAAAATGGGGGACAGGATTAAGGTAAGTTAAGAGAACTGTAGCTGCTTTTTATCTAGTTAATTGCAACTCCAAATCTATTACATTTTTAAAAAACTATCCATTCATGAGATGAGGGCATTGCTGGCTAGGCCAGCATTGGTTGCGTATCCCAAATAAGACCATAAGATATAGTAACAGAATTAGGCCATTCGGCCCATCGAGTCTGCTCCGCCACTCGTTCATGGCTGATATGATTCTCATTCCCATTCCTCTGTCTTCCACTAGTGGAAACATCCCCTCCACATCCACTCGATCTGGGCCTGTCAGTATTCTGTAAGTTTCAAATAGATGCCCCCACCTCATCCTTCTAAATTCCGAGTATAAACCCAGACTCCTCAACCAGTCCTCCTATGACAAACCCTTCATTCCTGGGATCATTCTTGTGAACCTCTCTTGGGCCTTCTGTAAGGCCAGTGCATTCTTCCTTCGGGATGGGGCCCAAAACTGCTGACAATATTCCAAATAGGGTCTCACCAGAGTCTTACACAGCCTCAGCAAAATATCCTGCTCTTGTTCTTAAAGTTGGTAGATTATTTCCGATCCGTGAATAGCTATGGTAATTTCAGTTCTCCCAGTGTGAATTTAGATTGGGAAGATGCAATGTGGTAGCTAGAATGCAAAGTTCAGAATTACTATTCAAATAGTGGTTTTATTTCAGATTGGAAAAGTAGCCTAATTTCCAAATGAACTTGAATGAATGGTTAATTTATTTAAAAAAATCCTTGTTTGCCTTTAATAGCTTCAAGAGGGTATGGGAAATTGCCTTTAATTACCAGGAAATGTGATATTGGCTTTTCTCTTTAGGTGTTGATCGCTGTGGGACGTGATGCTTGCACAAAGCACATTGGCCTAGAAAAGATTGGCGTTCAACTAAATCAAAAGTAAGTTGTGTTTTTCACAAGATTAAAGTTTGCAGAAAAGTTCTTGAGATCGATTTGAGTCTGGTCTGCAAATATTGGAGCTGAATTGGGGGAAAAGCTGGAATTCAGCTGAAGGAATGAGGGGGTGGTTTGGTAGTTGGGGGAGGGGGGTGGGGGAGAGGGGAGAAACATCCATAATTGCTTCCTTCAAATTGTCTGTTAAATACAAGTTTGCTTCTGAATGGCACAAGATTGGCATGCATAAACATGGACCCAAAATACTTTGGTACAGTTTTGTGCTGCATTGTTTCCAAGCAATGGAGGTCAATCCTATCACTGCAACTTAGAATCATAGAATCCCTACACTGTAGAAGGAGACCATTTGGCTCACTGAGCCTGCGCCAGCAAGAATCCCATCCAGGCCCTAACCCAATGTATTTACCTCTGGCACTAAGGGTCAATTTTTCATGACCAATCAACCCGACCTCCTCCTTTGGAGTGGAGGAGGAAAGCACCTGGAAGAAACCCACAAGAGTTGAACTTGGGTCCCTAGTGCTGTGAGACAGCAGTGCTAACCACTGTGCCACCCAATTGATCCTATCAAGACTGAGTCTAGCAGGGGTGTGTCATTGCCCCCATTTCTTTCTCCATCTTCATGGTCACCATTCTTCACCTTGTTAAGAACAAGCTTTCCAATGGAGTAGATATAATTTGCAGAATGGACAAAACACATTTCAACTTTGGCCGGTTGAAATCGACAGAGAAATTGACACCAAATCGCTCATGGAACTTCAGTATATGGATGATATCGCCATCTCTGGTCTCTCAGAAGGGAATCTCCAAACCATGCTTGACCCCTTCCTGGAAGCATATTGAGGATTCATTCTCAACCTCAAGCAGACTCCCATCCGTCAGCAACCCACTCCAGGACAGGATCTGGTCTCTCCCTCCATCCAGAACAATGGAAAAACCCTTTCAAACATGGAACGTTTCTGTTGGGGAGCGACCCCTCATCTAAAGCTGGCATCAATGCCGAGATCCAACATTGTGTCCAATGCTGCCTTTTGACGCCTGTGGACGTGAGTCTTCAACCATGAAATTGTGCTGGCACCAAGGTCATCCTGTACAGGGCAGTGCTTTTCCAACTCTTCGGCTTAGAAACTTGGACTCTGTACAGACGCCACCTCAAGGCTCTGGAGAGGTACCATCAATGCTGTATTGACATCAGATGGGAGGACATGTGTACTAACATCAACATCCTTGAACGAGGCAAGAGCACCAGCATCGAGGCCTTGATCATCTAAAACCAACTCTGCTGGGCCAACCGTGTGCTTAGGATGTTAGAATCCTGATTGCCAAAGCACGTCTCCTTTCCCCAGCTCCAGGAAGGTTCCCAAACAAGAGGATGACAAAGAAAGTGCTTCAAAGACACCCTGAAGGCTTGCCTCAAGAAATACAACATAGATATCAATGCCTGGACATGCAACTCGTGACCAGTAACACAGTTTCTTGGGTGGACAATCGTATTCATTAGTGATCAGCTTGTACAGTTTTACAATTTTATATTCATATAGAGCATTTTTATACAAAAGAAAAATTTATTTAGTATAGTGACTTGTATGTTATGACCAGGTGTGGGGGAGTGAACTGGCTCCCCTGTATTTAGCCCTCCTCGTAAATGCCACATAAATCCAAATGTGTTGATTTAATAAGAAGCCAATCAAACTTAGTTTTCCTGAGTCAGAATAAATTTATTACTTACTAAACCTGAAAAAAATAAGACACGAAAGCACGCATGTACGTGCCACACATTTCAGAAGTTACTGAGCCTTGCAGCTGTTTGAAGTTCATGGTTTATTAAATGCTCCCAATGCACTGTAGGGACTCTCCAAAGCTCCTTGGGCAACACCTTCCAAACCCACAAGCAGGACAAAGGCAGCAGATGCCTGGGAACACAACCACTTCCCCTCCAAGTTGCTCACCACCCTGACTTGGAAATCTATTGTAATTTCTTCACTGTCCAGGAACTCCTTCCCTAACAGCACTTTTGGTGTGCCTACACCTCAGACTGCAGCGATTCAAGAAGGCAGTTCACCACCACCTTCAAGGGCAATCTAGCAGTGGGAAATAAATGTTGGCCTTGCCAGCGGCACCCACACATGCTGTATACAAATTTTTAAGAAGTTGAATTGAAAATCAGCTGCACTTGCTGGAGACAACCATTGCTTTAGAGAAAGACTCAGATTTTTTTACTGCTTCAGTTTTTTCAGATTAATTTGATGACCCTGTATTTCTGTCTGACTTGAAATTTCGTAACTCCTCCCCCCCCCCCCCCATTGGTGTGTTCCACAGAAAGGAATTCGTTTACAGGTAAAATCATACAGGTTTACAGCATGGAAACAGGCCCTTCAGCCCAACTTCTTCATGCCACTTAAGCTTGTCCCAATTGTTGTGCAACAAGTAATCACAGTTTTGATCTTCAATTTTTGACTCATTGAAACCAACAAGAGATGGGATTATTTTGTCGTCCGTGGAGTTTTCAGTATTTGTTGGGTGTGTCTGACTGGTTAGCAGTTCTCCTTGTGTTTGCTGCTGATTAAAATTCAGCAGTTTGCATTTCTCTTTTTGAAGTCGATGGTGACACCCCACAGATGTTAGAGCAAGTCTGCAGTGCAATCCATATAGAAACTTCCCAGAACAGTGGTCTGCTTACAGTATCAGACACCTTTTGGTCAGTGTTTGTCTTGTTCAATATGTTTTTGGTTAGCTGACAAAATTATGGTTGTTATGACAACGAGCAGGTAAGGTTTATTTGCATACTGCAATGAGCGAAGTGATTGCTCTACAAACATTACTGAGAAAGTAATTGGTCACTTTTTGAAGTTTCCCCTGAAACATATCCCTCCCATAGCAGTTAAGGGGCAGTTCTGCACTGTTGATGTCATAGAACCCTACAACGCAGAAGGAGGCCGTTCGGCCCATCGAGTCTGCACCGACCATAATCCCGCTCAGATCCTATCCCTATAACCTCACGCATTTTACCCAAGCTAGTCCTCCTGACACTAAGGGGCAATTTAGCATGGCCAATCCACCTAACCTGCATGTTGTTGGACGGTAGGAGGAAACTGGAGCACCTGGAAGAAACCCGTGCAGATAGTGTGCAAACTACACACAGGTAGTGACCCAAGTCGGTAAGCGAACCCAAGTCCCTGGTGTTGAGGCAGCAGTGCTAACCACTGTGCCATCATGTTCAGGTCTGGACCATGGAGTTGAACCCAGAATCTTCTGACTCTGAGTTATGAATGAAACCTGGCTGATGATTTTTGTACTTTTTAAAAAAAATCTGTACTCCTTTGTGGACCCGACGGTACTTCACCCAAATGTTTGAGGAGGAACTGACAGACCATAGAGTTGATCTGTCCTTTCCATGAATTGAATTGAAAACTGCTTCCGACAGGTCACTGTATTAATTTGGTTTCCACCACCCTATCTCATACACACCTGGTTTTGATGTCACGGCTGTAATCAAACTTAACTACTTAATTCTGAATTTTTGTTTTGAGAATTTGAAGTGTGAATTTTACCCTGTGAATCAGTTGCATTTTCACAGTTCTGGGATTTGAGTAAAACATTTTGGCAGGTGCCAAATTTCACAGCTAGATTTTGTTTTTTACTTTGTTCCCCATCATTTCAATCCATTTCCTTTATCTTGAACGTACATATTATATTGTGAAGTCTTCTAATTAGTAGTTAATCTGTGAAGTAAAATGGCAATATAAACAGTGACTTGTGCCAAAAAAGAGAAATTGTGGTGACCTTGAATTGCTTGTGACTAGATTTGGCTTTCATTAGATAAATATCCTTTTTGACAGAGGTAGGATGACTTGGCAATTTTAAATTTGACTGCAGTCCAATTTCTTTGGAAAATGCGCAACAGTAAAGCTGGTCAGTTGTTCCTGATACTTACACTGAGATGTCTCTCTTCTGGTGTTTGAGTGGCTTCTGTTATAAAACAAGTCGCCCCTAAAGCTACTTGAGATTCCACATGCCACTCTGGCTGAACAGGTGTATGTGTTCTGCTTAGTTAATCATTTCTGAAATTCTAGTTATGACACTGGCATTGCAGAAGACTTGCAAAGTTTTCATGTAACTTAAGTAATATGCCCAGAAGTGCAACTCTACATTAGTGTCCTCAAATATGGCTACACTATATTTACTTTAATGAAAGAAAATTTGTCTGCACATATTATGAGACTGACCCTTTTGAAGATACTAACTTAATTTGACAGACTAAAAGTAGTTCAATTATGTTTGACCTTTGAGTATCTGATATATTGGATTTGATTTATTATACGTATTAGTATACAGTGAAAAGTATTGTTTCTCATGCGCTATACAGACAAGATGTGGGTATGCCGGCGTTGGACTGGCGTAAACACAGTAAAAAGTCTGACAACACCAGGTTTTAGTCCAACCTATTTATTTGATAATATACTCGCAAGCTTTCGAGGGGTTACCCTCTTCGTCAGGTGAATGGAGAGTTCTCCATTCACCTGACGAAGAGGGTAACCCCTCGAAAGCTTGCGAGTATATTATCAAATAAATAGGTTGGACTAAAACCTGGTGTTGTCAGACTTTTTACTGTCTATACAGACAAAGCATAGTGATCATAGAGAAGGATAGGAGAGACTGCAGAATGTCATGTTACAGTCATAGCTAGAGTGTAGAGAAAGATCAACTTAATGCAAGGTAGGTCCATTCAAAAGTCTGATGGCAGCAGGGAAGAAGCTATTCTCAAGTCGGTTAGTACGTGACCTTGGACTGTTGATCTTTTTCCCGGTGGAAGGGAATGTCTAGGGTGCGTGGGGCCCTGAATTATGCTGTCTGCTTTGCCAAGGCAGCAGGAAGTATAGACAGTCAATGGATGGGAGGCTGCTTTGCGTGATGGGCTGGGCTTTGTTCATGGCCTTTTGTAGTATCTTGCAGTCTTGGACAGCGCAGGGGCCATACCAAGCTGTGATACAACCAGAAAGAATGCTTTCTATGGTGCATCATATATATAGACATTTGCATATACCATTTTCCACAAAAGAAGGGAAGCATATGGATTAGGATGTCTGGAGCTAGGTGAGGTGTTCGTACCTGTTAAATGTTGTTTTGTGGCCTGGGGTTTCTTTTAGTATAACCTGTGCATAGTACAAACAAAAGTGCATATAATGTTGTTTACAAATGGAATCAAAACAACAAAACCAGCAAAAAGATGTTTTAGTGAGGTATGATGAATGCATTGTCTGCAAAAAAATTTAGGGTGCACTCAATGCAAACTGAATTTTTGGGGATGTACCTAATTATTTCAGCAAATATTCTGTTGTGGGTATTACATTCTTGTTTAATTCATCCATTTAGCATAGTTTGTCTGAGCTAGATTGAGTAGAGCAGTACCATACCTGGTTTATAGGTGCCATTTCAAAACTGCTTGTCCTTTTCCTGAAGTGTTTTGTAAAGAGAGATGCTCACATTTCAGAAAATCAAGACACCTATTTTTCTGTTCAGTTGTAATATGCTATTTGGATTAAACACTGATATGAATTCCTTACTCAATGATCAAGCTGATGTGTGATGAAGACAGATTTTTAGATAGCAATGGATGAATGCAATATTTTCAATTTTTTTATTGATGTATGAAAATTCAATTTTAACTTCAGAATTTAAAAAACTGGGCTTCCTTTACCATGTGTGTACATGTTCTATCCTGAGTGTGCCATTTTCTTTTCTTGGAAACATGGTCCTAGATTTTCAGCAAAGTTGCAAGAAGCATGTGTAGCATTCTCAGGAAAGTAGGGAGATGGGAAACTAAGCCAGTTAGCTTAACATCTGTCATAAGGAAATTGCTAAAATCCATTATTGGGAGACTATAGCAGGATATTTTGAAAATAATGATTTAATGAGGCCATTAACATAGATTTGTGACAGGAAATTGTGTTTAACTAAATTTCTTGGAGTTTTTTTGAGGCAGTAACAAGCAAGATGAATAAAGGTGAACCTGTTGGTGTGGTGTACTTGGATTTCCTGAAGGCATTTGATAAAGTGCCACATCTCAGGTTACTATACAAGATAACATTACACGATGTAAGGGGTAAACATATCAGCATGGATAAAGGATTGGTTAGCTTACAGGGGTGTAGACAGTACAGTTAAGTGGGTCTTTTTTGGATTGGCAGACTGTAACAGCTGATGTACCACAGGGGTCAGTGCTGGGGTTTCAACATTTATAGGCTACATCTATTATCTGGATGAAGGGACCAATTGTAGAGTATCTAAATTTGTTGATGAGCCAAGCTGGTGGGAAAGTAAATTGTCAAGAGGAGATAGAGAGTCTGCAAATGGATCTAGACAGATTGTGAGTGGGCAAAAAATTGGCAGATGGCATATACTATGGGAAAATATGAACTTGCCCACATTGGCAAGAAGAATGGAGAAGCAGCATACTGCTTAAATTAAGAGCGATTGCAGAACCAAGGCACAGAGTGCTCTGGTTGTCCCGGTCCATGAATCATATGCAGGTACAGCAAGTAATTAGGAAGGCAGATGGAATATTGGAAGGGGAGACTGTTTCATAAGAAATAGGAGCAGGAGTAGGCCATGTAGCCCTTCGAGCCTGCCCCGTCATTCAGTTGAATCATGGCTGATCTGAAGTGGATCAGTTCCACTTTCCTGCTCTCTCCCCATAACCCTTAATTCCCTTGTCTATGAAAAACCTATCTACCCGTGACTTAAATATATTTAGTGAGGTAGCCTCCACCATTTCAATGGGCAGAGAATTCCAGAGATTCACCACCCTTTTGAGTGAAGAAGTTCCTCCTCAACGCTGATCTAAACTGCCCCCCCCCCACTTGAGGCTGTGCCCTCGAGTCCTGCTATCCTTTCTAAGCGGGAAGGGTCTCTCTACCTCTACCCTATCCATCCCCTTCATTATCTTGTACGTCTCTATAAGATCCCCCTCATCCTTCTAAACTCCAACGAGTACAGTCCCAGTCTATTTAGTCTCTCTTATCCAACCCTGTCATCTCCAGTATCAGCCTAGTGAACCTCCTCTGCACTCCCTCCAAGGCCAATATATCCTTCCGCAAGTGCAGCGACCAAGACTGCACACAGTACTCCAGCTGCGGCCTCACCAGTATCCTGTACAGTTACAGCAAGACTTCCCTACTTTTATATTCTAACCCCCCTCGCTATAAAGGCCAACATTCCATTCACCTTCTTGATCACCTGCTGCACCTGCAGACTGGGTTTTTGCGACTCATGCACAAGGACCCCCAGGTCCCTCTGCACCGTAGCACCGTTCCACTAGTGGGAGAGACTAGAACCAGGCAACATGGTTTTAAAAATAAGAGGTCTACTGTTTGAGATGGAGATGGGAAGAAGATTTTTCTTTTGGAAGAGTTTAGTGTGTGGATTTCTTTCCCAGAAAGTGGGGAGGCTTGGTCATTGAATTTATTCAAGGCAGGTTAGACAGATTTTTGATAGGTGAGGAAGTTGAAGGATTATGGGAGGTCAAATGGCCAAGTGGAGTTGAACTATAATCAGATAAGCCATAATCTTACTGAATCACGGAGCAGTCTCAAAGGCTTACTGGCTTGAATAGCTTACTACTTTTCCTATGCTTTAAGCTTCTCTTAAACAGCTATCATAGCATCTTGTTGCTCTTGTTTGTTTAAATTTATTTAAAGCCTTTATATCTTCTTTTCCCTAAATTCTTGAGATGTGGGCATCAGTGGTAATGCCAGCATTTGGCTGTTCCAAATTGCACCTTGACTGGAGTGGCCTGCCAAGCCTTTTCTGAGGGCAATGAAGAGTTGCCCACATTGCTGTGAGCCTCCAGTCGCATGTAGGCCAGACTGGGAAAGGATGGCAAATTCCCTTCTCTACAGGACGTTAGTGAACCAGATGGGTTTCTACAACCATCAATGATATTTTCATTTCATAATGTTGTTGGAGCTGCACTCACCCAGGCATACGAATTAGGAGCAGGAGCAGACCCTTTGAGCCTTCTTGCTATTCAATGAGCTCACGGATGATCTGATTGTAACCTCAACCTCATATTCTTGCCTACTCTCTAACCTTCTGGATACTGGTTAATTGAAAATTTATCCGTCTCTGCCTTAAAAATATTCACTGATTCTGCTTTCAGTGCCTTTTGAGGAAGTGTTCCAGAGGTTCACAACCCTCTTGAGAGAAAAATGGACAGCAGATTTCCTTCCCTAAAGAATATTAGTGAACCAAATGGGTTTTTATAACAATTGATAGTTTCCCGGCCACCGTTACTGAAACTAGCTTTATATTCCAGATTTATTAATTGGATTAGATACACCAGCTTGCGTAGTGGGATTTGAGCCAATGTCCCCAGAGCCTAGGCCTTTGAATTGCTAGTTCAGTGACATTACCACTACTCCTCCATCTCCCCAAAAAATGAAAGATTACTCATTGCAAGGATTGTTTTCAAATCTGTAAATGAAGGTCTGATATTTGTAATGGGCCTCTGACCTGGAAATTAGTGAAATGGTAGGGTTTTTTTATGTTGTCTCCATCTACATTTGGTTGCTGCTGTTGGTTTTCAAGTATCTAAGTCTGATTAGCTTAGAAATTAAGATTTTGTTGCAATAGTTTACTTTCGGTATGTTCCTAGAAATGGGAAAATCTTGGTGGATAACGAAGAAAGGAGCAACGTACCTCATATCTTTGGTATAGGCGATGTGATTGATGGCAAACCAGAGCTGACACCCGTTGCTATTCAGGCTGGGAAGTTGCTAGCACGCAGGCTCTACGCAGGTTCTACTGTGAAGGTAAGATGTTGTCATCTTAAACATAGAAATACTCCAGCACTCTCCCCATACCTTTAGAGTCTAGAAATCTTATCGATTTCCTTATTGAATATATTCTGTGATTTGACTTCCACAGCCTCCTGTGGTAGAGACTTCCATAAGTTTGCCACTCGAGTGAAGAAATGTCTCATTGTAGCCCTAAATGGCCAACCTGAGTATCCTGAGACTGTGACCCCTTGATCAAGATGCTGTAGCTAGAGGAAACAACATCCCTGCATGCAATCTGTCCAGCCCTGTCAGAGCTTTATAATGTTTCAATTAGATCCCCTTTCATTCTTCTAAATTCTAGTGACAGTCACACCCAATCTTCCCATATAAGACAATCCTACCAGCTCAGGAATCAGATTGGTGAAACTTTGTTTCATTCCCCCTATGGCAAGTATGTTCATTCTTAGATAAAGAAATCAAAACTGCATGCAGTACTCTGGGTGTGGCCTCACCAAGGCTCAGTACAGCTGCAATAAGATGTCCTAGCTCCTGTACTTAAGTTCTCCTGTAGTGAAGGCCAAACTACCATTTACCTTCCGAATCAATTGCTGTACTTGCATGCTTGCTTTCAGTGACTGGTGTTCAGGACATCTCGTTCCTGTTATATGTCAACATTCCCCAGTCTATCACCATTATCTGCAATGCTGCTTCTGCATTCAAAGTGGATGACAATCCACGTTATGCTGCATTTGCCACATTTTTGCTCACTCATGTAACTTGTCTAAATTATCTTGAAGTCTTTTAATATATTTCCCCACCAACTTTTGTGTCGTCATCAAACTTGGAAATATTCCATTTGGTTCCCTGATCCAAATCATTGATATATATTGTGAATAGCTTAGACTTGAGCATTGATCTGAGGGAGACACAGGTAACAGCCTGCCACTTCAAAGAAGACCCTACTATATTCCACTCTGTTTATCTGCTAACCAATTCTCAGTCCGTGCCATTATATTGTTGTTGATTTGTCCAATTTGTACATCGATTAAAGTCACTTATGATTACTGTAGCACAGCATATTATTATATGCATCTCAAATTTCCTGTTTAATACCATCCCCTACCTTGCTCCTATTGTTTGGTGTCTATAGACATCTCCAACTAATGTTTTCCACTACTAGTTGATTATAAGCTCCACCCAAGACTGATTCTACACCTAGATTTTCTGATCCACTATCCCCTCTCTCCACTGCACTGATTTATTTCTTAACTAATATCAACGCTACCCCATTTCCTTTCCCTTTTTTGTCTGTCCTCCCTCAATATTGAATACTCTTGGATATGCAGTTCCCAGCCTTGGTTACCCTATAGCCATGTCTTTGTAATCATATCATACTTGTGTATACTAATTTGTGCTGTTAATTTGTGTACATTATTGTGAATGCTCTGTACATTCCGATACAGTGCCTTTTAAACTTGTCTGTTTAATATTTTTACACATTTTCTTTGTACCATGGCCCTATTTTCTGGCTAGCCCTTGTTTCCTCTGCCTTCCAGTGTTGCTTTCTACTTTTCTGTCTTTCATTATCTTTGTTCCTTTGTCTTGTGTCTCCCCACTCAAGTTCCCATTCCCCCTGCTGCTGTAGTATAAACCCTGTCCATCAGCACCAGCAAATAGCCCTGCAAGGATGTTGATACCAGTCCTGCTAGAGTGCAGTTTGCAAAAGTCCCATCTTTCCCCACGTCATAAGAAATAGGAGTAGGCCATTTGACTCCTTGAATGACTCCTCCATTCAATAAAATCATGGTTCATTCAATTGTGACATTAACTCCATTTTCCTGCCTGTCCCAAATAACCCTTGACTTGCTTGTAGACCCCTTGTTATGTGTACAATATCTGCATGCTTTGTGTGACTGTCCCAGTGGCTCATTTGGTAAAGGCAAATAAGCCAGAAGATCTCTGAATCATAGAACATAGAACACTACAGCACAAACAGGCCCTTCAGCCCACGAGTTGCGCCGATCACATCAACACCTATCTATAACCCCCAATCCCATAAAACCCCATATACTCATCCAGAAGTCTTTTAAAAGACCCCAGCGAGTTCGCCTCCACCACCACTGACGGCAGCCGATTCCACTCACTCACCACCCTCTGAGTGAAAAACTTACCCCTAACATCACTTCTGTACTTTCCTCCCCGCACCTTAAATCTGTGTCCTCTCGTAGCGACCATTTCAACCCGGGGAAATAGCCTCTGAGAATCCACCCTATCCATTCCTCTCAACATTTTATAAACCTCTATCAGGTCGCCTCTCAACCTTCGTCTCTCCAGGGAAAAGAGACCCAGCTCCCTCAACCTAACTTCATAAGGCATGCCTCCCAGTCCAGGCAACATCCTTGTAAATCTCCTCTGTACCCTTTCAATAGCTTCTACGTCTTTCCTATAGTGAGGTGACCAGAACTGCGCACAGTACTCCAAATGAGGCCTGACAAGGGTCTTATAAAGTTGCAGCATTACCTCCCGACTCCTAAACTCAATCCCTCGATTAATGAAGGCCAGTACACCATACACCTTCTTGACCACCTCTTCCACCTGCGAGGCTGATTTAAGAGTCCTGTGGACCCGGACCCCAAGATCCTTCTGTTCTTCAACACTACTAAGACTCCTGCCCTTGATAGTGTACTCGTTCATCCCGTTGGTTCTGCCAAAATGGACGACTACGCATTTATCCGCGTTGAAGTCCATCTGCCACTTCTCCGCCCAGTCCTGCATCCTATTTATGTCCTGCAACTTTTGACATCCTTCCAGACCATCCACAACACCACCGACCTTCGTGTCATCAGCGAACTTACTTACCCATCCCTCCACTTCCTCATCCAGGTCATTTATGAAAATGACAAACAGCAAGGGTCCTAGAACAGATCCCTGGGGCACTCCACTGGTGACTGACCTCCATTCAGAAAAAGACCCATCCACAACCACACTCTGCCTTCTGCAGGCAAGCCAGTTCTGGATCCACAAGGCCAAAGGCCCTTGGATCCCATGCCCTCTCACCTTCTCAGTCTGTAATCAGTCTGATTACATCTGATCTCAGCAAGATCAGTAGTAAGGAGGAGTCCAATCATGGTTCTTGCCCCTGGTCTGTTATCCAATGATTTACGGTTGGAAGTTCCAGTATTGGATCTTGGGTGATGTGAAGTGTGCTCAAGTAACCTGCTGATGTCCTGTCATAGCTGACAAAGAATGACATTGGAAAAGACACCAGCGTTCCTATGGAGCTACAACTCCTGCTTCACTATGGCAGACAGTGAAAATTGTCAGAAGTATTGTAGTCATATCCTGGGAAGTTTTTTGGCTATTTTTATTTTACATGATGAAACCTTTTGTCACTTTGTTTTCCTTGTAATGAAGGTCGAATCCGTTAGTAGTGTAACTTGTAATATGTTGCAATATTTGTCTTCAAGTCACTAAAATAAGACCAAATAGGGGAAAGTACTGTCAGTTCTGTTGATAGCAATTTATTTTTCAGTGTGACTATGTCAATGTGTGCACGACAGTTTTTACACCAATGGAGTACGGATGTTGTGGACTATCTGAAGAAAATGCAAAAGCACTTTATGGAGAAGAACATATAGAGGTAAGAAACTTTTAGTGTTGAATTAAATATGGCTTTTTTGTATTGAGTGGATTTGTTGCCCTCATAAGAACCTTTGCTCCTGCTGGGTCAGTCAGAGTTTGTTTATTTTAAAATTCATCATTGGCAGACCCAAAATCAATGATTTAGATACAATTGCCTGCTGTTTAAGCTTCTTGCTGATTTAATCATTGGTGTTTGAACCTCCTTGGGGATGTGATTAATTGATCTTTAATTTCTTTCTTCTTCCAACAGTTTGCTTGGCTTACTTCCAGATTTGGTACCTTGGTCACTTTTGGATCAGTGTTGACATTTTGACTGCTTATGAAAATAGTCAATTACTGGAGAAGGGATAATCACTCATTCTGTTGCTGTCCAAAGTATTGGACATAATTATCAAATAGAGCATCTTGTGCAGTAAATGTCAGTACCAAAGCAAGATGGCTGTGAAGGACTGGATGTCTTAGAACTCTGCATCATCCTAGTTGAAACTATGGATGTAACCTGTTTATAACCTAAACTTGCTTTCAGCTGATCAAATCCTGGGAATGGAGATTAGAAGTTCAGTAGACCAGTGGTGTGAATGTGACCAGTGGATATATTGTAATATGCATCTTGCTATGTATTATTTGTATAGAGCTTGTAGTGTTATGTCATCTTCTTCACATGATGTGACGTAGATCTGGGGGCCTGTTGCTGCTGTGATAATATGTTCTGCCATTATTACAGTTACTGGAATATCTGGTTAATTGCTCTGACATTACTATTGTTCAACAGAATATATCTTTTGGTGGCCTATATATACTGATTTGATTTATTATTGTTGCATGTATTAGTATACAGTAAAAAGTACTGTTTCTTGCATGCTATACAGACTAAGCATACCTTACATAAAGAAGGAAAAGAGAGAGTGTATAATGTAGTGTTGTAGTCATAGCTAGGGTATAGAGAAAGATCAACTTAATATGAGGTAGGTCCATTCAAAAGTCTGATGGCAGACAATCAAGCACATGGTGTCCATTCAATTGGTCTTTGTTGTTGAGCTCGAGCAAGGTTCCTTCTGGTTGTTCAGTGACTCATCTTGAAAATTACATGTGGACGCAAACTGAAAGCAAGGTAGTATTTGGTAGTGATGTTTTCCAGTGGTTAAATTGAGTCTTATGGTCTGGATTCGCATGGAATATGCTTCAAGAGGAGTGGAGCATTTTTGGATGGGATGGGTAGTGGCAGGGTGGGGTTGGAGGGATTTCCTGTAAAATGTTTCGAGCTGTAGTGTGGTGCTGACTGGAATTTGTACTGTTGATCTCCTTGTTCTGAACTTAATTCATTCACACTAGAAACTTGGTAACATATATAAGGAGCTAATGTATAAGAAGACCATTCTCCTTTAAATGTGGGTTGACAGTAATTATGCACGTGGGTTATTGTGTGAAAAGAAAGCAAATGAGCAATTTACTGAGTTTTTCCTGTCATCGATCAAAGTGCAGAATACCTTTAGTGACATCTCATATTCATTACTTGGAGTTCTCAAATGCAGGAAGAAGCAGGTTACATTAGAGGTGAAAATAGTGGTATTTATGTTCAAACGGCTATGGAATAACAACTTGGTTCAGATTCCACCGTTATATTTGCAATTTTGGTACCCTGTTTACCCCAACAAGGCTGGGGAGTGGATTGAATTTATTGCTGGGGCTGAGACAATGGTTTTGGACTTCATAATATTTAACTGGACATAGGAATTACAACTCATCCAAGATTGGATGTCAACCAGTGTTTTGAGGATACACAGGATTGGAAGAGTCAACTGAGTTGGAGCTTGCTGTCATCAGCTTATGTGAAAGCTGAGCTATAAATAAAGTGAGAAGTGCAGGAGTTGATGCTTTGAAAAGTCCCTGGACACTGATACAAGGAGGGAAGGGGAAAGCAATTCTTGAGATTAATTGGCCATGGCTGCACAGATAAAAATGGAACCGAGAAAGAGCAGTTCCAGTAGACAATGGAAGAGTAATGTTGGAGGATATTACAGTGTGTCAGTTTGAATATAGTATTCTTTTTTACTGGCATTGGTTGAGAGTTCTGAATATGTGTAGGTTTTGGAGGGCCTTCAGTCTGCGAGTGTTCTGCAAGCAAGGCCTGTTTTACAAGTGCTTCTGTTTTCATGGTCATTACTATTGTGCTGAGTTACTGCTATTAAGTTTTTTGTTATTTTATTATACAATGAAGATCTTTCTCTTAAACAACACATTCAACTATCTGTATTGTGGTCTCAAGTTACCACAGAGGACAATAGGGTTATTATTCCAAAGGCTGCAAAGTGGGCAAGGAGGCAGTGTAACACAACTGTAGATGATATAATTTTTTTAACTTGGGCCATTTCATTGCTGTGGCAGGAGCAGAAATCTGATTAAAGATTCAAACATTTGAACTGAGAAAGTTGGAACTGATTTAAAAGGTAACAATATTTTCAATATGGAATGGCTCTTTGCAAGGACAGGAGTTTTACATCAATGGGGACGAAGTAGAAAGGGTCGAGAGTTTGTTTTTAGGTGCCTAGATCACCAACAACCTGTCCTAGTCCCCCATGCTGATAGCATAGTTAAGAGCCCACCAGTGCCTATACTTTCTCAGAAGACTAAGGAAATTTGGCATGTCAGCTATGACTCTCGCCAGCTTTTACAGATGCACCATAGCATTCTTTCTGGTTGTACCACAGCTTGGTATGGCTCCTGTTCTGCCCAAGACTGCAAGGAAGTACAAAAGGCCATGAATGTAGTACAACCCATCACGCAAACCAGCCTCCCATCCATTGACCCTGTCTACACTTCCCACTGCCTCGGCAAAGCAGCCAGCATAATCAAAGACCCCACGCGCCCCGGACATTCTCTCTTCTGTCGGGAAAAAGATACAAAAGTCTGAGGTCACGTACCAACCGACTTTGCTGCTGCTGAGACTCTTGAATGAACTTACCTTGCATTAAATTGATCTTTCTGTACTCTCTAGCTATGACTATAATGCTACATTCTGCACTCCCTTAATTCCTTCTCAATGAAAGGAATGTTTTGTCTATATAGTGTGCAAGAAACAATACTTCTCACTGTATACTAATACATGCAACAAATCAAATCAAAAACTTTTTTTGAAGACGGGGTTGAGAATGGTAATTTGGAAGGGGTATTGGACACAACGTGAGAAAGAGCAGTTGCATTCAGGTACATGGAGGTTAGGAAGGGAATTGGACTTATCAAATTCGTCAAAATTGAGATAGGCATCTTATGGGCAAGATGAGATTTGAGAGGGCATGGATGAAGATAAGAGTCTGGCATCAGGACTAGGTAAAATAGCAGTCGGCATCTGAACAGACCTTGTTAGAAGCCTATAGGGTACTTGCTTTTGTGTGATGGTAAAGGGGGCAATGTGGAGAGGTTAGAGTCAATAGCAAGAGAGTTTATGCAGAGGGCCAAAGTTGTTTTGTCCTGTGCTGAGCCAGAGGAAACAGTTGTGAAAACTATTTGAAGTGTGAGCTTTGATGGCATGCAGCCAACCACTAGAAGCGATGAAAAGAGTTAGAATGTTATCAGAATACATGTAGAAGCTAACTTTGTTACTGACGGCTGTCTGGATATAGTGGATAGACTTAAAACATGACTAGGCAAGTTCAGTGCATGTTTAGCCTCTGCAAGTTTGAATAATATTGCCTTGTTCCAATTTTTGGTGAACTTTGTCACGGTTTGCTTTTGCAACACCTTTTGAGCTATTCAGCAGTGCCAGGGGCAATTCACTACTTCATATTGCTGAGCCCCAGTATTGCAGGGAGCTATCTATATTTTTAAGGATGCCTAACATTGCACTTTTTTTAAGAAGTAAATTATTTCTGGAGCCTTGAATGCTTGGTTTGCTTTCTGAAGCTTTTGCTTTTTGTTGAATGTTTTTATTTTGAAATTTTGTGTTGACTATTCACATTATGGATTTCAGGTGTATCACAGCATGTTCTGGCCACTGGAGTGGACAATACCAGGAAGGAGTAAGAATGGCTGCTATGGCAAGGTGATTTGTGCAAAGCTGGATCATGTAAGTTGTTTGTCAAATATTTTTTCTAGAATGGAATAGGAGTATGGCTGTATAATTATTTTAAACACTTGAAGTAGACTCTTTCCTGCTCAAATTGCATGAGTAGGTTCTGAAACTGTGATTTGAAGCAGAGCTTCACAAGAATATTGCAGGAGTTGGACTTAGAGTCAGAGGATTCCAGCATGGAAAGAGGCCCTTTGGCCCAACTTGTCCATGCCGCCCCTTTTTTAAGCCCTAAGCTATTCCCAATTGCCTGCATTTGGCCCATTATCCCTCTATACCCATCTTACCCAAGGTACTGTCTTGATGCTTTTTAAAAGCCAAAATTGTACTGCCTCTACTACTACCACTGGCGGCTTGTTCCAAACTCTTCCCTCTGTGTGGAAAAAATTGACCCTCTGGACACTTTTGTATCTCCCCCCCCTCACCTTAAAACTATGCCGTCTAGTTTTAGATTCCCCTAAGTTTGAGAAAAGATATTTACCATTTAGCTGATCTCTGCCACTCATTATTTTATAAACCTCTAAGATCACCCCTCAACATCTACGCTCCACAGAAAAATGACCCAGTCTATCCAGCCTCTCCTTATAACACAAACCATTGAGTCCCGGTAGCATCCTAATAAATCTTGTCTGCATTCTTTCTAGTTTAATAATATATTTTCTATGATAGGGTGACCAAAACTGTACACAGTATTCCAAGTGTGGCCTTACCAATGTCTTGTACAACTTCAACAAGATGTCCCAATTTGTACAAAATTTTACTTCATGCTTCATGAAACTGGTTAGGTGACTGTTAGGAACAGTAGTTGCATCTCCAGTACCTTGCTCAGCAGTCTACTCAAGTAGTTATTAACACTTAGGCTTTCTACCTATGGATTTGGCGAGGCAATAGCACAGTAGTATTGTCACTGGACTAGTAACCCAGAGACCCAAAGCAAGATCTAGGGACCTGGGTTCAAATCCCACTGTACCAAATGGTGAAATTTAAATCAGATAAAAATCTGGAATGAAAAAAGTCTTAATTGTCATAAAAACCCATTTGGTTCACTAATACCCTGTAGGGAGGGAAGTCTGCTGTCGTTACCTGGTCTGACCCCACATGTGACTCCAGGTCACAGCAATGTGGTTGACTCAAATTATTTCTGAAATAGCAATTAGGGACAGGCAGTAGATGCTAGCTTATGTCTTGTAAAATGAATTTTTAAGTAACTGCAGCTGAACACAAATCTGCCCCTGCTCAGCAACTCCTCCACTCATCCCACCCCTCAGGTTCTCTGCTCCTTTCTGTTATGACGTGTTAACACCGATTTGGAAATTCAATGGGAGTTTTTTAAATACTTAATCCTCTTATCATTTCTCAGATCATAGGCAGTCAAAACAATTTTGTATGATGGAATGCCTCTACCAGAGAAGATGCATGTTTTTCTTGAAAGAGTCTTTTGAGTTAAGTCAGAAGTGGAAATATTTAACTTTCATATTCCAGATAATAGGTTGCAACTTTGGATCTTCATCTGAACTTTTGAAGATGCGCTCATTAATTGTAAGTACCAATTTTATCAGCAAAACTTATTAAATTAACTTTCGTTCTGGTTCTAGTCCAGAGTAGTGGGATTCCACGTGCTTGGTCCGAATGCTGGAGAAATCACTCAAGGTTTTGGTGCAGCAATGAAATGTGGTATGACCAAAGAACAACTGAACAGCGTCATTGGCATACATCCAACCTGTGCTGAGGTAAGGCTTGGATATTTGTCCGTTTTCATTTTCTATCATAACTCTTTTTAATTATTGTATCGCAAAAAAAAAGTACATTGGAAGTATCAGATCCCTTTGTGGCTTTTCTTGCACTTCACATTTTGTTTTTCCTTTTCTAGCTTGTGGTTTCACAGGTGCTGGCAGTTTCTCCAAATTACTTTGTGACTGGTCTATTTGTTCTTTAAGCCTAGGTAGAAGCAGTCGCTGAGTGTGAACTTCCTGTTAGAACTTGAGATTGATGTGTGTCACTTTTTCTCCAAAAGGAGAATCTGATAGCTATCAATCAGAGCATGCTTTACCAACTGAGTCCAAGTGTTCCCTATAACTACTTGGCACTAACTAAAGACTGACCATGTAAAATTCTGATATAACATTGTGATGTAAGGGTAGGCAATGGTGCAGTGGTAATTCTGGCCTTGTGTGACTTTGTGGAGTCTGCATGTTCTCCCTGTGTCTGCGTGGGTTTCTTTCGCAGGTTAAGTGGATTGGCCAAGCTAAATTGTACCTTCATGTCCAAAGGATGCATTAGTATCGTGGGTTAGCCATGCTAAATATGCAGGGATAGGATGTGAGCATGGACTTGGATAGGATGCTGTTTTGTAGAGTTGGTGCCAATTCAATGGGCCGAAAGGTCTCCTGCACTGTAGGGATTCTATGAAATTAAATCCAGAGACCTGGGGCAATGCTCTGAGCATTTGGGTTCAAATCCCATCATGGCACGGGATACAATTTAAAGTCTCAGTAAAATATCTGGAATTAAAAATCTTAATGATGACCATGAAACCATTGTCAATTGTTGTAAAACCCATCTGGTTCTGTAATGCCCACTGTGTTAATCCAGACCCACAGCAAGTCGTTGTCCTCTAAAATGCTCAGCAATCCACTCAGTTGTATTCAAGTGCTACAAATGGAGCAAAAGGGAATGATGTTGGACAGACTATCTCGCATTGACCTAGACACCAGAAGCAACAGTGGCAAACCCAGACTTGTTGACCTACAACGTCGTCCTTACTAACATCTGGGTGTTTATGCCAAAATTGGGAGAACTGTCTGATGGACTACAAGCCTGACATCATCATACTGATGGAATCATATCTTACAGATAATGTCCCAGGCACTACCATCACCTTTCCTGGATATGGCCTGTCTCAATAGTGGGATAGACACAGCAGAGGTGATAGCACAGTGGCATATAGTCTGGAGGGAGTTCCCTGGGAATCCTCAACATTGACTCTGGACTCCATGAAGTCTCATGGCACCAGGTTTAACATGGACATGGAAATCTCTTACTGGTTACCATCCCCTATCAGCTGATGAATTAGTACCCCACATTGAACATCACTTGGAGGATGCACTGAGGGTGGCGAGGGCACACAATGTACTCATAGGTGAGGGACTTCAATGCTCATCAGCAAGAATAACTTTTTAGAACACAGCAAATCAAGCTGGCCGGCCCTCTAAGGACATTACTGCTAGACTGGATTTGTGTCAGGTGGTGAGGGAACCAACAAGGGAAAATCATACTTGACCTCATCCTCACCAACTTTCCTGTTGCAGCTGCACCTGTCTATGACAGTGTCAGTAGGAGTGACCACCGCATTGTAGAGACCTTGTAGAGACAAAGTCCTGTCTTTACTTTGCCACGTTGCTAAATGGGATAGACTGTGGGCCATCGTCAGCAGCAGAACTGTACACAACCACAATCTGTAACCTCATGGTCTGGCATACCACCCCACTCCACCATTGCCACCCTGGTTCAGTGTAGAGTGCAGCAGGGCACAGCAGGAGCAACACCAAGCATATGTAAAAAATGTGGTGTCAATCTTGTGACGCTATAGCTCAGGAACTCCTGTGTGCCAAGCCACACAAGCTCAGTGATCCCACAACCACAGGATCAGATCTAAGCTCTGCAGTCCTGCCACTTCCAGCCATGTTGGTGGACAATTAAACAGCTCATTGGGGGAGGAATCTCCATAAATAACCTCATCCTCAATGATGGAGGAGCCCAGCACATTAGTACAAAAGATGAGGCTGAAGTGTTTGCAATAATCTTCAGGCAGGAGTGCCAAGTGGATGAGCCATCTTGACCTCCTCTGGAAGTCCCAAGCATTGTACATGTTAGTCTTCAGACAATTTGATTCACCATGTGTTATCAAGAAACATCTGAAGGCACTAGATATACAAAGGCTAGCCGCCCTAATATTCCAGTAGTGGTATTGAAGACTTGTGCTCCAGAACTTGCCATGCCCTAACCAAGTGTTCCAGTACAGCTACGACACCGACATCTACCCGGTGATGAGGAAAATTGCCCAGGCATGTCCCATACATAAGAAACAGGACAAATCCAACCAGACCAGTTACTGCCCCATCTGTCATCTTGATCATCGGTAATATGATGGAAGGGGTCATCAACAGTGTTATCAAGTGATATTTGCTCAGTAATAATCTGCTTACTGATACTCAGTTTGGGTTTCATTAGTTTCATTTAATTCCTGACTTCATTACAACCTTGGTTCAAACATGGACCAAAGAGCAGATTGCTAGAGGTGAGAGTGGCTGCCTTTGACATCAAGGCAACATTTGACCAAGTAAGTCAAGGAGCCCTAGCAAAATTGGAATCAATGGGAATTGGGGGAAACGCTCTTCTGCTTGGAACCATACCTAGCACAAAGAAAAATAGTTGTTGAAAATCCATCAAATCCATCAGCTCTAGAACATTACTGCAGGAGTTTCTCAGAGTAGTGTCCTATGCCCAACCATCTCCAGCTGCTTCACCGAAAACCTTACTACTATCATAAAGTCAGAAGTGGGAATTGTTCAGTATCATTCATGATTCCTCAGATACTGATGTAATCTATGTCCAAATGCAGCAAAACCTGCACCATGTTCAGGCTTGACTGACAAGTGACAAGCAACATTTGTGCTACACAAGTGCTCATGACCATTTCCAAATGGAAAGGATCCAACAATTGCCCCATGACATTCAATGGCAACACCATCGCTGAATCCTCCACTATCAACATTCTGGCAGTTTCCATTGCCCAGAAACTAAACTAGACCAGCCATATCAATACTGTGGCTACCCATGCAGGTTATAGACTAGAATTCTGCAGTGAGTAACTCACCACCTGATTTCCCCAAAGCCTGTCCACCTCTCCATTTGCCTGGATGAGTGCAGCTCCAACAACACTCAAGCTCAACACAATCCAGGACAAAGCTGCTTGATTGCTACCCGTTCCACAAATATTTAATCCCTCCACCCCAACACTCAGTCATGTGTACCATCTAGAAGTTGCACTGCAGTGGTTCAGGAAGACAAGGGCAACTAGGGATGGGCAATGAATGCTGGTCTAGCCAACAATGCCCACATTCTGTAAATGAACTAATAAAGTACGCTCAGCACTGCTATATCATTGTATTTCACTTGCCAAATCTTTGGAGAAACAATCCCCTGGTGCCTTGCTGATGTGTTTATGGTGGAAGGGCAAGGTTACAGAGCAGAGTTTGTTAATAGGAATATGTTTTCAGGTAGCCACTTGAATTGTCATGATGGATCATTTATCTTGTGTGTAATTAAAGTTATTGATCTGCCTCCCTCCTCCTCTTGCAGTTAATTATTTTTTCTTTTGTGTAGGTGTTCACCACAATGGAAATAACAAAACGATCAGGTGTGGACATTTCAAAGAAAGGAGGTTGCTGAGGTTAAACCCTGCTGTTGTAATGCTGCTGCTTTCTGCATGCACTTCCTCTGTTATGTGGTTGGCTGAACCTGCATCTGTCTCCACTCAGGTAAAACTAACAACTCACAACAAGAATATTAAGTAAAATTCACCTTGAAACAACGAGTTGTGCAGTGCCTTGAGTTGCACTTCGTACCTGTCACAGCAGAGGATCATGGTGTGTGCATGGGGTATGCAGATCAACAGCGGGGGTAAACCTCAAGTTGGAACTTTGACCCAACCTGCTTGGAAGGGCATTGAAAAAGATAGTGCCTCCTTGAAGTTTTGGCCTGGAACCTGATTTGAGGTGGGCCATGACGGATGACTAACAAGCAAGGTCTGGAACTTCTACGTCCAATCGTGCTTCCTTTTTGTGGTGAGGCTTTAGTCTTGTGGAACAGTTTGAAGTCTCACCGGGTAATACTGTTCCTTGTTTCTTAAATGTGTGTTGGGCTGCTGATGGGGAGGTGCTGAGATGAATGTGTTTTTTCCTCTGTACAGTTTAGGTAACTAGCATCATTGTACTCGATGTTTATAAGTTTTAACAAAATCAAGAACTTGTCTGTAAAGGAACATGTCATGTTTGATTCATATTTAAACTCTGTACAATACCAATCTTGTACTTTTTCACCAAAAAAAGTTGATTATGTTTCAGGAAGCATGAACCTGAATGTTTTTCTGTTTCAACAAAGAATCTGCCTTACATGTAACTATCTACACTTTGCTACCTGTCCCTTTTTAAAAAAACTTGGTAGTCTAAAAGGAGTAACCAACAACTGCTGGCCAAACTTGTTAGTTGCGGGTGTTCTGTTTTTTTAAAAGAAAATGAGTGGGAATTGGTGGATCTGTAAACTGCCTTTAGCAGATACTTATAATTAAAATTGGGGTTTTTGTAATGGAATTGGGATTTTGAATAAAAGTGGATGTATTGAATGAATTTTTGTCTTGTACATCTTGGGATACCTAAATGAGAGCTGGACTGTTCATCCAAAGTTGTTCAAAGCTGTTTATTTTTTAATGGGTTCTAATTAGTAAGAAGTTTAGTACACTGCTGTACTTTCTTTCACATATCAATTTTAAGTTAAATTGAAATGGTTTGTGTTTTCCAGCATCACAACCCATTGCCTTCATTCCTCCCATTCTTCACCTTTTTAATTTGGAACACTTGCACTCCAAGCTCAGTTTGGATACATGTACGCATTTTGTGACGTTGTGCAGTTTGTTTGAAGATAACCATCAGTGCTTGTTCTTTAATTAGGATGTTTCTTTTTCATTAGTTTATCATTGGTGTCCATCTGAGTAGAACTTTCATGACATTTGATTGTATTCGGCCTCTGAGCAGCAGTAACTTGAACAATTCCATTGTGAACAAAGTTTGTTATCCAAAATGCATTTAATAAAAATAAAATCTGTATAGAATTCAAAACTGTGTGCAAGATGTGTATTTCTGTTCAGGCAGAAGACTTGGATGGTATTGTCAAGTATTTGTGGTATTTGGCTGCTGCAGTTCAGTTATTGGGTCAGTTGGATGTCATTGCTGCTGAAGTGCAAATTTGTGACCCATTTTCATTCATATAAGCTGGAATTTGATGCTGTCTATAAAGGAAAATGACCTGTAGGTGTAAATACTATTCAGCCCATTTCCTTTGCCATCTCTTCTTTGCTAGAGCATTTTGCTGAAACCAGATCGTAACTCTTCATTACTGAAATACCGCAAAATTTATTTTGCATTCAGGAGTTGATAAAATGCTGAATTGACTTCTGAATGCAACTGAATATTGAATGGATTGTGCGCTGAAAGTCACCTGGAAATTCTTCTCTTCAGTTAATCTTGCTAAAGGGTTTTTGTGGTACAAGTGTGAAATGGTTCAGGGATCTTGGCTACTCTCCATTTTGCTTCAATTAAATTCTACTTTAACCTAAGTTGCCCTCTTCCTTCTGATTTCACTGGGTTCCTTTCCCCATTGACATTCAAAATCTTCAGCTGTGAGTGCCAATTGTCTCTCACTTACCTTTCTGTGATAACCAGATTGCTACATGGTTTCATTCCATTCTCCACTCTCTTCACTATTGCCCAGTGATGTAAAGTCCAGCAGTCATGGTCCTATTCTCTGGATGTCCACCCTTAAAATTCTCAACATTCACCTGTAGCACAATGTAATATGGCAGAGATGGAGACCATTTGGCCCATCAGGCCTGTGCTGACCCTTTGAAAGAGAGAACAAATTGGTCCTACCTTCCCCATTGCCCTTAAAGTTTTCGTTTTGAAATATTTATTCACATACTTAAGCTTTTATCTGTTTCTTCTTTAGCCACTGTGTTTCAGATCATATCTTCTGATCATATTTAAAAAATGAGTTCCCCACCTTAGGTTTAATATAATTGGCAAGAGGGCCAGTGACCTGTCACTGGAAGCTTTCTTCTTTTCCCTTTCTAAACCCCCTCCATAACTTTGCGTATTAAATCACACTTCGCTTTGTGTCCCCCTTACAGAAATCTCAAAGTCTCTAGATTCTCAATGTAACTGATGTCCCTTAGCCTAGGTGCCATTTTGTAAAGTCTCAAGTCATCCTGCAGAAGATACAGAGGATAGTTAAATGAAGGGTACAGAGAAATTTAGATAATTTCCCTTGGAGCAGAGAATACATAGAATCCCTACAGTGCAGAAGGAGTCCATTCATCCCATCGAGTCTGTACTGACAATCCCACCCAGACTCTATCCTTGTAATCCCACGTAATCCCTCACCAAGGGGCCAGACCCCATATGTTCCCCGTAATCCCCCTAACCTATATATCTCGGGCAACTAAGCAGCAGTTCAGCATAGCCAATCCACCTAACCTGCACATATTTGGAATGTGGGAGGAAACTGGAGCATCCAGAGGAACCTCACGCAGACACAGGGAGAATGGAGTTTGCACACGGACAGTCACCCAAGGCCACAATTGAACCTGGGTCCATGGCGCTGAGAGGAAGCAGCGCTAATCACTGTGTCACTGCTGCCCATATGCTGGAAGTTCAAAAGAACTTGCAAAAGAATAAAGAAGGGACAGTTCCTGATACCAAGAGCATGACCCTTCACTGTTGGGACAAAATCCTGAAACTCCCTTTCTAACAGCACTGTGGGTGTACCTACTGCCCAGGTCTTGCTGTAATTGGCCATGAACTGCTTCAGTATACAAGGGGTTCCGAATGGCGCTGAACATTGTGCAATCATCAGCAAACATCTCCACTTCTGAACTAGACATGGAAGGGAGAGCATTGATGAAGCAACTGAAGATGGTTGGGCCAGGGACATTATCCTGAGGAATTCCTGTAGTGATATCCTGGAGCTGAGATGACCAACGTCTACCAACCATGCTAGATATGGCTTCCGAGCAGCAGAGGGTTTCCTCCCTATTCCCATTGATTACAGCCTTGCTAGGGCTCCTTGCTGCATTACTTGGTCAAATACTGCCTTGATGTCAAGAGCAGTCACTCTCACTTCACCTCACCTCTGACATTCAGATCTTTTGTCCATGTCTGTACCAAGACTAATGAAATCAGGATCTGAATGACCCTGGTGGAAGCCAAACAGAGCATTGATGGGCAGATTATTCTACCCAAGTGTTGCTTGATAGCGTTCTTGATAATCTGTTCCATCACTGTTGATCGAGAGTAAAATGATGGAGCGGTAATTGGCCAAAACAAAGAAAATTACAGCACAGGAACAGGCCCTTAGGCCCTTTGGCCCTCCAAGCCTGCACTGACCATGCTGTCCCACTTGACTAAAATCCCCTACCCTTCTGGAGACCATATCCCTCTATTCCCATCCTATTCATGTATTTGTCAAGACGCCCCTTAAAAGTCAGTACCATATCTGCTTCCACTACCCACCCTGGCAGCGAGTTCCAGGCATCCACCACCCTCTATGTAAAAAAAAAACCTGCCTCGTACATCTTTAAACCTTGCCCCTCGCATCTTAAACCTGTGGCCCCTAGTAATTGACTCTTCCACCTTGGGGATGAAGAAGGGAAAGGGTTAATGAATTTGGTACCTACAATATATCACAAACATAATCCTTCATCATGGCTGATCTTCCCAGGCTTATATTGCTCCTGGCGTTAAT
Source organism: Carcharhinus amblyrhynchos (assembly GCF_965287045.1). NCBI lineage: Eukaryota > Metazoa > Chordata > Chondrichthyes > Carcharhiniformes > Carcharhinidae > Carcharhinus > Carcharhinus amblyrhynchos. The sequence goes on along the minus strand of NC_137326.1, from coordinate 3,224,039 downwards.
GTAAATTACTTGTTCGTGTCTTTCATTCTTTAACTCTCATAAAGACAGATGGTGAGGTGTGAATATAAAGGTAGATGGTCAGGTGTGAATGTTATTTTGCAGACATTGCAAGCATTTCCTGTTTATGTTCATTGCACATCATTAAATGACTGTGGTTGGGAAGCCACGATCATACTAATAACTTCAGAGATAGAAGCTGTGACCACACAAATAATTTCAAGGACAGATGCTGATGCAGTTGCAGGTGTGATAATTGAAGGAGGAAGATTAGAGACCTGGCCCGGCAGTGGAAGTTTGTCATACTTGTTACTAAAACTCATGATGTATAAATACCTATTTGTATTTGTGTCTCAGGAGAAGTCTGGTAGTCCTTGTTTGGAACCAGTTTCTCCCAAAGCTTTGGAATAAAAGCCACTGTATTTTGACTCACTGATAATCTCAGAGGTTTCTTTATCCACAACAGGGAAAATGTTTCTAACTATCCAACTGAATTTGTCTTGTTACTTGTGTGCAGGACGTACGTGGGTAATTTCCCACATTGCCGGGTAGATGCTAGCGTTGTAGCTGTACGGGAACAGCCTGGCTAGGTGCACAAGTCTTCAGGACTATCGCTGGAATATTGTCAAGGCCCATAGCCATTGCAGTACCTAGTGCCTTCAGCCATTTCTTGATACTTGGAGTGAACCGAATTGGCTGAAGACTGATAATCAGTGATGCTACGGGCCTCTGCAGGGCTACCCACTTGGCACTAATGGCTGTGGGTTGTAGAGAACACTTCCTCCTTAAAGGGCTGGCAGTTTAAACCTGAGCTGAGGAGAAATTTCTCCTGAGGGTGAGTGTCGTTGGAACTCCTTGCCACAGAGAACTGTGAGTGCAGAGCCCTTGTGAGTATTTGAAGGTGTGACAGATTTATGATCAGTAAGCAAATTAACTGATATGAGAAAAGGGCAGAAAAGTGGCCGTGAGAAATGTTGGATCGGTCATTATCTGTTGGACCGAGGAGCAGGCTTAAGGGGTGAACGGGCTCCTCCTGTTCCTATTTCTTATGGTCTTATCATTTGCACAGATGTGCTGGGTTCCCCCATCATTGAGGATGGGGATGTTTGTAGTGTTGCCTCTTTTAGTGACTTGCTTAATTGTTCGTCACCATTTATGGCTGGATGTGGCAGGACTGCAGAGCTTAAATCTGGTCTGGTTTTTTTGGAATTGTTTAGCTCTGTCTATTGGTTGCTGTTTGGCACGCAAGTAGTCCTGTGCTGTAGCTTCACCTGGCTGACACATTTTTAGGTATACCTGTTCCTTTCCTGCCCTCCTGCACTCTTCATTGAACTTCATTGATCCCCTGGCTTGATAGTAATGGTAGAGTGGGAGATATGGCAGGCCATAAGGTGACACATTGTGGTTGTGATGATCTGGAGATGCCGGATTGGACTAGTGTGGGACAAGAAGTCTGTCAACACCAGGTTGAAGTCCAACAGGTTTATTTGGCATCACGAGCTTTCGGAGCGCTGCTTCTTCATCAGGTGCGTGGGGAGTTCACAAATAGGGCATATATAGACAAAGACTTAATTGCAAGATAACGGCCTGCCATACCCCCCACTCTACCATTACCACTAAGCCAGGGGATCAATGACGAGCGCAGGAGGCAGGGAAAGAACATAAGAACATAAGAAATAGGAGCAGGAGTAGGCCATCTAGCCCTTCGAGCCTGCCCCGCCATTCAATAAGATCATGGCTGATCTGTCGTGGCTCAGTTCCACTTTCCCGCCCTCTCCCCATAACCCTTAATCCAAAATATGGTGTCAATCTGGTGAAGCTACAGCTCAGGACTACTTGCATGCCAAACAGATCTGATTGGAATGTGACGCTTTACAGGTAATTGAGTCATCTGTAAAGACTCGCAATCCAACCATTATCTTGCAATTGAGTCTTTGTCTATATATGCCCTGTTTGTGAACCCAACTCTCCACTCACCTAATGAAGGAGCAGTGCTCCGAAAGTTCGTGATACCAAATAAACCTGTTGGATGTAACCTGTTGTTGTGAGACTTCTCATTGTGGTTGTGTCCATTATGGCTTCTGCTGGTCATAGAATTCCTTCAGTGCAGAAGAGGTCATTCAGCCCATTGAGTCTGATAGAGCATTAGAACGGAGTTGAGGAGGAACTTCTTCACTCAAAGGGTGGTGAATCTCTGGAATTCTCTGCCCGTTGAGGTGGTGGAGGCTGCCTCGCTAAATATTATTAAGACGCGGGTTGATGGGTTTTTGATAAGAGAGGGGATTAAGGGTTATAGGGAGAGGGCGGGAATGTGGAACTGAGCGACGACAGATCAGCCATGATCTTATTGAATGGCGGGGCAGGCTCGAAGGGCTAGATGGCCTACTCCTGCTCCTATTTCTTATGTTCTTATGTTCATTCCACGTAGGCCCTATCCTGTAACCCTACATATTTACCCTGCTAATCACCCTAACCTACATATCTTAGGACATTAAGGAAATTTAGCATGGCCAATCCACTTAACCTGCGCCTCATAGTTGCCCAGTTTTGAGTTGTTAGATCTGTTCAATGTCTATCCCGTTTAGCAAGGTGGAAGTGCCACATTGGAGTGTATCTTCAATGTGAAGTCAGGACTTCACATTAGGGACAAAAGTGGGGAGATATGTATTGAGTCGGAGGGAATGGGGGAGCTCCTGAATGAATACTTTGCGTCGGTATTCACGAAGGAGAGGGGTTCGGAATCGTGCGGTCTGTTAGAGGGAGCTGAGGATCAGCTGCAGGAAATATCTATTACGAGGGAGGAAGTGCTAGGGCTTTTAGGTAGTGTAAGGACGGATAAAGCTCTGGGGCCTGATGGTATTTATCCCAGGCTGCTTAGGGAGGTGAAAGATGAAATTGCTGGGCCTCTGGCGCAAATCTTTGTCTCTTCTTTGGACACAGGTGAGGTCCCAGGAGACTGGAGGGTAGCAAATGTGGTACCGCTGTTCAAAAAAGGTTGCAGGGATAACCCTGGAAATTATAGGCCGGTGAGTTTGACATCGGTGGTAGGGAAATTAATGGAAAAAGTACTTAGGGGTAGGATGTATGAGCATCTGGAGCGTTGCGGTCTGATTAGGGATACGCAACATGGCTTTGTTAGAGGGAGGTCTTGCCTTACGAATCTGGTGGAATTCTTTGAGGAGGTGACAAAAACGGTTGACGATGGGAGAGCCGTTGATGTCATCTATATGGATTTCAGTAAGGCGTTTGACAAAGTCCCTCATGGTAGGCTGGTAGAAAAGGTTAAGGCGCATGGGATACGAGGTCAGGTAGCTAGGTGGATTGAGAACTGGCTGGGTAATAGGAGACAGAGGGTAGTAGTGGAGGGGACTTTGTCCGGCTGGAGGCCAGTGACCAGTGGTGTGCCGCAGGGCTCAGTACTGGGACCTCTCCTCTTTGTAGTATACATAAATGACTTGGAAGAGAGCGTAGGTGGTGTGATCAGCAAGTTTGCTGATGACACCAAGATGGCAGGGTTGGCGGGTACCGAAGTGGATTGTGAGGTGATACAACAGGATATAGCTAGGTTGGTGCAGTGGGCAGATAGGTGGCAGATGGAATTTAATCCTGACAAATGCGAGGTGATGCATTTTGGAAGGAATAATGTAGAGAGGAGCTATGTGAATAAAGGTAGACAAATTAGGAGTATAGAAACACAGAGGGACCTGGGAGTGCAGGTTCACAAATCCATGAAGGTTGCAACACAAATGGAGAATGTTGTCAGGAAGGCTTATGGAATGCTAGCCTTTATAGGAAGGGGTATAGAGTATAAAAGCTGCCGTCTAATGCTTCAGTTGTATAGAACGTTGGTTAGACCGCATTTGGAGTACTGCGTCCAGTTCTGGTCACCTTACTACCAGAAGGACGTGGAGGCTCTGGAAAGGGTGCAGAGGAGGTTTACCAGGATGTTGCCTGGCATGGAGGGGCTGGGGTACGAGGAAAGGTTGGAGAAACTGGGACTGTTCTCCTTGGAAAGACGGAGATTGAGGGGGGACATGATAGAGGTATATAAGATACTGAAGGGAATAGACAGGGTCAATAGTGAGAGACTGCTCCCTAGATTGGTAACAAATACAAGAGGACATGATTTAAGGGTGAGGGGGGAGAGATATAATTTGGATATGAGAGGAAGGTTCTTTACGCAGAGAGTTGTGGGGGTATGGAACGCGCTACTGAGTAGGGTGGTGGAGGCGGGAACGTTGGACTCGTTTAAGGTTCAGTTAGATAGGCACATGAGTGAAACGAGGATGGAGGGTTATGGTAGGGGTATTAAATAAAGGTTAGAACCTCGGGAGACACCGGAAAGGCAGGCTTGTGATTAACGTTTTTGTCTTTTATTCCGCAGGTGGAGGTCCACCTCGTTGTCAAACGAGGGGCATGCACACGGTGGGTCGTGCGTGGGCTACTGTTGGAGGTTCCGGGAGTGGCCTAGTACTTCGTGTCGGTGTGTGTGCTTGATCCTGGACCGGTAGATGGGCGCCACAACAGCTCAGTGACTAGCACTGCTAGCTGTGCAGATACATGGATTTGGGCCTGTGTCTGTGGGAGTTTGCGCATTCTCCCTGTGGTTGCGTGGGTTTCCTCCGGGCGCTCCGGTTTCCTCCCACACCCCAAAGATGTGCTCTTAGGCTGATTGGTTTTACCAAATTGACACTATTCTCCCCTGAATCTGGCTAAGTCAGGGGTTCTATTCGTAGACACGCAGGGTAGAATAGGTGTAGGGTGATGCGGCGGCGCGGGCTTGTTGGGCCGAAGGGCCTGTTTCCCGTGCTGGGTTGTTCTTTGTTCTTTGACTTCTTTACTATAAGGAACCCTTCTTGCATAGGGTTGTGAATCTGGAATTTGTTACCCCAAAGTGCGGTGAATACCGGGACAGAGAGTAAATTTAAGGAGGAGTTAGACAGATTTTTATCTGGTAATGGGTTGAAGAGTTATGGGGAAAAGGCAGGAATCTTCGTTGGGAAAAAGATACGAAGTCTGAGGTCATGTACCAACTTACTCAAGAACAGTTTCTTCCCTGCTGCTGTCAGATCTTTGAATGAACTTACCTTGCACTAAATTGTTCATTTTCTACACCGTAGCGATGACTATAACACTACATTCTGCACCCTTTTCCTTTGTATGCTTTATCTGTGTAGCGCGCAAGAAACAATACTTTTCACTATGTTAATACATGTGATAATATATCAAGGAGCAAATCAACCATAAACAAATGGGGGAGTGGACTCAATGGGCCAAATGGCCTAATACTGCTCCTATGTATCTTATAAGGACTGGTTTTGTCACTCCTATCAGCAGTGTCATGAACAAATGTATCTGTGGCAGATAGATTGGTGAAAATTAGGTCAAGTATGTTTTACTCGATTCCTTCCCCCTCCATCTGCTGCAGTCCCAGTCTAGCAACGATGTCTTTTGGCACTTGGCCAGCTCAGTCCATAGTGCTACTGAGCTGCTCTTGCTGATGGATGTTGAAGTCTTGACCAAAGTATATTCTGTGTCTCAACACTCTTACTGCTTCCAAGTACTGATTCACCAGCTGGTTGTGGGGGAGAGGATGAGGCTGTGGCAGTACATGGTAACAATGTTTGACCTGATGCTCATGATGAGATCTCATGGGGTGCAGATTGGATGTTGATGACTCCCAGAGCAATTCTCTCCTGACTGTATAAGACTGCCATCAGCTCTGCTGTGTCTGTCCTGCCAGTGAAACAGGACATGCCCAGGGTTGGAGATGCTAGTGTCTGTGCCATTGTCAGGATCATATCTGATCTTTATCCTCAGCTCCACTTTTCTGCCTGTTCCCATATCCTTTGATTCCCCAAGTGTCTGAACGTCTGATTTAACCTTTAATATATTTAATGACAGAGCTTCTATAACACTGAAATAGAGAATTCCAAATTTTCACAACTTCTGAGTGAATAAATTTTGCATCTCAGTCCATGTCTGTGCTGTTGTTTTTTTGGTTCCTCAACACAAGGAAACAACCTGTGTCCACCCTGTCAAACCTATTCAGTATCTTGTCTGTTTTAATGTTGATATCTACTTTTCCTGAACTGTGGGAATTATCAGCCCCATTTGCTCTCAACCTCTCGGGAACCAATCTAGTGAATTTTTGCTGCTTTTAATGTAAGTATACTCTTTAAATAGGGAGAACAAAACTGCTCAGAGTACTTGCAGACCTGGTCTCACTAAAGCCCTGTAGAACTGTAGCACAACTTCTCTACTCCAATCTCCAGGCAATAAAGACCAACATGCCATTTACCTTTCTAAAAGTTTGCTGTACCTTCACGTTAATTTTTTTCCTTCTATGAGTACACCCAAATCCCTCCGAACATCAATGTTTCCAAGTTATATGCCTTTCAAAAAATAATCAGCTCTCTATTCTTACCAAAATGAATAACTTCACACTTCCTAACACTATACTCCAACTGCCACCTTGTTACTCACTCCCTTTTCTGCAGCCTTTTACGTGTCTTCCTCAGAGCTTGCATTCTCTCCCTGTGTTGTAGTGTCAACAAACTTAGTTGCATAACTTTCTGGCTCTCGTTATTGAATGTAGCTGAACTCCACTAGTCACAGCCTGCCAACTTGAAAATGCCTTGTTTATTCCTACTCCATTTCCTATCTGTTCGCCAACACTTCCTTCATGTTAATAAATTCCCCCATGGGCTCCTGCTGTGTATTTCCATACACTTCAAATTCCAGAAGGCATTTGACAAAGTGCCATAAAGTAAGAGCTCATGGTGTAGGGTAACAGAGGATTGGTTAGCTAACAGGAAATGAGTACAAATGAATCATTTTTGGATTGGCAGACTAACAGGTGGAGGGCTATAGGACACTGAACTACTTACAATCCAAATCAATGGGTTGGACAAAGGGATCAAATGTAAACTTGCTGATTTTTAAAAATTCATTCATGGAATGTGGGTGTTGACTGGGCTAGCATTTATTGCTCATCCTGAATCACTTTTGAACTGACTGCCATTTCAAAGGGCGTTTTAGAGTATTATGTAGGCCAGGTAAGGATGGCAGGTTTCAGTCATTTCATCATCATCATTAGACTTTTTAAATTCCGGATTTTTATTGAGTTCAAATTTCACCATCTGCTTTGGTGGGATTCGAATCCTGATCCCAAGGGCATTAACCTGGGTCTCTGGATTGCCAGTGCAATACCATTGTGCCACTGCCTCTCCACAAAGATGGATTGGAAAGTAAGTTGTGAAATGAAAGTAAGGGGCGGGATTTTACCACCTTGTTCAAGCGAGACTGTAAATTTCCACTTGAGGTCAATGAACATTGTCCATCCCTCACCCTCTCCAATTCTACCATAGAATTCTGGCTCAGGCTGAGTGGGCAAAGATTTGGCAGATGATGTATCATGTGGTAAAATGTGAACTTGTTCCTTTATAGCAGGAAGAATAGAAAAGCATTATATTTAAATGGAGAGAGATTACAGGATTTGATGCATGAATCATAACAAAAATAGTATGCAGGTACAATGAGTGATTAGGAAGGAAATAGAATGTTGTTTATTGCGAGGGGAGTGGAGTATAAAAGTTATTTTTAAAAAGTAGGGATATTTTACTGCAGTTGCACAAGGATTGGTGAGACCACATTTGGAGTACAGTGCATGGCTTTGGTCTCCTTATTTAGGAAAGGATTATAATTGCATTAGAAGCAGTTCACTTGACTGATTCTTGGGATGATGGACTTTGGAGGGAAGGTTGGACAGGTTAAACCTGTAGCCATTGGCGTTTAGAAAAATGAGGGGTGACCTGATTGAAGCATAATTGGCTTGATGAAGTGGAAGAGAAAGGGCTGGAAAACCACAGCAGGTCCGGCAGCATCTGTAAGGAGAGAAAAGAGCTGACGTTTTGAGTCCAGATGACCCTTTGTCAAAGCTAAAAGGCAGAAGAAGTGGGAGATATTTATACTGCAGGGGGAGGGAAGGAAAGATGAGTCATAGCCACAGAAACCAGAGGAAAATACTGCTGATAGCTGTCCCCAGAGAAAATGAAGGGTGTGAATGGCCAAACAGCAGAGAAGTTGTAAGCTGAGTGAAACGCTGCTTTTCACTTGCATCTCTTTCAATTTGGTCTATTGCATTGGCTGCTCCCAGTGTTGTCTCCTCTATATCAGAGACACCAAGTGTAGACTGGGTGATCACTTTGCTGAGCACCTTTGGTTGGTGCACAGTTAGGACTCTAGCCTTCCGGTTGCTTGCCATTTTAACACACAATCCTGCTCCCATGCCCACATGTCTGTCCTTGGCCTGCTGCAATGCTCTAGTGAGACTCACCGCAAACTGGAGGAACAGCACCTCATCTTCCGGCTGGGCTCTTTACATCCTTCCAGTCTCAACATCGAATTCAACAACTTCAGATGATTTGCTCTCCCCCACTCTGACCCCTTTGTTTTCATTCTATTTTGTTTAATTTTTTACTGTTCTCAGCCTTTTATTTCTTTATTGTCTTCATTTTTCTATCCCCTCCCACTCTTTCCCCCTACTTCATCCCTTTCCCTTATGGCATTGGTAGCACAGTGGTTGGCACTGCTGCTTCACAGCTCCAGGGACCTGGGTTCGATTCCCGGCTTGGGTCACTGTGTGGAGTTTGCACATTCTCCTCATATCTGCATGGGTTTCCTCCGGGTGCTCTAGTTTCCTTCCACAGTCCAAAGATGTGCAGGTTAGGTTGATTGGCCATGCTAAAATTGCCCTTTAGTGTCCTGAGATGCGGAGGTTAGAGGGATTAGTGGGTAAATTTGTAGAGATATGGGGGCAGGGCCTGGGTGGGATTGTGTTCGGTGCAGACTCGATGGGCCAAATGGCCTCTTTCTATACTGTAGGGTTTCTATGGTTCTTACCTTTTCTTCCCCCGCTTCCCCTTTTCTACATTCTACCTCTGTCCCATCTCTCCTCTCCCGCCAACTCCCCTCCCCCAATATCTTCATCTGTCACAGCTTACAGTTTCTCTGCTGTTTGGCCATTCACACCTTCTATTCTCTCTATGGGCTGCCATTAGCAGCCTTTCCCCTTTGTTCCTGTGGCTATGACTCACCTTTCCTTCCCTCACCCTGCAGTGTAAATATCTCCCACTTTCTAGGCCTTTTAGCTTTGACAAAGGGTCATTTGGATCAAAAGGTCAACTCTTTTCTCTCTTTACAGATGCTGCCAGACCCGCTGAGATTTTCCAGCATTTTCTCTTTTGGTTTCAGATTCCAGCATCCACAGTAATTTATTTTTTGAGTGGGTGCTGAAATGATGTTTCTCCATATGTGAGTGACCAGAACCGGGAGACACTTTAAAATAGGGAGTCTCCCATTTAAGATCGAGATGATTTTTTCTTCTGTTTGAGTCTTTAGTTTGTGGAACTCTCCCAGAGAGTGGTAGAGGCAGGGTCATAGAATCAAAGAACCCTACAGTGCAGAAAAAGGCACTTTGGCCCATCGAGTCTGCACCGACCACAATCCCACCCAGGCCCTACCCCCACATCCCTACACATTTTACCCGCAAATTCCTCTAACCTAAGCATTTTAGGACATACTAAGGGACAGTTTTAGCATGGCTAATCAACCTAATACATCTTCGGACTGTGGAAGGAAACCAGAGCACCCGGAGGAAACCCACACAGACACGGGGAGAATGTGCAAACTCCACACAGACAGTGACCCGAGCCGGGAATCGAACCCAGGACCCTGGAGCTGTGAAGCAGCAGCGCTAACCCACTGTGCTACCGTGGTCATTAGATACTTTTTTTTTAAGGCAGAGGTAGATTGATTTCCTCGTTGTTCAAGAATCTTAGCTATCAGCTGGAGGCAGGGGTAGTCCCATTGAGACCTTGTGGGATGGTGGACTCAGCTCAAGGGGCCGAATAGCCTGCTAATCCGTATGTTCATACTGATCGCACCCCCCTTGACCACATGGACAAGCTGTTATTATGTTAATTGTTTTGCAAAGTGGTGGAATTTGCACACTCCGTCTCAGAATCGAGCTATTTCGGTGGACTGATACATCCACATGGCTATTAAAAATAAATCCAGAGTTTTAACTTGCTTTCCCCCCGTCCTCCAAAGGTCCCAGTTTCCCATTGAACCCCCATGTCAGATAAAGGGGAGGTTTCACTCTGGGCTGTGACTGCATTACTGTCGGCGGGAGGTAATTGTCGCGCACAATGGTTGGCTGTGCCTTTAAGTGGCTGCAGTGTTTTGGTTCGAATGCTTTTTAAAAGTTTCTGTTCAGTGGGGAGAGATCGGGGAGGGAGGCTGGTCCCAGTGTCCGGGCTGCTGTGGGATATTGTTGGCAGCGTTATGTGAGCGCTGGGAAATGTGTAAAGTGTTGGCCTGTCGATCTGCCCTTTGCTGAAAACATCTTCCTTTTCTTTAACACTTTCTAATTAAAGCCCACACGAAGCTGTTGAAGAATTTTCATCCCGGACAAGGAAACTTCTCATTAGGGCAAAGCCACGAGGTAAAGAGAATGCGATTAGGGACGTGTCATGATATCTGGTGCAGTTTCAAACTCATTCTAACCCAGTACGGAGCCCCATCTTCAACCACAGTTCAAACCTCTAACTTTAACCCTCCCCCTAACTTTGACTCCTAACTCTAAATCCCAAATACCAACCCCAATGGGAACCTTAATCCTCAAATTGATTACCTGCCTCCAAATCCAGCCTTTTGAGTCCAGACTTTAACCACTGACCCTAATCTGAAGCTGTATCTGAATCTGACACTGCAACCCTGAAGTGGATTCAGACTCCAACCCCTAATCCTAACTGTTCACGCCTCCACCCTCATCTCCAGCCTGATTGGCATCCTCACAACTGTGAGAGACAATGGCTGCGCGGACTCTGCGGTGAGATGGGATCACCACATCTTTTGATGGCGCAATGGGCAGATTCAAAGACTGGCCACAAATGAGGTTGTCCCTTGATGGGGTGCAGGATGGTCTCTATCAACCCCCTGTTGGCACGGCTGGTGTCTGCCCTGGAGTGTTTGAAATTACATGTCGTGGCGGTGGATAACTCTGTACCCAAGCGAACCCAAAACTCCTCCACCATTGTGACATCTTTCCTGACCCAGGAAAACCACATTAGAACATAAGAACATAAGAAATAGGAGCAGGAGTAGGCCATCTAGCCCTTCGAGCCTGCCCCGCCATTCAATAAGATCATGGCTGATCTGTCGTGGCTCAGTTCCACATTCCCGCCCTCTCCCCATAACCCTTAATCCCCTCGCTTATCAAAAACCCATCAACCCGCGTCTTAAAAATATTTAGCGAGGCAGCCTCCACCACTTCAACGGGCAGAGAATTCCAGAGATTCACCACCCTTTGAGTGAAGAAGTTCCTCCTCAACTCCGTTCTAAACCGCCCCCCCTTTATCTTGAGGCTGTGCCCCCTAGTCCTACTGTCCTTTCTGAGCGGGAAGAGTCTCTCCACCTCTATCCTAACCATCCCATTCATCATCTTATACGTCTCAATGAGATCTCCCCTCATTCTTCTAAACTCTAACAAGTACAAGCCTAGTTTATTCAGCCTCTCCTCATAGCTCAACCCCCTCAACTCCAGCATCAGCCTAGTAAACCTCCTCTGCACTCCCTCCAAAGCCAAAATATCCTTGCGTAAGTGCGGCGACCAAAACTGCACACAGTACTCCAGCTGCGGCCTCACCAATGCCCTATACAGCTGCAGCAAGACCTCCCTACTTTTATATTCAATCCCCCTCGCGATGAAGGCCAGCATCCCATTCGCCTTCCTGACCACCTGCTGCACCTGCAGGCTAGGTTTTTGCGACTCATGCACAAGGACCCCGAGGTCCCTCTGCACCGTTGCCTGCTGCAGTTTTTCGCCACGTAAGTAATAGTCCTTCCTACCATTATTCCTACCAAAGTGGACCACCTCGCACTTGCCAACATTAAATTCCATTTGCCATTTCCTGGCCCATTCGCCCAGCCTATCTAGATCCTTCTGCAGACTCTCCACACCCTCCACGCAATTTGCCGTTCCACCAATCTTGGTGTCATCAGCAAATTTCGACACCATACACTCGGTTCCCTCCTCCAGATCATCTATGTAAATGGTAAATAGCTGAGGCCCCAGCACTGACCCCTGGGGCACTCCACTAGTCACCAACCGCCAATCCGAATAGCACCCATTAACCCCCACTCTCTGCCTCCTATTTGACAACCAATCCTCTATCCACGCTAACACCCTACCCCCAACTCCATGCCCCCTGACCTTCTGCAATAACCTCTTGTGAGGTACCTTGTCAAACGCCTTCTCATTGTCAATGGTTGTTCCAAACGGGAAAGGTTGGGTCAAGGAAAACATTTGTATTAACCAGTAGAACGTCAACCATTGTCTCCCAGATGGATTCCTGGCAGTATTATGAAGAGCTGCCTTGTACGGTGCAGTAGAAGTTTATGAGAATGGTTCCACTGGTGAGGGACTTTGGTTAGGTGAATAGATTGGAGAAACTGGTGATCGTAGAATTGTGAGGTTATGCACTTTGGAAGGAGGATTGGAGGCAGAGATTATTTTCTAAATGGGGAAATGCTCAGGAAATCAGAAACACAAAGGGACTCGGGAGTCTTTGTTCTCTTGAGGTTAACATGCAGGTTCTGTCAGCAGTTAGGAAGGCAAACGCAGTGTTAGCATTCATGTCGAGAGGGCTAGAATACAACAGCAGGGATGTACTTCTGAGGCACATAAATAGTTAAAGGGTGATAGAAGGGTCCCACTAAGGGATCAAAAATGAAATTTATGCATGAAGGCGGAAGGCATAGCTGAGGTATTAACTGAATACTTTGCACTGCTCTTTACCAAGCTGCCGCACAGCGCCAGGGACCCGGGTTTGATTCCTGGCTTGAGTCACTGTCTTTGTGGAGTTTGCACATTCTCCCCGTGTCTGCATGGGTTTCTGTGGGTGCTCCAGTTTCCTCCCACTTTCCAAAGGTGTGCGGGTTGGGTGGATTGGCCGTGCTAAAATTTCCCCTTAGTGTCATATAACTGCATGGGGTTATGGGGATAGGACCGGTGTGGGGTTGTGGTTGGTGCAGACCCAATTGGCCGAATGACCTTCTGCACTGCAGGATTCTATGTCAGCAGTAGGCCATTCGGCCCCTCGAGCCTGCTCTGCTGTTCATTTTGATGATGGCTCATCATCGAATTGAATGTTCTGATCCTTCCTACCTTCCCCCCCCCCCCCAACCAATATCCCTTGATCCCTTTAGCTCCCAGAGCCATGTCTAATTTCTTCTTGGAATCAGACAATGTTTTGTCCTCAACAATTCCGTGGTAATGGATTCTGTATATTCCCCACCCTCTGTGTGAAGAATTTTCTCCTCACCTCAGTTGTAAAAGGTTTATCCTCAAACTATGACCCCTCATTCTGGACTCCCTCCACTGTCTTCCTTGGTAAAGACCGATGCAAAGTACTCAGTTAATACCTCAGCTATGCCTTCTTCCTTCATGTGTATTTCTCATTTTTGGTCCCTTATTGGGACACTGTAATCACCCTTTTACTATTTATGTGTCTGTGGAGGACCTTGGGATTCCCTTTCTGTTAGTTGCCAGTCTCATTTCATACTCCCTCTTTGGTTCCCTCGTTTGCTTTTTCACCTCTGCTTTGGACGGATTATTCAGCCTGGTTCTCAGTTGTATTTTCCGCCTGAGATTCGACACTGAGATTAATTCCAATCTCTTTTGTCATTTAGGATGCTCTAGAAGTGATTGCCCTTCCTTTTCCTTTCGAGGTAATGTACTGTACTGTGCCCAAACTATCCCTTGTTTGAAGATTGCTCAGTTATTATTTGGACTGTCAAACTTTGATTCCATTTTTATTTTTCCCAGATCCATTCTTATCCCATTGAGGTTGGCTTTCCCCCAGTTAATTATTCTCCCTCTGGATCGTTCTGTGTCCTTTTCCGTAGTCAGTTTAAACATCACGATATAATGATCACTAAATGCTCTCCTGGTGACACTTGATCTGCTTGATCCAGTGGGGATTGTTCTCCTCAGAGAAGATAAGTGGAGAAGAGATTTGTTAGAGGTGTTCAAAATTGTGAGGGGTTTGGAGAGATTAGAAAGAGACAAACTGCTCTCACCTCATTGGGATGGAGAACCAGCGGACACTGATTTAAGGTGAATGGCAGAAGGACCAAAATTTGTCTGAGAATTTTTTTACACTGTGAGTGTTTAGGATCTGGAATACATTGCTTCAGAGTGTGGCAGAGGTAAAAGTGTTTTTGCTGGAGCCACACCTGCCTTCTCAGGTGGATGTAATAGATCTCAAGGCAACGGTACTTATCCTTCAACCAACCTCAAACAGAAATACATCTCAGCTGTGTTTGTGGGATCTTGCTGTGCACATTGGTGACTACACCTCAGAGAGCCTGTTTTTGTTGTGGGTGAAGTGCTTCTAGACTCCGTCAGGGTGCAACCGGCACTTTATATATATACGTGTTCCTGCTTTACAATCTATTCACTAATGAGGCAGCAGCTTTTCCTAAGCTCCAACATCAAAGAAGTGACTAAGAACGACAATATTAATGAACCCCCCGTGTGGGAATCCTCAAAGGTCAGCAAACTGCAGCCACACTTTTGTTGCCCTGACTCAACTCTTCCTACAGGAGTGTGGATATCAGTGAATCCACCCTGTAATGGAGAATGAGAGCAGCTTTGACTTTGAGGTGCCAGATTGTGAGTGCCCAGGTGACAGGTTGGACTTAGGGAATCAGAGCAAGGAAAGACTCCTTGTACCTCAACCACTGTCCAATAAAATCACGGTTAAACACCAACTCGCATTGTCCCGTCCTCTCCCCAGAACCCTTGATTTCCAACGCCGACTCTCATTGGTGTTGTGGAAATGAGCAAATCTGCACTCTTGCATCCAGTGGTGGGAGCCAGAGGTTTGGTGGAAATGAAGGGGAGGAAAGGGAACGTCACCCTAAACCTGTCTTTATTGTGCAGCAGTGAAGAGAGCAACCCATCAGTGAATCAGCACCAACAATCGCCTTTGAACCATCGTGTGTGTGTGTGTGAGAGAGTGTGTGTGTGTGTGTGTGAGAGAGAGAGTGTGAGAGTGTGTGAGAGAGTGTGTGTGTGTGAGAGACTGTGTGAGTGGGTGTGTGTGTGTGTGAGAGAGACTGTGTGAGTGGGTGTGTGTGTGTGTGTGTATACCTGAGCCAGCCAAAGAACAAAGAAAATTCCAGCACAGGAACAGGCCCTTCGGCCCCTCCAAGCCTGCACCGACCATGCTGCCCCGACTGAACTAAAACCCCCCGACCCTTCCGGGGACCATATCCCTCTATTCCCATCCTATTTGTGTATTTGTCAAGAAGCCCCTTAAAACTCACTATCGTATCCGCTTCCACTCCCTCCCCCGGCAGCGAGTTCCAGGCACCCACCCCCCTCTGTGTAAAAAATCTGCCTCGTACATCTCCTTTAAACCTTGCCCCTCGCACCTTAAACCTGTCCCCCCGAGTAATTGACTCTTCCACCCTGGGAAAAAGCTTCTGACTGTCCACTCTGTCCATGCCCCTCATAATCTTGTAGATTTCTATCAGGTCTCCCCTCAACCTCTGTCACTCCAGTGAGAACTGCCCCCTGTAGTTATGAGTGGATATCTAATCTGCTGTTTGAAACGTGTCTGTGGCAGGATGTAGGTGAGTGAAATACAAAATGAATTGTATTATTCATGCTCAGGACAATGGAGAAATGGTGTGATATAGTTTGGTCTCAGGCAGCAACACAAACTTGGATACCCAGGTTCCCTACTTCAGAAATATTTCCCTGTTTGTGAAATGCTTGGGATCATCTTACAGTGGCGAAAGGCATGCGAAAAATCCACTATTTTCTGTTTCAACGCTGCTTCGAGTCCCAGATCACCTGAAAGGCACCAGTGGACATGGTGTTGGGGAATGTCAGGGGGAGAGTGTTGGGTGGGTAACTCCAGTAGTGGAAAGGTTGTTTCATCCCTTCCCTCTGCTCTTGGCTATTAGTGTCTGATGCCACTTAAGGTTAAAAACACTGAGGAGGTGATAATACTGGACAATTTCAATCGAGCTCTTTCTGGGAAGGACAGAACTAACCCTAACTCAAAATTAAATAGACCCAGAGGTAGAGCACAAGGTGACTGGGATGGCTAATCTAAATATGGACTGAGCTACATGATTGTGTAGAGGGAGCATTACTGGGCTAATGTATCTAACCTGTGCTGGACCTGTCTTCGCAGTGTTGCATGGGATGGTGCATGGTTTCACTGGCCTTCTACTCGTATTGTCTCCTGGCTTAATGAGGTTTCTATTATTCCATCAGTGACTTGGAGAGAATCAACAAAGGGAACACAGAAAAGTACAGCACAGGAATAGACCCTTAGACTTTCCAAAGCCCTCGCCAATCATGATGCCCTAACTAAACTAAAGAAAAACATCTTCTGTCCTAACTCGGTCCGTACCCCTCTATTCCCTCGCTATTCACGTGCACATCCCGATGCCTCTTAAATGTTGTTAATGTGCCTGCTTCCACCACCTCCTCTGGCAGCACGTTCCAGGCACCCACCACTCTATGTGAAAAACATCACCCTTAAACTCACCCCCTCTCACCTAGAACCTGTGCCCCCTTGTAATTCACACCTCCATCCTGGGAAGAAACCTCTGACTATCCAGCCTGTCCCTGTCTCTCATTATTTTGTAGACCTCTATCAGGTCTCCCCTCAGCCTCCGTCTTTCCAGTGAAAACAATCCCAGTTTATCCAACCTCTCCTCGTAGCCGACATCCTTGAGACCAGGCAACATCCTGGTGAACCTTCTTTCCACTCTCTCCAAAACTTCCACATCCCACTGGTAATGTGGTGACCAGAACTGCACGCAATACTCCAAATACTCCAATCTTCTGGAATTTTTTTGAGGATGTGACCACTAGAATATACAAGGGTGAATCAGTGGATGATGACTTCCAAAAGGCCTGTGACAAGGTCCTACACAAGAGACTAGTGAGCAAAATTAAAACTCATGGTATCAGGAGTAATGTATTGATGCAGATCGAGAACTGGTTGGCAAACAGGAAGCAGAGTGGAATAAATCTAACCCTGTGCTGTACCTGTCCTGGGAGTGTTTGATGGGAACAGTGTAGAGGGAGCTTTACTCTGTATCTAACCCCATGCTGTACCTGTCCTGGGAGTGTTTGATGGGGACAGTGTAGAGGGAGCTTTACTCTGTATCTAACCCTGTACTGTACCTGTTCTGGGAGTGTTTGATGGGGGGACAGTGTAGAGGGAGCTTTACTCTGTATCTAACCCCGTGCTGTACCTGTCCTGGGAGTGTTTGATGGGGACAGTGTAGAGGGAGCTTTACTCTGTATCTAACCCCGTGCTGTACCTGTCCTGGGAGTGTTTGATGGGAACAGTGTAGAGGGAGCTTTACTCTGTATCTAACCCCGTGCTGTACCTGTCCTGGGAGTGTTTGATGGGGGACAGTGTAGAGGGAGCTTTACTCTGTATCTAACCCCGTGCTGTACCTGTCCTGGGAGTGTTTGATGGGGGGACAGTGTAGAGGGAGCTTTACTCTGTATCTAACCCCGTGCTGTACCTGTCCTGGGAGTGTTTGATGGGGGACAGTGTAGAGGGAGCTTTACTCTGTATCTAACCCCGTGCTGTACCTGTCCTGGGAGTGTTTGATGGGGGGACAGTGTAGAGGGAGCTTTACTCTGTATCTAACCCCGTGCTGTACCTGTCCTGGGAGTGTTTGATGGGGGACAGTGTAGAGGGAGCTTTACTCTGTATCTAACCCCGTGCTGTACCTGTCCTGGGAGTGTTTGATGGGGGACAGTGGATTTCCAAAATGGTAACTGATTCGATTTTCATAACTCCATTTCAAACTGCAGAAAAAAAACTGCAGTAACTTTTTTATATCTTCTATCTTTTGTCTTAATGAAGGTTACAGAATATTCAGAGCGAGTCAGAAATCAGAATGCATTCTGTCAATCACGGTATTCCGCAAAAAGGATTTAGTGGCACTGATTTACTGGAAGGAACTTCCTCGTTTACAGCACCACCTCCACACGTTGCCCAAGTCCTAAATTTCAATCCCGTTCTCTCGTTGAGCTTCACTTTCCCCAGAAACCGGATAGATATCTTGGGAGGTAAGATACCAGAACAGAATCATCCGATCCAGGAAACCACACTGTTACCTCATCTGACAGCGGAAAGGACAGAAACATTGTCCAGTGTAGAGGGAGCTTTACTCTGTATCTAACACTGTGCTGTACCTGTCCTGGGAGTGTTTGATGGGGTTCAATGTAGAGGGAGCTTTACTCTGTATCTAACCCCGTGCTGTACCTGTCCTGGGAGTGTTTGATGGGGACAGTGTAGAGGGGGCTTTACTCTGTATCTAACCCCGTGCTGTACCTGTCCTGGGAGTGTTTGATGGGGGACAGTGTAGAGGGAGCTTTACTCTGTATCTAACCCCGTGCTGTACCTGTCCTGGGAGTGTTTGATGGGGACAGTGTAGAGGGAGCTTTACTCTGTATCTAACCCTGTGCTGTATCTGTCCTGGGAGTGTTTGATGGGGGACAGCGTAGAGGAGCTTTACTCTGTATCTAACCCCGTGCTGTACCTGTCCTGGGAGTGTTTGATGGGGACAGTGTAGAGGGAGCTTTACTCTGTATCTAACCCTGTGCTGTACCTGTCCTGGGAGTGTTTGATGGGGACAAACCTGCCAGAAGTGTTCCCAGGTGGAGCACTGAAATTCCTGTCCGAGGTTCACACATCTTTCCATTGTCCTCACCTCGCCTGCTCCGATTCCTGTGGCAGGCGGAACGGGAAAATGTTCCCCCCACTCTGACTGGAACACTACATTCTGCACCCTCCCCTTTCCTTCTCTATAAATGGTATGCTTAATCTGCTTAAGATGCAGGTTCAGTCGGCAGTTAGGAAGGCAAATGCAATGTTAGCATTCATCTCGAGAGGGCTAGAATATAAGAGCGGGGATGTACTTCTGAAACTATATAAGGCTCTGGTTAGACCCCATTTGGAATATTGTGAGCAGTTTTGGGCCTCATATTGAGGAAGGATGTGCCGGCCTTGGAAAGGGCCCAGAGGAGGTTCACAAGAATGATCCCTGGAATTAAGAGCTTGTCGTATGAGGAACGGTTGAGGACTCTGGGTACTCATTAGAGTTTAGAAGGATGAGGTGGGGGGATCTTATTGAAACTTACAGGATACGGTGAAGCTTGGATCGAGTGAACGTGGAGAGGTGTTCCCACTAATAGGAAAAACTAGAACCAGAGGGCACAACCTCAGGCTAAAGGGACGATCCTTTAAAACAGAGATGAGGAGGAATTTCTTCAGCCAGAGAGTGGGGAATCTGTGGAACTCTTTGCCACAGAAGGCTGTGGAGGCCGGGTCATTGAGTGTCTTTAAGACAGAGATAGATCGGTTCCTGATTAATAAGGGGATCAGGGGTTATGGGGAAAAGGCAGGAGAATGGGGATGAGAAAAATATCAGCCATAATTGAATGGCGGAGTAGACTCGATGGGCCGAGTGGCCTAATTCTGCTCCAATATCTCATGGTCTTCTGAATGGTAACTAGTAATATTCAGTAAATGCTTATCGAGCTGTTGATGCCTGCTTCCTTTGAAAGAAGTTGGAGACACTGCGAGACCAGCAGGAGAGGCAAGGACTTCTGAGTTGCGAGCATGAGTCGGCCACATGGCACCTCGACCCTCCCCCACCATTCAATAAGATCACGGCTGATCTGATTATAATCTCAATCCCATATTCCTGCCCACTTTCAATAACCTTTAACCCCAATAACCTTTCACCCACGATAATCTTTCACCCTCAATAACCTTTCACCCCCTTCTTAATCAAGAATATATCTGGTTCTGTCTTTAAAACGTATCTGCTTCCACTATCTTCTGAGGAACTGTTCCAAAGACTCACATCACTCTGAGTGAAAAAAAATCGCCTCTTCTCTGTTCCCAGAGTGGCAGCTCACTTTTAACCAGCGACCTCTAGTTCTGGATTCTTTGATTTGATTTGATTTGATTTATTATGGTCACACATTAGCATACAGTTTCATGCGTGCTATACAAAGCATACCATTCATAGAGAAGGAAAGGAGAGATTACAGAATGTAGTAATAAAGCATAGTGAATTAAAGCGTTGTTTTAGAGTTACAGTGCAGTTTAAAAGCGTAGAATGAGAGTAAAAGATAGAATTAGAGGGAATGCAGGGCGCAGCTTGCAAGAAATCGCTTCGCTCCGGCATCATTCTGCATAACCTTTCAACCCAGTACTAATTAGAAATCTGTCCAGCTCCTCCCTAAATTTACTTAATCTCCCAGCATTTTTCTGAGTGAAAAAATTGCCCCTCTGGATCCTTTTGTATCTCTCCCCTCTCATCTTAAACCTGTGCCCTCTAGTTTTCGGCTCCCTTACCTTTGGGGGAAAAGATATTGACTATCTAGCTGATCTGTGCCCCTCATTATATTGTAGACCTTTATAAGATCACCCCTCAGCTTCCTACGTTCCAGGGAAAAAGGTCCCAGTCTATCCAACCTCTCCTTATAACTTACAAGTCCCGGTAGCATTCTGATAAATCTTTTCTCCACTCTTTCTAGTTTAATAATATCCTTTCTATAATAGGGTGACCAGAACCGCACACAGTATTCCAAGTGTGGCCTTACCAATGTCTTGTACAACTTCAACAAGACGTCCCAACTCCTGTATTCAATGTTCTGACCGATGAAACCAAGCACGCCGAATACCTTCTTCACCACTCTGTCTACCTGTGACTCCACTTTCAAGGAGCTATGAACATGTAGCCCAGGTCTCTTTGTTCTGTTACTCTCCCCACCATTAACTGAGTAAATCCTGCCCTTGTTCAATCTACCAAAATCCATTACGTCACATTTATCTAAATTAACCACATCTGCCATTCACAGCTCACTGGCCCAATTGATCAAGATCCCATTGCAATCCGAGATAACCTTCTTCACTATCCACTATGGCACCAATCCTGGTGTCATCTGCAAACTTACTAACCATGTCTCCTAAATTCTCATTCAAATCATTAACATAAATGACAAATAACAGTGGACCCAGCCCTGATCCCTGAGGCACACCGCTGGCCACAGGCCTCCAGTTTGAAAAGCAACTCTCTACAATCACCCTCTGGCTTCTGTCATCAAGCCAATTTTGTATCCATTTAGCAACCTCACCCTGGATTCCATGAGATTTCACCTTATTCAACAACCTACTGTGCGGTTCGTTGTCACAGGCCTTGTACTGCAAACTCAGGCTATCGATAAGCAGAAACACAGAAAAGGATCTCTGCCCAGATTAGATACCTGGCCTCATCTACTTTGTTTCTATGGGAACTTCTGCATCATCACCTACAAGACTGATTAATCTCCTTGTGCCTGTCTCCTCTTGTGAAGTCAACACTACTGGAAAAGTGAACTGTCTAGCTTCAGTTATCAACCTGCCGGCTTCCATGAAGGAATTCCTCATTTGGACTTTGACCCTGGACTCTGTACACACACAAAACAATATTTCTTTTCCTGGAGTCTTTGCCTCATCAAGTTTTCTTTTCTCTGTCCCTCTTTTACTGGATAAATACAAAAGAGACAATGTTGTGACCCCCTCCTGCATTTGAAAGTGTGCAAATAAACTAACCCTTTAAGTTCATCCTATCTTTAGTTTGCTGTGGGATTATTCATTAAAAAAACCTAGAGGTTGAGAATGAAGAGGGAAGCAGATCAAAACACCTTTCTGTTTATGGACAAGGAGGAGAAATCGAGGCTATTTTAAATAACCCTCCTGCCTGGCGTGGGAAATAACCTTGTCCACGGAAGGTATGGAAAAAAGTGCTCAAAAATTGCAAAGTATGCCTGGTGGTGAGGTTCCCCAGTTGGGGAGAGGGGCCACGTGCAGCATTGAGGGTACCTATTCAAACAAAGGAAGGATTACTGAAGTAGGAAATTGGGGTAAAACCAGTTGTTTCGATCAAACAAGGAATTTTGTCGAGTGTTTCACTTGTGGGGGAAGTCACGCCATTGGAGAAATGCAGGTTCCGGGATTCAGAGTGTTTCGGGTGCGGTGGAAGAGGTCACTTAAGGCATAAATACAGGGCAGAGCAGAGGCTACCCTGCTGAGGAAGAGGGCAGAAGCCAGCGTGGTCCACAGTTTGGGGAGGGTGCCAGTCATCTGAGCAGAATGGTGCAGTTTGCAGAGTGACCCACACTTACTGTTCCTGTCAACAAACTGGACAAGACAGTCCGCATTAGCGCGGATTACAAACTAACTCAATCGGCCAAATTGGACCGGTGTCCCGTACACAAGGCCAAGCGTCTTCTTGCCAAACCAGATGGCAGCCTGACATTTGCTGAACTGGGTATGAGTCATGCTGACTTACAACTTGAATTAGAGATGAGTCATTCTGATGGTTCCACAGGGATCAGCGCTGGAATGCAGCTGTTTACAATAAATATTAATAACTTGCAGGAAGGAAGTGAATGTACTGGAGCTAAATTTGCAGATGACACAAAAATACGTGGAAAGGCAAGCTGCAAGAGGGGTACAAACAGTTTACAAAGAGATATTGATAAGTTCAGTAAGTGTGTAAAAAGTTGCCAAAGGGAGTGTAATGTGGGAAAATGTGATGTTGTTCATTTTGGAAGAGAGAACAAAAGAACAATATTATTGAAATGGAGAAAAACCTGCAGAAAATCTGCAGCACAAAGGGACGGGGGGGGAAACACAGAAAGCTAGCACACGGGTACGGCAGGAAGCTAATAGAATGTTAGTCCTTATTTCAAGGGGGTTGGCGTATGAGAGTTGGGAAGTCTTGCTGCAACTGTGCAAGGTGCAGGTGAGACCACACTGGGAACACTGGGAGCAGTTTTAGTCCCGTTATTTAAGGAAAGATATTATTTCACTGGTGGCAGTTCAGAGAAGGCTGACCCCGGGTATGGAGGGGTTCGGGGGGGTCCTATGGGGACAGGTCAGGACTTGTCTCATTGGAATTTCGAGAATGTGAGGTGGTTTCACTGAAACATTTAGGATTTTTAAGGGGCTTGACAGGGTAAATGCTGAGAGGATATTTCTCCTCATGGGAGAATCTTGGACCAGAGGGCAGAGTCTCAGAGCAAAGAGGCACCAGTTTAAAACTGAGGTGAGGAGGAGTTTCTTCTCTCGGAGGGTTGAGAATCTTTGGGACTCCCTGCCACAGAGAGCTGAGAGCCCTTGTGTATATTTAAGGCTGAGAGAGATCGGTTTTTGATCACTAAGGGAATCCAGGTATTAGGGGCCGGTACTATAGTTTTCTTGTTGCATTTAACAACTATCGTTCCCCTCAAGAGGCCAAAGAAAGTAACAGAGTGATTCCAAGATGAACTTTATTATAGCCAGTTAGAGGACCCTGAATATCCAGTCAGACCATTCAGAGTGAAAAATTCAGAAATACAGAGGTAATGAAAATCTTAGCATGGATTACGAGTAATTAGCATATCCCAATAAAAGAGTAGGAGTTATCTCTATCCAATTGTAGTTATGTTTACATTATACATACATAAGGGTATAATATCCACTTAAAACTTATGCATGTTATCTCATCAAGAAATAATTATATCCCTGACCAATGATATCTCAACCTTCCTTTCCAATGTTCCTTGTTTTATTGGGTAGATATGAACTGCAGCTTCATATCGTTCGATTACATAGTCCTTGAGTGTTATCTGGGCTTACTTTAATCAAAACCTGTTTGCACATAACTTTCCCTGTGTGACTGGGGTTCAGCTTGTAGCTTATGTGATCTTTAAACTTGTGTGATTTCTAACCCTTTCACAAGGGTTATGGGAAAAGGGCAGGAAAGTGAACGTGAGGAATGTCGGATTAGCCGTGATCCTATTGAATGGTGGAGCAGGCTTGAAGGGCCAAATGGCCTACTCCTGTTCCTGTTTCGTACAGTCCTCTGGTTACGCAACTATCAACACACACAAGGTCTTGTCCAAGTGTATCCGTTTATCATTTGTACTATCTTTGACACACAGTGGGAAGTTTGTTACCCAAAGTTGTGGTTTATTCAGACAAGGTGCTAATAGCCCCACAGGAGAGAAGCACTTGGCCAGTTTGGAGGAGGCATTGAAGAGGCTCACAAATGCTGGAATGCATTTGAGAAAAGTGTATATTTCAGGCCAATAAGACAACTGATTTGGGTTACAAAGTAGATACAAGAGGGCTGGAAGAACAAGTAAAGACCATAAAGTAAGCACCCTCCCCCAGGGATATGACAAAGCTGAAGTCCTTCTTGGGTAAGGTGAACCATTACAGTAGATTAATCCCGAATTTGACCATTGTGTTCGTGTCCTCGTATACCTGACTGAAAATACACCAAAAGTGGGTTTGGAATTGCCTCAAAACGAAACTTCAATCAGATGAAACTATAACTTCTATCAACAAGTCGACTGGCCCATTTTGACTCTAAAGAGAAGCTTGTCCTCACTCGTGACACGTCTCCGAGTGGAACTGGAACTGTACTTTATCACAGATTTAATGATGGAGCGGAGAGACTGATAGCTTATCGGAGGCGGAGAGGGAGTATTCCCAAATTAAAAAAGAGGGTCAGCGGTCTTGTTCAGTATCAAGAAATTCTACCAATACTCGTACTATTGTACAATAGTAACGGACCATAACCTATTACTCGGCTTCTTTAAGGAAGGTAGCCTCTGCCTGGGTACATTTCTGGGCTCATATTCTCAAATTTGGCGTCAAGGATGGAGTCAAGCTCAGATATTCAAAAAAGAAATCATCGCTCGTCAAAGCCGGGGAGAACATTTGAAGCGAGTGACCTGGTTTTTCTGAGGATCTTTGGAAATCCTCGCGACTGCATCTCAGGAATCATAGACTGGGACAATATCGTATCAGGTGAGAACTCGGGATAAGATCCTGGGAAAACACTTTGACCAGGAAGTAAATAAGATCCTCCCCAAGAGCTGGAGCCCAAACCTGCCTGCCGTTACTGAGCAAAGTATTGAGAGGGTCAAACAGGCCATTGTAAACACAGGGCCAGTTGCCATAGGGCTGGAGTCGCAGTGACTGAGGATGTACCTGTGTCAGGAGAAATGAATGGAATAACTGGCCCTACCCCTAACCCTAACCCTAGTGCCTGAGGAGAAACCCCAACCACTGATACTTTGTCTCTCTCGACGTAAACGGAAGTCCCCAGTAGGCTGGCTTATTGCTATCGATATCTTTCAGTAATAGGGGACCTGAAGGGGGATGGATGCCACAGCAAATCTCGGAGATCGCGTGACTTTCTTGTCTGAGGTTTCGGCAAATCATAGAAACCCAGCAATGCAGAAGGAAGCCACTCGGCCCATCGAGTCTGCGCCGACCACAATCCCACCTAGGTCCTATTCCTGTAACCCCACGTATTTACCCTGCTAACCTACACACCCCAGGACACTAAGGGGTAATTTAGCATGGCCAGTGTATCTAACTTGCACATCTTTGGACTGTGGGAGGAAACCGGAGCACCCGGAGGAAACCCAACCAGACGTGGGGTGAATGTACAAACTCCACACAGACAGTGACCCGAGCCGGGAATCGAACCCAGGTTCCTGGCACTGTGAGGCAGCAGTGCTAACCACTGTGCCACCTCTCAGAGACAAAGAGGCTTCTTCATCCAATGGAATAGAAATGCACGTAGTTCAAAGGTGAGCACGGGCTTTAAGCTCACAGTTATTGCCTGGACGAGGAGGTTGTGAGATGAATCGATTGCTGAATCTTGTGAATAGTAACCTGTAAATGGCTTTTCCGTCTGTATGTAAATAATTGTTGTCTTTACCCACTGGTGGTCATCTGGAATTTTTCTTTACCAAAATCTCCTGCGTGCTGTAACAATTTTGTGATTCTTTTTTATGTACAGAGATTGTTGGGTTGGATTGCGTAATGAAAAGTTACCATTTCCTTTTCTGCGTTCCAGTTACTTACAACTCCAAATTACGCAAACTGATTGTTCTGGACAACCAGGGCTGTTTCAGCTGCTCTCTGGATGTGGTGGGTGGAGGTAAGCCTGTCCCTCAGTAACCTTTAACTACACAAAACTTCCCCAGTTTCCCCAGGGAGAGGAGCAAGGAAATACTGCACTGTCGGACGTGCTGTCTTTTGGATGAGGTGTGAGGCAGAAGGTGCTGTTTGCCCTCCCAGGTGAACGTACAAGACCCCACAGCACTAATTCAAAGAGGAGCTTGTGTGTTAGTTAAACTTTATTTATTAGTCACAAGCAGGCTTACATTAACGCTGCAATGAAGTTACTGTGAAACTCCCCTAGTCGCCACACTCTGGCGCCTGTTTGGGTCGATGCACTTAACCAGCAATGGAGTATGGGAGGAAATCGGAGCATCCGGAGGAAACCCATGCAGATACGGGGAGAATGTGCAGTGAGCCACGCCGGGAATCGAACTTGTGCCCCTGGAGCTGTGAGGCAGCAGTGCTAACCACTGTGCCAGAGCTCTGGCTAGTCAACACCTTAAATAGATTATCTGGTCATTATCAAATTAACATTTGTGGGATCTTACTGTGTACAAATTGGCTGCCATGGTCCCCTATATTACAGCAGTGACTGCACTTTGGAAGGTCCCCATTGGCTGTAAAGTGCTTGGGGACACGTTGAGGTTTGATAATCATCAAATCCCTACAGTGCAGAAGGAGGCCATTCAGCCCATTGAGCCTGCACCGAGAACAATCCGACCAAGACCCTATCCCCATAACCCCTGCAAGCCCCCCTGACACTAAGGGGTGATTTAGCACGGCTAATCCACCATTCCTGCACATCTTTGGAGCGTGGGGGGAAACCAGAGCACTCGGAGGAAACCCACGCAGACACGGGGAGAATGTGCAAACTCCACACAGACAGTGACCCGAGCTGGGAATCAAACCTGGGTCCCTGGCGCTGTGAGGCAGCAGTGCTAACCCACTGTGCCATTCAAGGACCAGTTCTTTTGATTTTCTTTTGAGTATGTGTTTATCTGCGGGGCATGAGATTGCAGTGGAAAAACTGGTTAAGCAAAAATGTGGCAAAGGAACTTGAATCCGTGTGGTTAAGCTGCGTGTTCCTATTGTTTATCTGCAGGTAAAAGGGAAATGGAGTTTCCGAAACATCAGTACAGCATTTTAAAACAGATTATCTACTGCAGCAAGTTCAACACCTACTTTGCCCTTGGGAAAGATTGCTCGCTGAAAGTACGATAGATCCTGAAGGGATTTCCAGAGTTTAGGGCCCAGGCAGCTGGAGGCCCAGTCACCAGTGGTGGAGCGACTGAAACTGGACACACTTCAGATGGCAGAATTTGGAAAACGCAAAGATCCTGGGACAGTGGGAAGTTACAGAGAGAGGGAGGGTGGGGGTGGGGTTGGGGGGTGTGGGAAATGAGTCATGGAGGGATTTGAAAACAAAGATGAGAATTTTAAAGTTGAGATATTGCCTGTCTGGGGGTCAGTGTAGCATCAGCGAGTACAGGGGAGGCAGCACAGCAGTTAGCACTGCTGCCTCACAGGGACCCGGGTTCGATTCTGGCCTCAGGTCACTGTCTGTGTGGAGACTGCACGTTCTCCCCGTTTCTGTGTGGGTTTCCTCCGGGTTGGTCCGGTTTCCTCCCACAGTCCAAAGATGTGCAGGTTAGTTAGATTGGTGATGATGAATTGCCCCTTAGTGTCAGGAGGATGAGCAGGGTAAATACCTGTGGTTATGGGGATAGGGCCTGGGTGGGATTGTCGGTGCAGACTCAATGGGCTGAATGGCCTCCTTCTGCACTGTAGGGGTTCTGTAATTCTATTCTGATGAATGGGACCTGGTGTAAGTAAGGATATTGGAAGTAGGGGGCGGCACGGTGGCACAGTGGGTTAGCACTGCTGCCTCACAGCGCCAGGGACCCGGGTTCGATTCCCGGCTCGGGTCACTGTCTGTGCGGAGTCTGCACATTCTCCCCGTGTCTGTGTGGGTTTCCTCTGGGTGCTCTGGTTTCCTCCCACAGTCCGAAAGATGTGCTGGTTAGGGTGCATTGGCCGTGCTAAATTCTCCCTCAGTGTAACCCGAACAGGCACCGGACTGTGGCATTTAGGGGATTTTCACAATAGCTTCATTGCAGTGTTAATGTAAGCCTACTTGTGACTAGTAAATAAACTTTCCTTTAGAGTTTTAGATCATCTGAAGTTTATGGGGAGAGGATGTTATTTAAGAAACTGTTGGAGTCTGAAATAAGGTCTGGAAGGTCCAACCAAGCGGACAGTGGGAGTTGGGGACTGGATATTATTATAATTAAAATCCTAGAGAAAATTGACACAAGGCATTAAGGAGTGTTTATTCTGCTTTCTTTGTATATTTTCTTATAAGAACATTGAAGAGAGGGGAGGAAAGGTGGGAGGGAGGGTTGAGAGGTTGTGTAATGGGGGTTGAGAGTGAGCCAGTGGTGATGGATTCTTACTGAACCCTTTGTCCCCAGGTGTATAACAAGGATTTCTGTGAGACGTTTACTGTTCTCAATTCGGACCTGAAGCTGGTAAAGTCGATAATTTTCAACCCAGAGAGTGACGAGCTCATCACGGGAGGAGTCGGAGGAGTTAAGGTAAACAGACCCCAGGATTTCCTGCTCACCATTCCAGCAGCTGGAACAGGGAATCTCTCTCGGGTGGATGACCTTACTGGAGCCTCCAACAGGGGTCAGCATGGATTTCTTAAGGAAGAACGGTGTTGAAGGTAACTCCTGTCGGAGGTAACAGAGAGGGGGAATGGGGGTAATGCTGCTGACGTGAGGTACATGGACTTTTCATCATTCGATACACAACAGACTTGTGAGAAAAGTTGTAGCTTGTGGAATAAAATGAACAATAACAACGTGGACACAAAACCCTTTTAGGGACAGGAAATAGCGAGTAATAATTATTATTTTCAGGCTGGAGGATGGTTTGTGGTGGTGTTCCCCGAGGGCTGGTGTTGAGATCTTTGTTTCCCCCTGCTATATATTAATGATCTAGGTCTTGGTCTGCAGGGCACAGTTTCAAGGTTTGCAGACGACGCAGAACTTGGAAACGTTGTAAACTGTGAGGAGGACGGTGTAGATCTCCAAACGGACAAAGAGAAAGAAAATTACAGCACGGGAACAGGCCCTTCGGCCCTCCAGGGATAAAGACAAGTTAGTGGAGTGGGCCAATAGGTGGCAGATGGAGTTCAATGTGGAGAAGTGAGGTGATGCATTTTGGTAGAAATGGAGAGACAATATAAATAAGGGGTAAAATCCTTAAAGGGGCTGAGGAGGAGAGGGAGCTGGGTGTATATGTACGTAGATTATTGAAGGTGGCAGGATTGCGGTCAGCACAGACTTGATGGGCTGAATGGTCTCTTTATGTACTGTAGGGATTCTATGATTCTAAGTTGTAAAGGCTCAGCTTGTGTGGGGGGTGGGGGGAAGTGGGGGCAGAGGGGGGTGGGGGCAGAGGGGGGTGGGGGCGCGAAGAGTCCAAAACAAGGGGAAGTAATTTTGGGTTAGAGCCAATCCATTCAGAGGTGATGTCAGGAAACCTTCTTCACACAAATACTGGTGGAAATCTGGAACTCCGGCACAGAGCGGTGTGTGCTCGGGGTCAGTAGATAATTTCACAACTGACATTGGTAGATGTGTGTCAGGCAAGGTGGTCAAAGGTCACAGGGTGAAGGAGGGGGAAGGGCTTCCAGATCTGCTGCAAATGAAATGAATGATGAAGCAAGCTCGATGGGCCGAATGATCTCCTCTGATTCCTGCTTTCCAGTCTCTGTGTCAGGAATGTAGAGGCTTTGGCTAACGCTCTGGATTCACAGGTTCAAATCCCGCCAGAACAGCTGGTGGAATTTAAATTCAACTCATAAAATCTGGAATTGAAATTGCGTCTCAGTAACAGTGACCCTGAAATTACCATCAATTATTGTAAAATAAACCCATCTGGTTCCCTTTAGGGCAGGAAATCTGCCGTCCTTACCCCGGTCTGGCCTACATGTGACTCCAGACTCACAGCAATGTGGTTGACTCCCAGCTGCCCTCAGGAATGGCCCAGTTCAAGGGCAGTTATTGCCAGTGAGGCCCACGTCCTGTGAAAGGTGGACACCCAGCAGAGGGTCAGAATGAGGAAGCCTCTGACTGGGACTGTAGCAGTCAGTTATATCTCACTGACACTCCCTGCTACTCCACATCCCATCGCTATCCACATTCAGCTGCAGGGTGAGGGCTGAATCTGTGGCCTCCATGGTCTCTGGGAGTCTGTACAGCCCTGGGACACGGCGGCGCAGTGGGTTAGCACGGCTGCCTCACAGCGCCAGGGATCTGGGTTTGATTCCCGGCTGGGGTCACTGTCTGTGCAGAGTCTGCACGTTCTCCCTGTGTCTGCGTGGGTTCCCTCCGGGTGCTCCGGTTTCCTCCCGCAGTTTGGAAGACATGCTGGTTTGGTGTATTGGCGATGCTAAATTCTCCCTCAGTGTACCCGAACAGGCGCCGGAGTGTGGCGACTAGGGGATTTTCACAGTAACTTCATTGCTGTGTTAATATAAGGAGACTGTGACACTAATAAATTTAAAAAAAATTGGGCTGTGGTTCTACACACTGTGCGGACGGGTCCTGACGGGTTGGGGTGGGAAGGATATTGACAGGTAAGAGGGGAGAGGATTTTGGGTTTATGTTGACCCTTGAATGAGGAGAATGCATTTTTAAAAAGATAATTTTATTTTCCTTTTTCACAGTTTTGGAAATACAAAATGAACCTGAAGAGTAACTCCAAAGTGGTTGCCATGTCCAACTATGAACTTTACCTGAGGTACCGCAAACATTTCAATTAAAAATATTGCATAATTGATAGAAGTCAGAGTGGAAGCTGATATCCCTTCACCAGATTCCCTTTTATTTACAAGTTCTGTTTAAATTCATGGAGCGTTACAAGTTCTGGGCTCACATCCGGAATGTCAGGAAACCTGACTCTCCCAGAACAATTTCCAACAAAGACTTCCTGACTGGGGGCAAACAATGAACTCCATCAGGGAGTGAATATTCTAAAGAGGCCAATCTCCTGGGCCTCATTGAAACCAATCCAATAATATCTATAGAACATAAATACAGGTTTTTAATCTTCCGAATGTGACAGTAATAATGCCGTTAGATCCTGATTATTACAAGGCAGTTGGTGAATCGAGTTTCACTTTCTGTGGATTAGATCAAGGCTTTTCCCAGAGCGACTCGATCTCTCTCCGACCGCTCACCAACTCCTCTTTAAAGTTTATTTATTAATGTCACAAATAGGCTGATGTTAACACTGCAATGAAGTTACTGTGAAAATCCCCTAGTCGCCACACTCTGGAGCCTGTTCGGGTTACACTGAGGGAGAATTTAGCGTGGGCAATCCAGCCTAACCAGCACATCTTTCGGATGGTGGGAGGAAACTGGAGCACCCGAAGGAATCCCACACAGACACGGGGAGAGTGTGCAGACTCCACACAGACAGTGACCCAAGCCGGGAATCGAACCTGGGTCCCTGGCACTGTGAGGCAGCAGTGTTAACCCACTGTGCCACTGTGCCCCCGGGAATAGAACCCGGGTCCCTGGTGCTGTGAGGCAGCAGTGCTAACCCACTGTGTCACCGTGCCCCCGGGAATCGAACCCGGGTCTCTGGCGCTGTGAGGCAGCAGTGTTAACCCACTGTGTCACCGTGCTGCCGGGAATCGAACCCGGGTCCCTGGTGCTGTGAGGCAGCAGTGTTAACCCACTGTGTCACCGTGCTGCCGGGAATCGAACCCGGGTCCCTGGTGCTGTGAGGCAGCAGTGTTAACCCACTGTGTCACCGTGCTGCCCGGAATCGAACCCGGGTCCCTGGCGCTGTGAGACAGCAGTGTTAACCCACTGTGTCACCGTGCCCCCGGGAATCGAACCCGGGTCCCTGGCGCTGTGAGGCAGCAGTGTTAACCCACTGTGTCACCGTGCCCCCCGGGAATCGAACCCGGGTCCCTGGTGCTGTGAGGCAGCAGTGTTAACCCACTGTGTCACCGTGCCCCCGGGAATCGAACCCGGGTCCCTGGTGCTGTGAGGCAGCAGTGTTAACCCACTGTGTCACCGTGCCCCCGGGAATCGAACCCGGGTCCCTGGTGCTGTGAGGCAGCAGTGTTAACCCACTGTGTCACCGTGCCCCCGGGAATCGAACCCGGGTCCCTGGCGCTGTGAGGTAGCAGCGCTAACCCACTGTGTCACCGTGCCCCCGGGAATCGAACCCGGGTCCCTGGCGCTGTGAGGTAGCAGTGTTAACCCACTGTGTCACCGTGCTGCCCTGCTCTGGATGCATACTTGGAGATCTTATCAGATGACCCCTGTCTCCAGCTGCCCCAGGCTCATTCATGGGAATATTACCAGGAGTTAGGAGGTGAGATTATGTAAATAAGATCTGGATTCATTGGTGACTCGATGATTTTGAAAGGAGTTAATAAGATAGATAGAGAGAAAAGTTTCCTATTGGTGAGAAACTTTAAAAGATTCAATTATGCGATGTGGACGTCACTGCCACTTAACTGCCCTCTATTTCAGAAGATATTTTATTTGTTTATGGGATCTGGGTGTCACTAGCTGGGTCAGCACTTATTTCCCATCCCTAATTCCCCATTGAGGGGGCAGTTAAGAGTTAACCATATTGCTGTAGGCCTGGAGTCACCATTAGGCCAGACTGGGTAAGATGTGACAGTTGATTTTAGAACAATGCTTTCATGGTCATCATTTATTTCCAGATTTTGTTTATTGGGTTTACCGTGGTGGGATTTGAATCTGGGGCCCCGGGTCGCGCCCTGGATTGCTAGCCCAGTGCCAGTGGCACTGTGTCACTGCCTACCCAAAGCCAGAGCAAAATCAGATCCAGGGCCATTCGGGAGACGGGTTGGGAAAGATTCCTTCGCAGAAAGTGTGGAATTCTGTACCATAAAAAACTCAACTCATCATTTAAACTTGGAGATCAGTGGATGTAAGGGTGTGCAATGGGATGGATGGAGTTAGTGAGGAACAAGCACAGGTCCCTGCCAATGTTTCACCGGGGGGAAGAGGACTAGGGTGCAAAACACTGAGCCTAAAGCAATCCAGACCGGACAGAGGCCACACCGGCTAAAATCTGGACTGCCCGGGATAAAACCGGATGGATAAACACTCTAATTAACCACCATCTCCGTAACTTGCTTTAAAATATGATGTGGAGATGCCGGCGTTGCACAGTGAGGAGTCTCACAACACCAGGTTAAAGTCCAACAGGTTTATTTGGAATCACGAGCTTTCAGAGCACTGCTCCTTCATCAGGTTAGTGGAGAGGTAGGTTTCACAAAGAGGGCATATACAGACACAGACACAACTACAAGATAATGGTTGGGATGTGAGTTTTTACAGGTAATCAAGTTTTTACAGGTACAGACAATGCGAGTGGAGAGATGGAGTCTGTACCCCGCAAAGACTTGATTGCCTGTGAAGACTCGCATTCCAACCACTGTCTTGCAGTTGTGTCTGTGTCGATATATGCCCTGATTGTGAACCCAACTCTCCACTCACCTGATGAAGGAGCAGTGCCCCGAAAGCTCGTGATTCCAAATAAACCTGTTGGACTTTAACCTGGTGTCGTGAAACTTCTCACTGTTCCTTTAAAACACTCCTTAAAAGCCATTGATAATCAGCAATCTTTTGATCACCTCTCCCAGTATCGGCTGACGTGACTCACTGTTGAATTCTCTGCAGCTTTAGGCCGCTGTGAAGTGGTTTGCTGTTTAATTGCAGGTTGTTCCGAGGGCCCACTTTCTGTGTGTGCTTTCTGTTTTCTCAGGGCTGACTACCCTCACATGGGAGGGAACTGGGTGACCAAGGTGGAGCTGGATGTTGCCACTCAGCAGGTTTTTTGCTGCTCTGTGCAGGCCCTGTTTTGCTACAATATGGAGGGAAAGCTGCTACTGGAGATCCCAAACCCGCACAAGTGTTCGCCCACAGCCTGTATCTACTCCTCCCACACCAAGGCAATACTCACCTGCTCCACAGACTGCGAAAGTAAGGCTCTACCTCTTCCCATTCCAACTTACTGTTCCCTGATTGACTCCTTCTGTCTGGGACTCTGAGACTGGGTTTTAGACAGATTGTGTACAGACCCTCGGATCAGTATAATCGTTTGTTAGAACTGCATTCGTAAGAGGAATTTTCTGAGGTGTCTCACCGGGGTGCCTTGTATTTATTTGATCTCACTGTTGCTGGTGTTGGACTGGGGTGGGCACAGTTAGTAGTCTCACAACTCCAGGTTAAAGTCCAACAGGTTTATTTGGTAGCACGAGCTTTCGGAGAGACTTGAGGTTGTGGGGGTTACAGATAGCGTGACATGAGCCCGAAAGCTCGTGTATCAAATAAACCTGTTGGACTTTAACCTGGTGTTGTGAGACTATTTACTCAAGTCTCAACCAATACATAAACTTTGAAAGATGGTGTATAGTTAAAGAATGAAAAGGAATTTATTTGCTAATGCATGCATCAGGAGAAAGACACAGTCAGTGAGGGTTGATTGTTCCTTCCTGAGCTATGTTTACAATTGTAAAATTGTAACCTTGTTCTGAACATTTCGATATCCCAACCAGATTAGACAGGAGGATCCAATTACAATATTACACCTTATTACCTTAGCCAATAACGTTCCGCCTGTCAACAGGAATAGGAGATCATTAGCTCATTGCCCCTGTATGTTCCTCCCCCGTTACCAAGGAAACCTAACCCACATCAGTTCCGGTAACCAAGGCCATATCTTACATCTGTGAGTTTTAATTGATGGAAGGAATCATTCTCTGCCCAAACCTTCATATCAGCACGAGAGATTTCTCCAGCCTCGCTACCCATGAACGAATCCACTCCCTAACATACCAGGCCTATTAAACCTCTTTCCGTGTACCCAAAAACAGAGATGAGAAGCTGCCTTGCTCTGCTCCATTGTATTAACAGAATTTGGTCTGTCACTCACTGTGTTTCCCAGCATGCTGCATTCAGAACAAAGTTGGCACAACACATATATATATTGCAAATAAAGTTTAAGCTTATAATACTTGGTTAATTTGTGGTTATACAGCTTATAGTACCTTTGCAGTTTATAATAACTTTGCATATTTTGTTCCAGGCACATTGTGAATTCTCACTATATATAAGGCACCGTAACCTAGTCTAATTATTATAGTAAAACAAAAATGAAGGGCCTCATATTAAGAATTCTATACTATCCCCTATCAGCACCTAAACAGGTTACAGAGGTAGGCACATAGATCCTGGGAATGATTCAAAAATTCCGGATGCTACGTTTATTTTCTGATGTCCTATGACAGTCAGATTTCTCTTTTCCTGGAGAAATTTTGACCATGGAAGAATTATTTCTCAGGATCTCAAAGCTATGGAATTCCCTTTTTTTTTAAATTCTTCGGATATGAGCATTTATTGTTGCGTCCCCCAGCCCGCCAACTCCCCGATACCCTGGTGAATTCGGGAGGGGGTGATAAATGCTGGCACAGCCAGTGATGGTTACATCCAGTGAACAAATTTAAAAACACCCTCTTCGTCAACAACTGGATGTGTCATTCAGCCACTCCAGGAGGCAGCTAAGAGTCAAACCCATTGGACATGGGACTGGATCCACATGTCAGACCAGTTCAGGGAAGGATGGACGGTAGATTTCCTTCCTGGAAGAACATTAGTGACCAGTTGTGTTTTCATGATATTCCGACAGCCTCATTGTCACTTATATTGAGGGCAGTTGTTGATTTCCAGACGTTTAAAGATTGGTACAAATTCTCAAACTCCCCTTCTCTGGATTTATAACAAAGCCACCAGGATCTGTTAACCTTTCCTTGCTGTTCTTGTTCGGGTCCAACACAGTTTTCCCCAAATATTTTTAAAACTATCAAACAAAAACACTGGAATAAAAAGTAAACAAGAAAGCCTCTCAGTTTTGTTTAATGCTTCCTTTGACCTTTTTTATCATCTGGCATTTTGTTTATACACAGCTTAAATATAACTCTAACAAAGGAATTAGCTTAACTTTGAACAGCTGTAAGAAGTAAGGAAACAACTCTAATTTCTATCTTATCACTATTTCAGTTCCAAATAAGCCACAGTGCTTTTAGCCTCAAAGGCCACTTTAAATACAGTTAGCATACTTGCTATAAATTGGGTGAACACACTTAAAGTTTTCTGAGAGGTTTTGATTTTCAGAGCAGCATGCAGACTTCTGTCTTTGAACAACTCCAGCCAGAAACTGAACTGAAAACTGTTTCTCTCAAACCTAGCTCCTCCCACTCACCACAGTATCACATGACCTGGTGTAACTAAACAAAAACCCCAGCTTCCATTCCTTTAATCAAAAAAAAACTAGGGGTATTTTTCTTTTGTAAACAAGAGTCCATTAGCCCTCTCTTAAATAAACATTACATGGCTAAAATGAGTAATTATTCTGCTCTCCCAGCATCTGAGCTGTATTCCCACCAGACATACTGACTGCGTGTAAAAAAGACTAAATCTTAAAACATTCCCCTTAACCATAGAATATTTCAATAGCTTCGTAACATCACAGCCCACAGCAATGTGGTTGACTCTTAAACATCCTCTGAAAAAGCCTAACAAGCCACTCAGTTCAAGGCAATTAGAGATGGGCCACAAATATTGGCATTGCCAGTGATACCCACATTCCCGTGAAAGAATAAATAATTGTGTAGTACAACGTCAATCTCTGTTTGATAATGGGGATGCAAAGTGCCTCGGGATGTTTTACTATATTAAAGGAGCTATATAAATGCAAGATGCTCTCCACATTCCTTCAGTCAAGGCTTGGAGCAACAAAGGGATCCTCATCCACACGTTTATTGGACACACTCGGGCAATCACAAAGCTTCTGGTCCACCCTGAAACCAGCTCCATCTTTATCTCCAGCTCGAGGGATGGTTCTGTCAAGTTCTGGTCACTGGACATCTTCACCCAACTTCTGAGGTAAAGACCAACTTCTGCTTGGAGAAAGTGAAAGAAAGAAAAGTTCCATTTCTACAGAACCCCCTCAGTACATCAGAACCAATAAATTACGTTTGTGTGATGCAGCCAAGTTGTACACAGGAAGATCCAAAAAACAAGAAGCCTGTTCTGGCCAACACCTCTCTGGCTGTAAAATGTTTTCAGAAGTCCTGAGATTATGAACACACCATGGAAATCTCTCTCCCTCTTACTGAAACAAGTGCCTGTTTTAAAAAGTATTATTAGGGAGCAGATCGGAAACTCCAAGCTCTATTATGAAGTTAGCCTAAACCCCAACTATTTTTGATTCTGGCATTAGGGGATAAGATGTGTCACACCAGATATGATGCTATTGACCCATTAGGAAGCTTTTACTAAAACAAACTTTATTTAACAATGTAACAACCTACCATGCAGTACCTTGTCAAAGGCCTTGATAAAGTCCGTGTAGACAACATCAACTGCACTGCCCTCATCTACCTTCTCGGTTACTCCTTCAAAAAACTCAATCAAATTTGTGAGAAATG
The DNA here is from genome assembly GCF_965287045.1 of Carcharhinus amblyrhynchos. Classification (NCBI taxonomy): domain Eukaryota; kingdom Metazoa; phylum Chordata; class Chondrichthyes; order Carcharhiniformes; family Carcharhinidae; genus Carcharhinus; species Carcharhinus amblyrhynchos. The sequence goes on along the minus strand of NC_137326.1, from coordinate 3,186,416 downwards.
ATTTTCCACTCACAAAGCCAAGCTCACTGTCCCTAATCAGTCCTTGTGTCTCTAAATGCCTGTAGATGCTGTCTCTCAAAATACCTTCCAATAATTTACCCACTACTGACATTAGGCTCACCGGCCTGTGGTTCCCAGGTTTCTCCCTGCAGCCCTTTTTAAACAAAGACACAACATTTGCCACTCTCCAGTCTTCAGGCACCTCACCCATGACTATCGATGATTCAAATATCTTTGCTGGGGGTCCCTGCAATTCAGGTCCCGGGGATTTATCTACCTTGATGCACTTTAAGACTTCCAGCACCTTCTCTGTAATATGTACACTCCTGAAGACATCACTGTTTATTTTCCCAAGTTCCTTAACATCCAGGCTTTCCATTTTATTCATTTGTTTTCTCTGGAGCAGAGGAGACTGAGGGGTGACCGGATTGAGGTGTTCAAGATTATGAGGGGCATGGACAGGGTGGAGAGGGATTGGTTGTTCCCCTTAGAGGAAGGGACAGTTACATAAAAACATAAGAACATAAGAAATAGGAGCAGGAGTAGGCCATCTAGCCCCTCGAGCCTGCCCCGCCATTCAATAAGATCATGGCTGATCTGTCGTGGCTCAGTTCCACTTTCCCGCCCTCTCCCCATAACCCTTAATCCCCTCTCTTATCAAAAACCCATCAACCCGCGTCTTAAAAATATTTAGCGAGGCAGCCTCCACCACTTCAACGGGCAGAGAATTCCAGAGATTCACCACCCTTTGAGTGAAGAAGTTCCTCCTCAACTCTGTTCTAAACCGCCCCCCTTTTATCTTGAGGCTGTGCCCCCTAGTCCTACTGTCTTTTTTGAGCGGGAAGAGTCTCTCCACCTCTATCCTATCCATCCCATTGGGGACACAAGTCAAAAGTGAGGGTGGGAGGTTTACGGGGGGGATTTGATGAAAAACCTTTTTACCCAGTGGGTGGTGAGGGTCTGGAATGCGCTGCCTGGGAGGGGGGGTGGAGGCGGGATGCCTCACATCCTTTACAAAGTATCTGGATGAGCACTTGGCACGCCGTAATGTTCAAGGCTATGGGCCAAGTGCTGGGAAGTGGGATTAGGTGGGATTAGGTGGGCAGGTCAGGGCATTTTCATGCATCAGTGGAGAGTCGATGGGCCGAAGGGCCTTTTCTGCACTGCAGTATTCTGTGATTCTCTGATTTAGGATCTCACCCATCTCTTGTGGATTTGCACATTGATGACCTTGTTGATCATTGAAAGGCCGTACTCTCTCCCTTGTTACTCTTTTGCCCTTTATGCATTTATAGAAGCTCTTTTGATTCTCCATTGCCCTGTCTGCCAAAGCAATCACATCTCCCTTTTTGCCCTCCTGATTTTTTCTTAACTCGGACACCCTCTATATTCTGGAAGGGATTCACTTGATCCCAGCTGCCTTTGCATGTCATGTGTCTCCTTCTTCTTCTTGACCAGGGCCTCAATATCCCGAGTCATCCGGGATTCCCTACTTCCACCAGCCTTGCCCTTCACTCTAAGAGGAATGTGTTTACCCTGAATCCCAGGGGTTAACGCGCTTCTGAAAGCCTCCCACTTACCAGACATCCCTTTGCCTGCCAGTAGACTCCCCCAGTTAACTTTTGAAAGTTCCTGCCCGATACCATCAAAATTGGCCTTGTCCCAATTTAGAATTTTAATTTTTGGGACAGACCTATCATTCTCCATCGCTATCCCAAAACTAATAGAATTATGGTCCCTGGTCCCAAAGTGATCCCTCACTAACACTTCTGTCACCTGCCCTTCCTTATTTCCCAAGAGGGGGTCAAGTTTTGCCCCCTCTGTAGTCGGGCCATCCACACACACAGAGAAATTCCTCCTGAATACACTCAACAAATTTCTCTCCATCCAACCCTCTAATACTACGGCTGTCCCAGTCAATGTTGGGAAAGTTAAAATCTCTGACTATTACCCCCTATTTTTCTTGGAGCTATCTGCAATCTCCGAACATCTCCGAGCTCTTCAATTTCATAAGAACATAAGAACATAAGAAATAGGAGCAGGAGTAGGCCATCTAGCCCTTCGAGCCTGCCCCGCCATTCAATAAGATCATGGCTGATCTGTCGTGGCTCAGTTCCACTTTCCCGCCCTCTCCCCATAACCCTTAATCCCCTCTCTTATCAAAAACCCATCAACCCGCTTCTTAAAAATATTTAGCGAGGCAGCCTCCACCACTTCAACGGGCAGAGAATTCCAGAGATTCACCACCCTTTGAGTGAAGAAGTTCCTCCTCAACTCCGTTCTGAACTGCCCCCCCTTTATCTTGAGGCTGTGCCCCCTAGTCCTACTGTCTTTTTTGAGCGGGAAGAGTCTTTCCACCTCTATCCTATCCATCCCATTCATCATCTTATACGTCTCAATGAGATCTCCCCTCATTCTTCTAAACTCTAACGAGTGCTGTCTATTTGGGGGTCTATAGTACAACCCAATCAAAGTGATTTCCCCCTTCTTATTTCACAACCCATATCGACTCAGTGGGTGAACCCTCGGGTATTTCCCCTCTCAGTACGGCCGTGAGGTTCTCCCTGATCAAAAGTGTAGCTCCCCCTCCTCTCTTACCTCCTGTTCTATCTTTCCTTTAGCATCTATACCCTGGAACATTGAGCTGCCAGTCCTGTCTCTCCCTTAGCCACGTTTCAGTCATTGCTATAATATCCCAGTCCCACGTACCCATCCATGCCCTGAGTTCATCTGCCTTGCCCATCAGACCTCTCGCATTGAAATAAATGCAGTTTAATCTGGATTTCCCTCGCTCTCTGTCTTGCTTTTGTCTGATCTGCCTGGTACTAGGATCACTGACACTGTCTTCACTATTTAATGTGCTCTCTTTAACTTCTGTGCTGTCCTCAACCTTCTCTTCTGCCTCCCTGCTGCCTTGGGTCCCACCCCCCAGCTCCACCAAACCAGATTAAACCCTCCCGCGTGTCTTCAGCGAATCTCCCCGCCAGGATATTAGTCCCACTCCGGTTCAGCTGGGATCATAACCAGACGTTTAATTTCTATATGTGTTGTGGCAGCCACTGGGATGGAGGAAGAGGGAATAATCCCCTGGGATTGAGCAGAGTGTTCACCCGCCCCAGAGAAAAGGGGATAAATCCACAAACCCCGATCACTCCAGCTGCCGAGCGGCTCAGTACTGAGGAGAGAGAAAAAATAATATCCAGATGCCAGAGAAACCTTCAAATCCATGGAGGTTCCCCACAGCCCCAGAGGCTCCTCCTCCCCCTCTGACAGCAATGCAGATTAGAAATGGAATATTGTCCTTCTAAACCTCAGAGACATGGGCAGGGGAAAGGTGGGGTAACAGTAATGATTATGTTACAGCTGTATAAGGTTCTTCACTCAAAGGGTGGTGAATCTCTGGAATTCTCTGCCCGTTGAAGTGGTGGAGGCTACCTCGCTAAATGTTTTTAAGACGCGGGTTGATGGGTTTTTGATAAGAGAGGGGATTAAGGGTTATGGGGAGAGGGCGGGAAAGTGGAACTGAGCCACGACAGATCAGCCATGATCTTATTGAATGGCGGGGCAGGCTCGAAGGGCTAGATGGCCTACTCCTGCTCCTATTTCTTATGTTCTTATGTTCTTATGGTGAGGCCACACCTGGAGTACTGTGTACAGTTTTGGTCTCCTTACTTGAGAAAGGATAAACTGGCACTGGAGGGGGTGCAGAGGAGATTCACTGGGTTGATTCCAGAGTTGAGAGGGTTGGCTTATGAGGAGAGACTGAGTAGACTGGGGCTATACTCATTGGAATTCAGAAGAATGAGGGGAGATCTTATAGAAACATATAAGATTATGAAGGGGATAGAGAAGATAGAAGCAGGGAAGTTGTTTCCACTGGCGGGTGAAACTAGAACTAGGGGGCATGGCCTCAAAATAAGGGGGAACAGATTTAGGACTGAGCTGAGGAGGAACTTCTTCACACAGAGGGTTGTGAATCTGTGGAATTCCCTGCCCAGTTGAGGCTCCCTCATTGAATGTTTTTAAGGCAAGGATAGATAGATTTTTGAACAGTAAAGGAATTAAGGGTTATGGTGAGCGGGCGGGTAAGTGGAGCTGAGTCTGTGAAAAGATCAGCCATGATCTTATTGAATGGCGGAACAGGCTCGAGGGGCCGAATGGCCGACTCCTGCTCCTAGTTCTTATGTTCTTATGTAAATACATGGGGTAAATTAGAATGACTTGAAATACATTACAGAAGGATCTGGGGGTAGGTGTAATACAAGGGTCTGGCACATACAGGGTTAATGTGGGATTGAATGTAGTCCACCTGCACAATGATATAAGAGAACATTTAAACTGTACCTGGGGTCAGTCTAGTGTTGTCAGTGCTGTGTCTATTAACTCATAGAGTTAGCTCCAGGCATGTATATATGTACATTGTTCTTAATTACTACATACCGTTCATCTAATTAGGATTGCAAGGAATCAGTTAAGACCAGCCACATGGTATCCAACATCCTATAACAGTCAATGTATTGGGATTGAGGCCTGTATTAGAAATCAGAGGTCAATGCATTGGGGTCAGTGTGTTGGGGTCAGGGGTCAGTGCATTGGGGTCAGTGTGTTGGGGTCAGGGGTCAGGGAATGGGCTCTGGTAGAGTCTATGATTGGTAGTAACTCTGCCCTTTGTCCTTTTGGGATCCAGTCTGTTCCTATTTGAGGAGGGCATTGAGTGGATGGGACTGACCGAGACCAACCATCTGTACTGCTGCTCAAACAAACAGTGCCAGAGTTACAGCTTCAACTACTTCACCCACTTCTGGAGCTACATCGGCAGCTCCATCAGCCACATGAGCCTGGCGTCTGCGAAAGGACGAACGACCAGAGTCGCCGTACTGCAGAAGGACAGCAGGTAGGAGTGAGGTGGCATCCCTGGCCTTGCAAGTATTTAATAGGATTGAGGGTTACAGGTGAGCCTAGTAGGTAGCGATATGATCGGTGCAACTTGTGGGCTGAAGGGCCTGTTTGTGCTGTAGTTTTTCTATGTTTCTATGTTACAGTTCAGTGTTGCCAGAGTCAGGCAGTGAGCACTGTTTACCTGTGCCATGTGTCCAAACTCCAGTGTCTCAAGCCCAGTGCAGTGCATCCAGTGTGCAGTGTTGTACTCAGTGTCACACCCAGTGTTCAGAGTAACATCCCAGTGTGATACCCAGTGTCCAGAGCAATATCCCAATGTCACACCCAGTGTCCACAGTAACATCCAGTGTCACACCCAGTGTCCACAGTAACATCCAGTGTCACACCCAGTGTCCACAGTAACATCCCAGTGTCACACCCAGTGTCCACAGTAACATCCCAGTGTCACACCCAGTGTCCACAGTAACATCCCAGTGTCACACCCAGTGTCCACAGTAACATCCCAGTGTCACACCCAGTGTCCAGAGCAACATCCCAGTGTCACACCCAGTGTCCAGAGCAACATCCCAGTGTCACACCCAGTGTCCACAGTAACATCCCAGTGTCACACCCAGTGTCCAGAGCAACATCCCACTGTCACACCCAGTGTCCAGAGCAACATCCCACTGTCACACCCAGTGTCCAGAGCAACATCCCACTGTCACACCCAGTGTCCAGAGCAACATCCCACTGTCACACCCAGTGTCCAGAGCAATATCCCACTGTCACACCCAGTGTCTCACAGTAACATCCCAGTGTCACACCCAGTGTCCAGAGCAATATCCCAGTGTCACACCCAGTGTCCCGAGTAACACGACCAGTGCTCTGTATCCAGTGGCTGTAAATTTGAACATTGGTTTTCTCTATCAGGGAGTTCCCTCCCAACTGGGTATTTTTTGATTTGATGGTGAGTTTTGCTTCTTTTTAAATTGTGTCTGTGTGTTTTTGCTTCTGACCTTGTGGCCAATAAAACAAAACGGGCCACCCTCTCCGTGAGACCTGGTTATTTCCCCCTCCGACTGTCTCCCCAGCTCCCTCTCTCTCACACTCACTTTTTCCCGTAGCTTTTGGACATTAATGATTGCGCTGGGCCGGGATCAGGGAACTCTACAGTTCAGTAAGAATGAATTGGTTAAAGACACTTCCAGAAATGGGAGTTGTTGTTTCTGTTGCTGGAGAAATCTCCCCGTGTTTTCTGTGTTTTGACTCCAGTCTGCGGATCATGTCTCAGTCTCTGGGGACCAAACTTTCTGTCATCCTTCCCCTGCCGACAGACAGTCCGGTGCAGCAGATGACCAGCTACTCCTATCACAGGGCCTACAACCTGGTCTTCTTCCTGGTGGAGAACACGGATATCTGGATCTATACGGTCAGGTAATGAACTGAAAGGTAGGGGAAAGGGGGGTGGGGGGGGTGGGGGGATGCACCCCTATCAGTGAGGAGGAGTGCAGACGTCCCCCGGGTGCTCCGGTTTCCTCCCACAGAAAGACATGCGGCTTAGGGTGCGTTGGCCGTGCGAAGTTCTCCCTCAGTGTGCCTGACGTGCCGGAGTGTGGCGACTACGGGATCTTCACAGTAACTTCATTCATTGCGTTGGATCAACGCCTCCCCATTGGGAGCAGGAATAGGCCATTCGGCCTATCGAACCTGCTCCCCCATTCAGTTGAAGAACAAAGAAAAGCACCGCACGGGGACAGGCCCGTCCAGCCCGTGCCAATCATGATGCCCGAACTAAGCTAAAAAAAATCTCCCTGCCCTAACTCAGTCTGAAAGAACCAAGAAAAATTTCCAACCTCAACCCCACTTCTCCGCCCCCTTCCCCCTCCTCTTATTCCTTTATTATCTCCAAATATCCATTACCCTCAGACTGGAATATACTCAACATCATGCATGAGTCGCAAAAACCCAGCCTGCAGGTGCAGCAGGTGGTCAGGAAGGCGAATGGGATGCTGGCCTTCATAGCGAGGGGGATTGAATATAAAAGTAGGGAGGTCTTGCTGCAGCTGTATAGGGCATTGGTGAGGCCGCAGCTGGAGTACTGTGTGCAGTTTTGGACGCCGCACCTGCGCAAGGATATTTTGGCCCTGGAGGGAGTGCAGAGGAGGTTTACTAGGCTTGATACCGGAGTTGAGGGGATTGAGCTATGAGGAGAGGCTGAATAAACTGGGCTTGTACTCGTTAGAGTTTAGAAGAATGAGGGGAGATCTCATTGAGAACGTATAAGATGATGAATGGGATGGTTAGGATAGAGGTGGAGAGACTCTTCCCGCTCAAAAAGACAGTAGGACTAGGGGGCACAGCCTCAAGATAAAGGGGAGGCGGTTTAGAACGGAGTTGAGGAGGAACTTCTTCACTCAAAGGGTGGTGAATCTCTGGAATTCTCTGCCCGTTGAAGTGGTGGAGGCTGCCTCGCTAAATATTTTTAAGAAGTGGGTTGATGGGTTTTTGATAAGAGAGGGGATTAAGGGTTATGGGGAGAGGGCGGGAATGTGGAACTGAGCCACGACAGATCAGCCATGATCTTATTGAATGGCGGGGCAGGCTCGAAGGGCTAGATGGCCTACTCCTGCTCCTATTTCTTATGTTCTTATGAACATCACACCTCCTGATGTGGAAAATTGCAGGTTCACAGCCCCTCGAGGTGAAGGTGTTTCAGTCTGAAATGACCCTTTACCCTCACATTCTGACTCCAAATTGTGGAGTTTTCAGCTGGGTTGGGAGTGGGACAATCTCTCAGCATCGACCGTGTCAAACTCCTGCGATGAGGTCACCTCTCACCCTCCCAAACTCTGGAGGATGGAGGCCCCAGACTCCTCAATCTCCCCTCACACGTCTATTCCCAGGGATCAGCCTGGGGGGCCTTTGTTACACTCCCTCTATGGAAAGTATATGTGTGGGGTTATGGGAATAGGGCCTGGGTGGGATTGTGGTCGGTACAGACTCGATGGGCCGAATGGCCTCCTTCTGCACTGCTGGAATTCTACGATTCTATTCTACAATATCCTTCCTTTGGGAGTAGGACTGAAATAGATGGCACGGTGGCACAGCGGTTAGCACTGCTGCCTCACAGCGCCAGGGACTAAGGTTCGATTCCCGGCTTGGGTCACTGACTGTGCGGAGTCTGCATGTCCTCCCCGTGTCTGCATGGGTTTCCTCTGGGTGCTCCAGTTTCCTCCCACAGTCTGAAAGAGGTCTGGAGATGAGGGGGTTGGACTATGAAGAGAGACTAAATAGACTGGGTCTGTACTCGTTGGAGTTTAGAAGGATGAGGGGGATCTTATAGAGATGTATAAGATAATGAAGGGGATGGATAGGGTAGAGGTAGAGAGATTCTTCCCGCTCAGAAAGGATAGCAGGACTAGAGGGCACAGCCTCAAGATAAGGAGGGGGGTGCAGTTTGAGGAGGAACTTCTTCACTCAAAGGGTGGTGAATCTCTGGAATTCTCTGCCTGTTGAAGTGGTGGAGGCTACCTCGCTAAATATATTTAAGTCACGGGTAGATAGGTTTTGACAGACAAGGGGATTAAGGGTTATGGGGAGAGGGCGGGAAAGTGGAACTGATCCACTTCAGATCAGCCATGATCTTATTGAATGGCGGGGCAGGCTCGAAGGGCTAGATGGCCGACTCCTGCTCCTATTTCTTATGTTCTTATGTAAAGATGTGTGTGCTAGGGTGCATTGGCCGTGTTAAATTCTCCCTCGGTGTACCTGAGGTGCTGGAGTGTGGCCACTAGGGGATTTTCATTGCAACTTCATTGCAGTGTTAATATAAGCCTACTCGTGATAAACAAATAAACTTTATTTTAATTTTTACTTTACTTTAAAACTGTACACAGTACACCAGGCTGAGATTACCCCAAGCTTTATGTAACTCCAGCAAGACCTCTCCACTGCAATGGAGATACAGTTTCCTTTACTTGCTGCACTCCTGTGTTAAGGTTCTGTCCAAGGACACCGGGGTCCCCCTGAGCTCTAACATTTCTCAGTCTCTCATCTTTTATAAGAATGTTCTATTTTTCCATTCCCCCTATCAAAGTCTCCGTTCTAAGGATTAATATCATCACATTGCCTCTGTCCCACCGTGGGTCTCTGGATAAAATCAGCATGAGGTCACACAGTGTGCGGCTGGGACCCAGTCTCGCTGGGGTTGATGGTGAGTCAGCTGAGCTCGGACAGACCATTTCGTTTTGGCGAATACGTCTAACGTCAGGAGCAGGAGGTGAGAGGTCACATGTCACCAGGTGACACTTCGGTCACTTCACCTGGTGAAGGAGCAGTGCTCCGAAAGCTTGTGATTTCAAATAAACCTGTTGGGACGGGTATCGTGTGACCCCACATCTTGTCTGCCCCAGACCAACACCGGCGTCTCCACATCGCGAACACTGAGGCTGGGAAGTAAACCAGATCAGGTCACGGGCTCTGCCTTACACTTTTACTTGTTGCCAGGATGTGTGTGTTTCTGGCCAGCCGATATCTTCACCGTCCATCCCTAACTCAGTGTTTGGAGGGTATGTCTTGTTTCTGTACTTTCTGGCTGTGCGTATGTCTTGTTTCATCATATATGGTGTGCGTGTCTGACTGTGTGTTTGTGTGTGTGTGTACATGTACATGTCTGTGTGTGTTTGTGCATGTTTGTGTGGGTGTGTGTGTGCATGTACATGTGTATGTGTGTGTGTATTTGTGTGTGTGTGTGTGTGTGTGTGTGGCGGGTGCGTGTACATGGGTGAGTGTGTGTGTGTGTGTGTGTGTGTGTGGGTGTGTGTGTGCGGGTGCGTGTACATGGGTGAGTGTGTGTGTGTGTGTGTGTGTGTGGGTGTGTGTGTATGCGTGTGCGGGTGTGTGGGTGTGTGTGTATGCGTGTGCGGGTGTGTGGGTGTGTGTGCATGTGTATATGTGGCAAGTATGTTCAGGGCGGTGACGCTACATTAGTAAATGCCTCATCTCTGCCTCGGGCCTCTCCTGACAGTCTCACTCCCCTACAGGACTGACCCTGCCTGCAGGTTGGCAGTGTGGCACATTCCGTACATACAGGAAAATACAAATGGCAGCAAACAGTTGGTAAAGACGTGAGTAATCAGTGAAAACCATTGCCTGGGGGAGTATAGAGAGCACAGGGAGAGTTCGGGGTGGTTCCGTGGATAGGTTTATGGACGAAAAGGGTTTGGTTTAGGTTAGTGGGTCATTGTTTTGTAATTGGTCGGCGCAACATCGTGGGCCGAAGGGCCTGTTCTGCGCTGTAATGTTCTATGTTCTATGTTCTATGACAGGGCTTGTTACAGAGCGGAGGAACTGCTCTAATTCAAGGTCTGCCTCTGGTACCCTCCCCCCCCCACAACCGCCCTGCCACCCACCCCCCCCCCCCCCCCCCCCCACCCCGCTCCCGCCATCTTTCAGACCTGATCCAATTCTCAACATGCAAATTAGTTTGATTCCCACCCCCTCGGTCCCCTCCACCCATTCACTACCCACTGCCAGAACCCAATCCTCCATTGTTCGAGGGGGTTAAAAAAAGAAGGATCTTGCATTCCTGTGGCACCCTTCACATCCCTGGGATCTCCCAAACTGCTTTTAAAGTGAAGTCTTCGTTGTAATGTTGGAAAAGAGGCAGCCAATTTGTGCACAGCAAGATCCCACAGTCATCGCTGATTGTGAGCAGGTAATCTTGTTACCTGTTGTGGGATGAGTATTGGTCACTGGGGAGAATTCACTGGCTCCTGTGCGATTGTCTAAGTCGACCCGAGGGAGCACGTGGGGGCCTTGGGTTAAATGTCTCACACTAAAGACAGCATCTGTGACAGAGCAGCACCCCCTCAGCATAGGCAGTGGCCGTGTTGGCCTGGATTGGAGTGAGTGTTGAACTGACTGAGGGAGAGTTAAACACTGAGTCACGGCCCAGGACTCGATCGAGGGAAGGAGGAGGGGGCTGGCCCGATGGCCAGGAACTACAGAAGCACAAGAGAGGGTCGGATTTGGTGTCAGAAACTCTGACTGCAGAACGGGGGGGGGGGGGGGGGGGGGCGCGACTGGGATGGGGGGAGGCAGGGGATGGGGGTAGGTGGAGGGACTGGGATGGGGGGAGGCAGGGGGTGGGGGGTAGGTGGAGGGACTGGGATGGGGGGAGGCAGGGAGTGGGGGGTAGGTGGAGGGACTGGGATGGGGGGAGGCAGGGGGTGGGGGGTAGGTGGAGGGACTGGGATGGGAGGGGGGACTGGGATTGGGGGGAGGCAGGGGGTGGGGGGTAGCTGGAATGTGGGTGTGGTTCTCAGATGGGAAAACTGAAGAGGTCAGAGTTGACGGTGACGCTGAGGTTATTAATAGAGAGATCCCGAAGTTTGTATTGAGGAGTGAGAGGTAACGGTGACTGTGTCCACTCTGCCGCTGTGATCCACTGTCTGTTCCCTCTTGTATTTACACAGATCCATTCTGGAGGGAGGGTGCTTCTCTCCGTTTGACCCCAGCCTGTGGAGGTTGCCGATGTGCGAGTGTTACTGCATCACTTGTCTCTCTTCCTCCATCTACTTCACCACCGTGGAAGGACTGGTTTGTGCCGACTGCAACGAGTTTCTCCTACTGGGCCTCGAGGTTAGGGTGCAAGGTAGATAACGCGAGGCCATTCAGCCCCTCTACATCCGTGCACAGGAGCATTGGGAGGCCATTCAGCCCCTCAAGGCCATTGTACAGGAACACAAGAAGGCCATTCAGCCCCTCTAGGTCAGCCCACAGACACAAGGAGGCCATTTGGCCTCTCCAAGCTAGTACACAGGCACATGAGGGCCCCCCCCCCCCCTCCGAGGCCAGTAGCCCCTTGAGGCCAGTCCTCCATTCACCCCTTAGATTCCAAATCCACCCCCAGGTTTGAAATTTCTAATCGACCTCCAGACCCCAAAGCTTTTCGGGGAGAATGTTCCAGATTTCCACAAGTGCTTCCCCATGTCATTCCCGAATGGTTCAGATTTTCAGGTTCTTTCCCTCCTCCTCCTTCCTCCCCCTCTCCCCCCCAGAGGAAATCTGAAATGAAAACAGAAAGTTCTGGATAAACTCGGTGGGTCTGGGAGACGCTGCGGAGAGAAACAGAGTTAATGACTGGAATCTGCTCCTGAACTGCACCCACTCATTCCAGCTGGAAGCTGATCAGATGTGGCTCAACTTGCAGCCTTTTATATCCAACTGTCTGGGGATTACGGCCAACGTTTCATTTACCTATTTTGTTATGTTTTTTCTACCTGTCCGTTAATATCTTGGGGTTTCTGTACCCCGCTGGAGTGAACATCAGAGCCGGGGCGGGGGGGGCCGGCAGGTCCAGAGATTTCAGTCCCAGGCCCACGAATGGCATTTAAATCAGATTTAAATCAGGTTGTGAATATATTCAGCAGCTTTGAGCCGATTTCTGGCTGGGAGACGCACAGAGGCTGCGACACCTAATGGGGAGCTTGTGGATGGGTCCCTGTGTTATAAAGCAGCACGTGGGATGGGAGAATCACCCCCTGCATTTCAATTCCAGATTTATTCATTGAATTCCCTCAGCGGCCGCGGTGGGATTTGAACCCCTGATTCCAGGGCATTAACCTGAGCTCTTGATTGCTGCAGCAGCGACATCACCGTTACGCCACCGCCTGCCCCATGAATCACATCACATCCCTCATCCTTCGCTTCACACGTCTCTTGTGTTAAAGAGTATCTGTCACGTCTCTGCCCATTTCACTGCTCTCTCATCGCCGTGTGAACACAGTAAGAAATCTCACACCACCAGGTCAGAGTCCAACCAGTTTATTTGATAGTAAAACCCACAAGCTTTCGGAAACGCTGTTCCTTTGTCAGGTGTGTGGAACCTTCCATTTCTGAAAGGTTGTGAGATTACTACCAGATAAACCTGTTGGACTTTAACCTGGTGTTGTCAGACTTCTGACTGCGTTCACCCCAGTCCAACACCGGCATCTCCACACCATCTCTGTGTGAAGTCAGTAACCGTCCCCCTCACTGCTTCACATTCACACATTCTGCAGACTGTGGGATTATGTTTGGTTTCCCCAGGCCCCGGATCATTCCCACACTTCAGAGAAGAGCAGTGATACTAACACACGCCCCGAGGAACATTGCTATACTGCGCCCCTCTGCCCACTCCTCATCTATCCACCCACCCCTCCACCCGCTCCTCATCTACACCCCCCCAACTACCCACACCTCCCCCTCCTCCATCTACACCCCCCCAACTACCCACACCTCCCCCTCCTCATCTATACCCCCTCTATCCACCCCCATCCACCCCCTCCTCATCTACACCCCCCTTCCACCCACCCATTCCTCATCTACACCCACTTTATCTACCCCCTTTCACCCACTCCCCATCTACACCCCTCTCCATCCACCCCCACCCACCCACCCACCCCCTCCTCATCCACACCCCCTCGCCACCCACCCCTCCACTATGCGCCTAAGCCCCACCCCCACCACCCACCCTCTCCCTCCCAACCTCTCCGCCCTGTGTACCCCTTTCCGCCCCCTCCTGGCCTGCGCTCCCCCCTCTGCCCCCTCCTGGCCTGCGCTCCCCCCTCTGTGCGCTGCCTCTCCATCGCACCCACCCCCTCAAGTCTGTAAAAAACATTCTCCACTGCTCTCTGCTTTCAATCCTCCACTCAGTTGAGTATTCTCACAGAGATTGCCTCTTTAATTCCATAGGTTTTGCTCTCACAAACGTCCCAATATCAAACTGGTTATGTGTTTGTGTCCCTCAGGAAGGCGCAGTCTTTGTTGGGCCTTTTCCTGAGGGATCTGAGGGTGAATTTTGGCTGTTTTCCTTTGACAGGATGGGCGGATACTCTTCATGGACATTGAGGTGAAAAATTTAAAGTACCACGAGATGAAAGCACACAAGAACCACGTGAGTATCCAGTGGACAGAGCCACTCCCGCTGAGGCCCAATGGACAGTTGCCAACTGTGGTCAAACCCAACCCTGGAGCTTTCATCACCTGACCCCCCAGCTCGCCCACCATTGGTCACCTGACATGGCCATCCTAGCAAAGCCCCGCCCATGCAATGCTGCCATTGGTTATCCAGCCTGGTGGTGGCCCCGCCTTCCTAATCCCAATTGGAGAACGAACCGACTCCAGTTCCCAATTGGATGATTATTAACTCGAGTTAAGCAACCTTTTTCCCCAGCCTCCAGTGGATTTATAACCAATAAACAGAATGTTAGAAGTAGTTTGATTTTAAGAATATAATTTTCAAAGGCGTGTAGGAATTTTATCTTGTTTTTGTTCAATTGTAGCTGAGAATAACTTGCGATTCCTTCAGACTCCTCAGCAAGTTGGCAGGGGGACAACCGTTCAGTAGGTCGAGGGATCTTGCTGTGCTTAGCTTGACTGCTGTGTTTCCTCCGTTACATCAGTGACTGCACAGTAAAGATACGAGGCTGTAAAGTGCCTTGGGACATCCTGAGATTGGAAGAGGCTCAGTAGAAATAATTGAGAGGAAAAAAGTTTATTTATGAGTCACAACTAAGGCTTATATTAACGCCTCAATGAAGTTACTGTGAAATTCCCCGAGATGCCACACTCTGGCGCCCGTTCGGGTACACTGAGGGAGAAATTAGCATGGCCAATGCATCTAACCCGCACAAAACCAGAGGAAACCCATGCAGACATGGGGAGAATGTGCAAAGTCCACACAGACAGTGACCCGAGCCGGGAATCGAACCCAGGTCCCTGGAGCTGTGAGGCAGCAGTGCTAACCCACTGTGCCACTGGTCCGGTGAGACCTGAGGCATTTCTAATGTCTTATTAAAGAGAGGCACCGCTGCCAATGCAGCACACCCTCAGTGCCGTCCTGGGAGTGTACGCTTTGATTGGCTGTGTGAGTTTCTGGAGTGGGATTTGGAGGTGTGAGACGCTGAGCTGAGGCAGGTTATTGAGAGCGCGTGAATTTGGGGTTTTACCTGAAGGGATGTGTTGCAGGTGATCCTATTAAAACACGACACAAATAACAACCAACTACTCAGCATGAGTCAGGAAACATCAGGAAAACATCTAAAGATCTGGAGTCTACCAAAATTACAGCTACTCCACGAAGTGCCAGTGCCAGGAGACACCGTCACGTTCTCTAGAATAGTAAGTGAAGGGGGGGGGTGGGGGGAGTGCACCTAGTGAGGGGGCGGGGGAGGTACACTGACCCTTAACCTTTGGAATAATGTGGAGAGGACCCACTCTCTCCCAGTGGGCCGAAAAATCAATTTAATTTCAGCTGGGATCCAAACACAGCTCCTGATGGGTTACCATTGGAAAATGGGAGCAGGGCACTTTGGTGTGTCTGGGTAGAGGGAGCGAGTTCCGATCGGAGTATATCGTGTATAGTCAGCCTGCCCTCTCTGACAACACTTGGTCACTGCCTGTGTGTGTGCGTACATTGTGTGTGTGTGTGTACATGCGCGCGTGCGTGTGTATGTGTGTGTGCACACGTGAGCAGCTATGTGTATATGTGTGTGTGTGTGTGTGTGTGTGAAATTGTGTAGGAGATGGCTGTGTGTTCAGGGTGCTCTGGTCTGTTTTTCTCAGTACCCTGTTGCAGACATAAGAACATAAGAAATAGGAGCAGGAGTAGGCCATCTAGCCCTTCGAGCCTGCCCCGCCATTCAATAAGATCATGGCTGATCTGAAGTGGATCAGTTCCACTTTCCCGCTTTCTCCCCATAACCCTTAATTCCCTTGCCTACCAAAAACCTATCTACCCGTGTCTTAAAAATATTTAGCGAGGTAGCCTCCACCACTTCAACGGGCAGAGAATTCCAGAGAATCACCACCCTTTGAGTGAAGAAGTTCCTCCTCAACTCCGTTCTAAACTGCCCCCCCTTTATCTTGAGGCTGTGCCCTCTAGTCCTGTTGTCCTTTCTAAGCAGGAAGAATCTCTCTACCTCTACCCTATCCATCCCCTTCATTATTTTATACGTCTCTATAAGATCCCCCCTCATCCTTCTAAACTCCAACGAGTACAGACCCAATCTATTCAGCCTCTCTTCATAGTCCAACCCCCTCATCTCCGGTATCAGCCTAGTATCTCTAGACAGTGAGTATTGAAGGTGTGACCTCTGGTCCTGCTGCCTCCGAGCCCGAGGGTTCTGGGTCTGAGTTGCTGATATCTGAGTCTGTAATCCAGGCTGAAAGTCCAATTCAGCGCTGAGGGAGTGCAGCACTGCCACGGAACAGTCTTTCAGATTAGATTTAGACCTGAGGCCCCACAATGCCTTCAGGCTCTGGGATGGGGTCTTGAGGATATGATTCTGAGCGAGAGCGGGAGTGCCGAGCCTCGCTTACACCCGGAGACAGTAAGGGAGATTTCTGATCAGCTGCTTCCCTTTCAGGCCAACCAGCTGTGCCTGGGCCTCGAGTCCGGACTCATTCTCTTTGTTGACATTGTGGCTGCGGATTCCGTCCTGGTCTCGTTTTCTCCCAGCGTCTCACGAGGTAGGCAGCTGGAGATAGGGAGTGAGGGAGAGGAGATACAAAGACAGGTTTTGTCTGCTGTGTGTGCTGAGTTTCGAAGGGGCTGGCGGGGGTGGGGTGGGGAGGGGGGGTTGCTGCAGTCAGTGTGAAATAGGCAGCGGCCGTTGTCACCCACGCGAGGTTCGTCAGTAATGTTGACGCTGGTGATTCTGCCCCCAGCCTGTGAGAAACAGGGTAATGTTGGTTCATAAACACACACATAGTTAACAGTAAACAATACACCGGGGGTGGGATTTCCCAGCTGCACTCACACCCCCCCCCGCAAGGCCATAAATTCCCACCCGAGGTCAGCAAACCTTTGTGTGGTCCTCCCAAACCTGGATATCGTCCAATTGATTGTTGCAAGTAACAAATTTTAATAAAGTGCCGAGGTGGACCTACCTCGCATTGAGTTGATCTTTCTCTACACCCTCGCTGTGACTGTAACACTACATTCTGCACTCTCTCCTTTCCTTCTCTATGAACGGTATGCTTTGGCTATATAGTGCGCAAGAAACAATACTTTTCACTGTGTGTTAGGGAAAGGGAGGAGGAGGTGAAAGAACAGTAGAGATGATGTCTGGAGGTCAGGAATAATTATCATGATTGCGCTTCACTGGTCCCCGGTACCATCTACTTCTGTCCTGCACCGTCATCCTCTTCTACCTGCCATAGTTCTGTCCAAAAAAATCATCAAGATAAAGAGTTAACCCTGGGCAGGGTTTTAACAGACACCAGCTCACTCTGGAGGCCTTAAAAAAAATTGGCAGTTGGGACCCAATTTTGGGACTCCGGCCTCCTCTCCCGAGACTGGCGGGTTTTGCCACAATGGTATAAGGTTTTGGGAAGACAGCCTACACCTTGTGCCCCTTCCATTGGCCCGTTCCATCACTGATTTGGACATCCCCTTCCCACTCTGCCCAAAACAAAGGAGATTGTCATCGACTTCAGGAAGCGTAAAGGAGAACATGCCCCCTGTCTACATCAACAGGGATGAAGTAGAGATGGTCGAGAGAGCTTCAAGTTTTTTAGGTGTCCAGATCACCAACGACCTGTCCTGGTCCCCCCATGCTGACACTATAGTTAAGAAAGCCCCACCAACACCTCTACTTTCTCAGAAGGCTAAGGAAATTTGGCAAGTCCTCTACGACTCTCACCAACTTTAGAAAGAATTCTTTCTGGTTGTATCACAGCTTGGTCTGGGCTCCTGCTCTGCCCAAGACCACAAAGAAACTACAAAAGGGTCATGAATGTAGCACAATCCATCACACAAACCAACCTCCCATCCATTAGCTCTGTCTACACTTCCTGCTGCCTTGGCAAAGCAGCCGGTATAATTAAGGACCCCACACACCCCGGACATTCTCTCTTCCACCTTCTTCCATTGGGGAAAAGATACAAAAGTCTGAGGTCCCGTACCGACCAACTCAAGAACAGCTTCTTCCCTGCTGCTGTCAGACGTTTGAATGGACCTACCTCGCATTAAGTTGATCTTTCTCTACACCCTCGCTGTGACTGTAACACTACATTCTGCACTCTCTCATTTCCTTCACTATGAACGGTATGCTTTGGCTACATAGTATGCAAGAAACAATACTTTTCACTGTATGTTAATACATGTGACAATAATAAATCAAGTCAGTTCTGGACCATCCTCCGACTAGCTATTCTGTTTTTATTAAGGCTGCTCCAAACTCAGTCAGAGATTGACAGTAAACCCTGGCCTGGTGATACAATATTGAATTAGTGAATACACTTTGACACGTTCTCTGTTGTTTTAGATGTTAAAGATGAATCGCAGACAAAGTGGGAAGGTGAGCAGACAAATGGGACAGTGATTACTGACGCCTGCCCCCAGCAGAACATCTTCCTGAGCTGCAGGTGAGTACCGACACTCCCTTCCGCCATCGCTGCAGGTTCCACCCAGGGAGGCTCGGAGAAACTAGACCAGGAACAACACTGTGCATTTAGATAGCGCCTTTCACCATAAAACCTCCAATGCTGCGTCCCAGAATTAGATCTGACAAAACGTGGCATTGAGTTAAATAAAGCGATGTTGGGACAGGAAATCAAAGGGTAATTTTAACGGGGGACGGGGGATAGACAGTGGAGGGGTTTAGGGAGAGTCATATAGTGCAGAAAAGGCCCTTTGGCCCATCAACAGAGAGAATTCCGGAGCTTTGGGCCCAGGCAGCTGGAGGCACAGCTGCCAGTGATGGAGTGATGAATGTTAAGATCGTGATAGACATCAGTCTATTCAACGAGCAGTGATAATGTGATATTGTGTCACTGAGTGATATAGAACTGGAATGGCTGAGTTTCGTTCTTGCATCTGGCCTTGTCTGTGGAACATAGAACATAGAACACTACAGCACAAACAGGCCCTTCGGCCCACAAATTGCACTGATCATATCCATACCTACCAAGCCATAGAACTATCTGTAACTCCCAATCCCGTTAAATCCCATGTACTCATCCAGAAGTCTCTTAAAAGACCCCAGCGAGTTCGCCTCCACCACCACCGACGGCAGCCGATTCCATTCACTCACCACCCTCTGAGTGAAAAACTGACCCCTAACATCTCCTCTGTACTTGCTTCCCAGCACCTTAAACCTGTGTCCTCTCGTAGCGACCATTTCAGCCCTGGGAAATAGCCTCCGAGAATCCACCCTATCTATTCCTCTCAACATTTTATAAACCTCTATCAGGTCGCCTCTCAACCTTCGTCTCTCCAGGGAGAAGAGTCCCAGCTCCCTCAACCTATCCTCATAAGGCATGCCTCCCAATCCAGGCAACATCCTTGTAAATCTCCTCTGCACCCTCTCAATAGCTTCCACATCCTTCCTGTAGTGAGGCGACCAGAACTGCACACGGTACTCCAAGTGAGGTCTGACAAGGGTCTTATAAAGTTGCAGCATTACCTCCCGACTCTTGAACTCAATCCCTCGATTAATGAAGGCCAGTACACCATACGCCTTCTTGACCACATCCTCCACCTGCGAGGCCGATTTAAGAGTCCTGTGGACCCGGACCCCAAGATCCTTCTGCTCCTCAACACTGCTAAGACTCCTACCCTTGATATTGTATTCCTTCATGTCGGGAGATGTCGAGATGTTCATCAGCTCTGCCAGGACAGGATTCCTGCTCCCAGGCACTGTCCGGTGAAGTGGGTGAACATTAATTGGTGGTGGCACCAGTTGAACGGGTGAGTCAGAAACCAAAAAGGCTGGAAAATCTCTTGAGGTTTGACAGCATCTGTGGGGAGAGAATAGAGCCCATGTCTCGAGCCTGGACAAGATCGGGAATGGAGGAGTGGAAAAATGGACGTGAGAAAGAAGGATGATAAAAATGGATGAACGAGATTAAATGGAACAGAATAAACTAAATGGAAATGGGGTGAAGGTGGAGGGGAGAGTTCAGGCTCTGAAGTTGTTGAACTGAATGTTCAGTCTGGGAGGCTGTAAAGTGAAGATGAGGCGCTGTTCCTCCAGTCTGTGTTTGCTCTCTCTAATGTAGAGTAGACCACAGTGGGAGCAGTGAATACAATAGACCAGATTGAAGGAGGTGCCTGTGAAGTGCTGCTTCACCTGAAAGGGGTGCTCAGGACCTGGGACAGTGAGCAGGGAGGAGGTAAACATTTCTACAATGGGAGGGGCAGGGGGTGAGATGTCGGGTGTGATGGAGGAGTGGACCAGGGTATCCCGGAGAGAATGGTCCCTGTGGAATGCTGACAGGGGGGTGAAGGGAAGATGTGGTGAGTGACATTGTGCTGGAGTTGGTGGAAATGGCGGAGGATGATGCTTTGAATGTGGAGACTGGTGGGTGAAAAGTGAGGAACAGAGGGACCCTATCCCGGTTCTGGGAGGAAAGGGACGGGGTGACAGCAGTGGCCTGGGGAATGGTTGAGAGCCTTGTCAACCACAGTGGGTGGAAAACCATGATTGAGGAAGAAGGAAGACAGATCGGCAGCACTATTTTGGAAAGTGGCATCATCAGAACGGATGTGGCGGAGGTGAAGGAACTGAGAGAGTGGGACGGAGTCCTTACAGGATGTGGGGGTGTGAAGAGCTGGAGTCGAGGTAGCTGTGGGAGTCGGTGGGTTTGTAATGGATACTGGTGGACAGTTTATCACCAGAAATGGAGACAGAGAGGTCAAGGAAGGGAAGAGAAGTGTCAGTGATGGACCATGTGAAAGTGAGAGAGAAATTGGAAGTAAAATCAATAACATTTTTCAGGTCCAGACGAGAGCATGAAGCAACACCGAAATAGTCATCATAATATCACTAAAGGAGTTGTGGGCGGAGTGCAGAGTAGGACTGGAGCAAGGAATGCTCCACATAACCCATAAAGACTCAGGCATAACTGGGAGCCGTGTGGGTGCCCAGAGCCACACCTTTTATTTGGAAGAAGGGAGACAAGTTAAAGGAGAAATTGTTGGGTGAGAACCAGTTCAGTCAGACTGAGGAGGGGGGGTGGTGAATGGGAAACATTTTCTTACAGTGTTAAAATTCCACTTAAAATACAGTTAGCAACCATAAATATACTTGCTGTAAAGAGTGTAGACAGTCTTGAAGCTTTCAGAGAGATTTTGAGTTTTGGAGCAACTTGCAGACCTCTGTCTTTAAACAAACCCTCACCAGAACTGAAAGCTGTTTCTCTGCTCCAAACCTAGCTCCTCCCATTAACCACATTATCACATGACCCTGTCAATTAACCTCATCAAAAACCCCAGGGAAAAATCTTCATCTATAAACAAAAATCCATTAGCTCTATCCTAATCAAAATGATGGGGCAAAAAATTATTCTGCTCTCCCAGCATCTGCGCTAAATGTTGCCAGATGCACTGGTCATGTAGAAAAAGGATGAACTTTAAACATTCTCCTTAAAAAGCAAAAAGAAATATACCTATAGATGGATAAGAACTGCCTACGATCATCATGTAGTATTATATAGGACACAGAAAAACTACAGCACAAACAGGTCCTTTGGCCCACAAGTTACGCAGATCATATCTCTACCTACTAGGCTTACCTATAACCCTCAATCCTATTAAGTTCCATGTACTCATCCAGAAGTCTGTTAAAAAACCCTATCGAATTTGTCTCCACCACCACCAACGGCAGCCGATTCCACTCACCCACCACCCCCTGAGTGAAAAACTTACCCCTGACATCTCCTCTGTACCTACTCCCCAGCACCTTAAACCTGTGTCCTCTCGTAGTGACCATTTCAGCCCTGGGAAAAATCTGAGAATCCACCTGATCGATACCTCTCAACATCTTATAAACTTCTATCAGGTCCCCTCTCATCCTTCGTCTCTCCAGGGAGAAGAGTCCCAGCTCCCTCAACCTATCTTCATAAGGCATGCCTCCCAATCCAGGCAACATCCTTGTAAATCTCCTCTGCACCCTCTCAATAGCTTCCACGTCCTTCCTGTAGTGAGGCGACCAGAACTGAGCAATGACATAGAATGTTCAGGACAGAAACCAATCAGTTGGTGCAGAGATAAACCTCCTCCTACCCTTAACTTTATCCCAGACTAACACCACATCCTTCTATTCCTCTCTCCCTCGTTTGTTTATCCAGCTTTCCCTGAGATGTATTGATACTCTTCACCTCAATCACTCCCTGTGGCAGCGAGTTCCACATCCTAACCGAGAGGGTTCTCCTGAATTTTGTTTTGGATTTATTAATGATTATTTGAACTTTATGGCACCGAGTTTTGGTCTCCCCACAAGTATTATAACCTTTCAGTTCTGGTGTCACTCTCGTAAGTCATTTGTTTGCACACGGAGCTCAAACTGGACACCACACTGCATGGTCCGGTACAGGTTTTATATAAACTCTCTGCTTTGGTATTTTATCCATCGACAGAACTGAGCACCCACTCTCTCCCCTCCACCTTCACCCCATTTCCATTGATTTTATTTCATTCTGTTTCTTCTTCTCATCTCATTCATCCATTTTTAATCATCGTTCTTTCTCTCTCCCATTTTCCCACTTCTCCATTCCTGATTCATCCAGACTGAAACGTTGGCTCTATTCTCTCCCGGTGTGGAGATGATGGTGTCGGATTGGGGTGAACATAGTAAGCAGTCTCACAACACCAGGTTAAAGTCCAACAGGTTTATTTGGTAGCAAAAGCCACGAGCTTTCGGAGTGCAGTCCCTTGGTCAGGAGAGTGGGAAATCTGTTCACAAACAGGGCATATAGAGACACAAACTCAAAATTAATGTGCCTGGCTTAGTGCAGTTTATAATTTTGTGGAGAAATGGTGGAAGTTTAAAAAAAGTATGACCACAAATGACAAAATCATATCAAATTGAGTTTGTGAACAGCTATCCCCCTCACCTGATGAAGGGGCAGCGCTCCGAAAGCTCGTGGCTTTTGCTACCAAATAAACCTGTTAGACTTTAAGTTGGTGTTGTGAGACTTCTTAGTCTATCCTCTCCTCACCGACACTGTCAGACCTGCAGAGAGTTTCCAGCATTTTCTGTTTCTGATCCATCCGTTCAGTTAGCCTCACTGCGCGGTTTTCATTGCTTCTTGTCATGGTGTGTGAACCTTTATTCTTGTCGACTTGTTGCAGTGGTGATGATGTGATTAAAGTCTGGGATCTGCACGGTTCCCTGCTGATTGACTTTGTTCTGGATTACACCCTCACCTTTGCGAGTTTCCTCAATAACTGTGGCGACATCCTGATCGGCTTCAAGAATCACATCTTCCTGATTCCTCACAAAAAACTGATGATCGACATCAAAGATTACGTGTCCGATACTTCAGCGAAAGGTACATCTCCTAATCCCAGTGAAACACAAGTGAACTGGTTGTAGCACTTTGCTCAGGCTGGGGGGGAAATGGGAGGGGGAATGGGAGGGGGAATGGGAGGGGGGAATGGAAGGGGGAATGGGAGGGGGGAAATGGGAGGGGGGAAATGGGAGGGGGAATGGGAGGGGGGGAATGGGAGGGGGGAATGGGAGGGGGGAATGGGGAGGGGGAACGGGAGGGAGAACGGGAGGGGGGGAATGGGAGGGGGAACGGGAGGGGGGGAATGGGAGGGGGAACGGGAGGGGGGAAATGGGAGGGGGGAAACGGGAGGGGGAAACGGGAGGGGGGAACGGGGGGGGGAATGGGAAGGGGGAACGGGAGGGGGGAAACGGGAGGGGGAAACGGGAGGGGGGAACGGGAGGGGGGAACGGGAGGGGGGAAATGGGAGGGGGAATGGGAGGGGGAATGGGAGGGGAAAATGGGAGGGGGGGAATGGGAGGGGGGAATGGGAGGGGGGAATGGGAGGGGGGAATGGGAGGAGGGGAAATGGGAGGGGGGAGGAACTTCACGCTGGGTCTGTTGGGGAGTGAAATTAGGAGAAATTATTTCAGCGAAGATGAGAGGGACGGTGTGGTGGCAGAGTGTTAGCACTGTAGCCAGGGTCCCAGGGTCAATTCCAGCCTCGGGTCACTGTCTGTGTGGAGTCTACACATTCCCCCCGTGTCTGCGTGGGTTTTCCTCTGGGTACTCCCGTTTCCTCCCACAGTCCAAAAGACGGGCTGGTTAGGGTGCGTTGGCCGTGCTACATCCTCCCTCAGTGTACCCGAACAGGCACCAGAGTGTGGCGACCAGGGATTTTTGGCAATGCGGTGGCACAGTGGTTAGCGCTGCTTCTCACAGCATCACAGACCCAGGTTCGATACAGCACTCAGTCCATATCTCTCTATTCCCTCCCTATTCATGCACCCATTCCAGATGACTCTTAAACATTGCTAATGTACCTCCTCTGGCAGCGCGTTCCAGGCACCCACCATTCTCCTTCACACATCTCCTTTAAACTTTCTCCCTCTCAGCTTGAACCTGTGCCCCCCCCCCGTGTAATTGACACTTCCACCCTGGGAAAAAAGCCTCTGACTCTCCACCCTGTCTGTGCCTCTCGTCATTTTGTAGACCAGGTCTCCCCTCAGCCTCCGTCTTTCCAGTGAAAACAATCCTACTTTGGTCAATCTCTCCTTGTATCCGACCCCCTCGAGAGCAGGACACATCCTGGTGAACCTTCTCTGCGCTTGCTCCAAATCTTCCACTTCACGGACGGAGGGGCTGGATAGCCTCCATCATCCCGAGGACAGGAATTCAGGGGCTGGCGGTCACAGAGTAGCAGGAAGGGGGTTTGTCACGGTTCAGGGAATGTCAGGGTGGTTCACACAGCTGGACTGAGAGAGTGACCCGGTCTCTAACCCGGGAATTGGTCACAGCCGGACGCTGGGGCGGGATTCCACACTTTCCCGTCACTCACCCGGCTACTGTCTGTCTTCCCAACTATAGAATCCGAGATTTATGAGGATCCAGCCATTAAATATGAATTGGAGGATTCTGTCTCGCGGCAAACTGTATCAAAACTGGACATGAATTCCTATTTGGTAGGTCAGAGCTTCTCTGGATGATTTTAGTTTGATTTCCAAGATGAAACTCGTCGGAATGTTTGGCTGATTTTCCCATTCATAGAACATAGAACATAGAACACTACAGCACAAACAGGCCCTTCAGCCCACGAGTTGCGCCGATCACATCAACACCTACCAACCTATAGACCTATCTATAACCCTCAATCTCATTAAACCCCATATACTCATCCAGAAGTCTTTTAAAAGATCCCAGCGAGTTTGCCTCCACCACCACTGACGGCAGCCGATTCCATTCACTCACCACCCTCTGAGTGAAAAACTTACCCCTAACATCACTTCTGAACCTCCCTCCCCGCACCTTAAATCTGTGTCCTCTCGTAGCAACCATTTCAACCTGGGGAAATAGCCTCTGAGAATCCACCCTATCTATTCCTCTCAACATTTTATAAACCTCTATCAGGTCGCCTCTCAACCTTCGTCTCTCCAGGGAAAAGAGACCCAGCTCCCTCAACCTAACTTCATAAGGCATGCCTCCCAGTCCAGGCAACATCCTTGTAAATCTCCTCTGTACCCTCTCAATAGCTTCTACATCTTTCCTATAGTGAGGCGACCAGAACTGCACACAATACTCTAAATGAGGCCTGACAAGGGTCTTATAAAGTTGCAGCATTACCTCCCGACTCCTAAACTCAATCCCTCGATTAATGAAGGCCAGTACACCATACGCCTTCTTGACCACCTCCTCCACCTGCGAGGCCGATTTAAGAGTCCTGTGGACCCGGACCCCAAGATCCTTCTGCTCTTCAACACTACTCAGACTTCTGCCCTTGATAGTGTACTCGTTCATCCCGTTGGTTCTGCCAAAATGGACGACTACACATTTATCCGCGTTGAAGTCCATCTGCCACTTCTCCGCCCAGTCCTGCATCCTATTTATGTCCTGCTGCAACTTTTGCCATCCTTCCAGACCATCCACAACACCACCGACCTTCGTGTCATCAGCGAACTTACTTACCCATCCCTCCACTTCCTCATCCAGGTCATTTATGAAAATGACAAACAGCAAGGGTCCTAGAACAGATCCCTGGGGCACTCCACTGGTGACTGACCTCCATTCAGAAAAAGACCCATCCACAACCACTCTCTGCCTTCTGCAGGCAAGCCAGTTCTGGATCCACAAGGCCAAAGGCCCTTGGATCCCATGCCCTCTCACCTTCTCAAGAAGTCTTGCATGGGGGACCTTATCAAACGCCTTGCTGAAGTCCATGTACACTACGTCCACGGCACTTCCTTCGTCAATGTGTTCAGTCACATTATCGAAGAACTCAACTAGGCTTGTAAGGCACGACCTGCCCTTGACAAATCGTTTATTCTTAGGATGAGAGTCAGTGACCAAGGCAACTTTTACTGTCTCTTCCCAGTAACTCTCACAGGGCGGCTTTGACCCTTGTTAATAAATGCCCAGAGGGCAGTTGCTGTGGGCACGGAGTTAGTACAGACCGCTCATGGGGAAAGGTGGCAGTTTTCAATCCTTATGGGGTATGAGTGAATGATATGGGGGTTTTATAACAATCAGACAGCTCCATTGTTACTTCCTTAACAGACGCGGCACTGTACCCATCATGGAGGGTTTTTTTTTTATTCGTTCATGGGACTCGGGCGTCACTGGCTGGCCAGCATTTATTGCCCACCCCTCGTTGCCCTTGGAGACTTGAGAGTCAAACACATTGCTGTGGCTCTGGACTCACACGTAAACCAGACCAGGAAGGACAGCAGATTTCCTTCCCTAAAGGGCATGAGATGGGTTTTTCCAGCAATGGTTTCATGGTCATCAGTAGACTCTTAATTCCAGATGTTTTTTACTTAAGTCAAATTTCACCATCTGCCGTAGTGGGATTTGAACCCGGGTCCCCAGATCAGCAATTGAGCGATAATACCACTCAGTCATTGCCTTCCCCTGTTTGATGGGGGACAGTGTAGAGGGAGCTTTACTCTGTATCTAACCCCGTGCTGTACCTGTCCTGGGAGTGTTTGATGGGGACAGTGTAGAGGGAGCTTTACTCTGTATCTAACCCCGTGCTGTACCTGTCCTGGGAGTGTTTGATGGGGACGGATCTCTATTTGGATGGTACACTATTGTCCAACACTAATATCTCTTAGCAGGTTTCACAGTTTGGGAAAATGCTTCTCCTCACGGAGCTCATCTGGATTTGAGGTAATGCAGAAGAGTTGGACCCACTCTTCTCTTCCATTGTTGAGCCCCTTAATGATGGCAGCCGACTGTCTCACACTGGGACAACAGTCACTGCTGACTGTCTCACACTAGGACAACAGTCACTGCCGACTGTCTCACACTAGGACAACAGTCACTGCCGACTGTCTCACACTGGGGCAACAGTCACTGCCGACTGTCTCACACTGGGACAACAGTCACTGCCGACTGTCTCACACTGGGACAACAGTCACTGCCGACTGTCTCACACTGGGACAACAGTCACTGCCGACTGTCTCACACTAGGACAACAGTCACTGCCGACTGTCTCACACTGGGGCAACAGTCACTGCCGACTGTCTCACACTGGGACAACAGTCACTGCCGACTGTCTCACACTGGGACAACAGTCACTGCCGACTGTCTCACACTGGGACAACAGTCACTGCCGACTGTCTCACACTGGGACAACAGTCACTGCCGACTGTCTCACACTGGGACAACAGTCACTGCCGACTGTCTCACACTGGGACAACAGTCACTGCCGACTGTCTCACACTGGGGCAACAGTCACTGCTGACTGTCTCACACTGGGACAACAGTCACTGCCGACTGTCTCACACTGGGACAACAGTCACTGCCGACTGTCTCACACTGGGGGAGGGGGTGGGAGGCAGGGAGGGGATGGGGAGGGGAGTCGGGGAAACCAATGGTTTAATTTTCTAAAAGGTTCAGGGACTATTGTCGGGTGAAACTAGAACTAGGGGGCATGCCTCAAAATAAGGGGGAGCAGATTTAGGACTGAGTTGAGGAGGAACTTCTTCACACAAAGGATTGTGAATCTGTGGAATTTTCTGCCCAGTTGAAGCAGTTGAGACTCCCTCATTGAATGTTTTTAAGGCAAAGATAGATAAATTTTTGAACAGTAAAGGAATTAAGGGTTATGGTGAGGGTGGGTAAGCGGAGCTGAGTCATGAAAAGATCAGCCATGGTCTTATTGAATGGCGGAGCAGGCTCGAGGGACCAGATGGCCGACTCCTGCTCCTGTTCTTATGTTCATCCCATGACAATGCCCAGGCCTGTAAGTTGTCTGTGGGAGCCGAGGGTCTCACTTACGTGGGAAGGCAGTGAGGGGGTATGATCTCCACCTGCACCGTCCCAGTTACCAGCATTGCCACTTTCAACCATTTGCTGATTTTTCACAATGAGGAGTTTCTCCTGTGAAAGGATCCATGCCATTGATCTGCAAATTTCTCAAAAGGGAAGTCCAGTTTCTGGGAAAAGATTTGGAATTCCGAGGATTATTGTGTCCCACCTGGTCAACAGCTGCGATACATCCTACGGTCTCGGAGTGGCAACAGAACCCG